>NC_046369.1:11198165-11798165 GCF_011125445.2 Fundulus heteroclitus
CCTCATGTTAGTTAGATAATTGATTTGGGTTAAAGCAGAAACAGCTCACTATCTGTGTCAGAAATCTGTGATTTAGTAGATTTGTCGATTGATGTCTTTTTAACATTATGCCTTCATGTTGTCTGTATTATTTTTCAGATGCTTTAAGAAATATGTTTTAACCACCATGTGCAGTGTTATGTAGGCACAATATTCTGTATATATATTCTTCACCAACAAATTATTTCATAAATTTACTTTTTTTAATCATATGTATGGTTTCATCAAGTTTATGTATGGTTTTATCAAGTATATGAATATCTGTACATCACCTCATAAGAATTTTAAACTATTAAGATTCTTTGTGAAAACACGTCTTTATCTTTTGCAAGTTATTCGAAAATATCAAAAACAGTTTTAAACTTTTCTCAGTTGCTATTTTCATTCATAATACAACCCATATTAGCATATCAAACATTTCTCTACTACAGACCACACTATTTGATGATAACAGCACCAAACATGTTTGATAAAATTGCAGTCAAAGCGTTTAAAACAAATTTGTAACCAAAATAAAATTACCATTGTTGTTAGACTATGACCTTTACGGAACATTAACTGAAACTGATATGCCTGATTAGAATTAAAATAGTTTAACATATGATATTTTAAACTTCCCAAAATTCCTTTTTATAATGTATTTCCTGAATTTTTATAGGGTGGCTAAGGGGTGGGGGGCAGTAAAACTGTGACAAAGTGGGTGAGAACACCATTTGCCTCAGTTTATATATTTTCAGGTAACATTCTTGTTTGCTTGATTTAGCTATATCTTATTTATTCTGTAGTCTGCAAGCATATACTATCCTGGGTTTGTTTATGTTTTTTACAGATTATCTACTACAACATATTGGTTTAAATCAATACTCAATTCAAGATTGTATTTACTGTTTGATCATTTAACTTGTGCATTTTATTTTGGTAAATTTACCTTACTTGCCTGTGTTTCAGAAAAAAGTGTTGCCCCACTTCCTGTAATTATAGCTGTCACAGGAAAGGACAACTATTTAAATTTGATGTAGTCAAGTTTAGGCATGGTATAGAATCATTCTATATGGATGTTATGGCCATGCTCAAAAAGATATTGTTACAGCGGATTGAAAGCAACACTAGTGCGTTCAAGCGAAAACTGTTTACAGGTACCTGTTTATGGAAGAGTGCATTGGAAGCCATTTTGTCTGCCAGAAAATCAGGGTATTTAAACAGAAAGTCGAGATGTTCAGGAGGGAGGAAAGAACTAGGTCAGTGTAGCGTGTAGTGTAAGTTTAGTTATGATCTGTTGAGCCATGTTAACTTCTGAGTTATGTTTTGGATTTTTGTAAACGTTATTTTCACTATTTTTGTTGTAAATAAACCACCTGCTACACTGGACATCATCTGCCTACTGCCTTCTTCAGCCACTTTGGCCAGGCTATCTCACATTAACATTTTCCTCTATTTTCCCTGATCTGACACTCAATTTCCGTAGTGGAAAATACATTTCAGTGTTCAGTAAGTCAGGAAAATGTTTGTATAAATGCAGTCTGTTTACCTTTTACATGGTGAAGCTACAGTAATCTTGGGTAATAAAAGCATCTGTGTTCTAGACTTTAGATGAGGGATGATGGTTTGGTATTACATATGACTTTTTATTTGCCTGACTGGAGTTTGTCATCTATCTCCGAGTGACAAATAATGGCCTTATTTGCATATGACATTTGAATTCTCATATTTGAATAAAATTCACATCAGTATTTTAAATTTCCCATTTATACATAACCACACAACTACTTCTGTTGGTAAAAAATAAATAAAAAAATCAAATAAAATATGATTGCTTCTGTTTTGATATTCCA
The DNA here is from genome assembly GCF_011125445.2 of Fundulus heteroclitus. NCBI lineage: Eukaryota > Metazoa > Chordata > Actinopteri > Cyprinodontiformes > Fundulidae > Fundulus > Fundulus heteroclitus. The sequence goes on from NC_046369.1 coordinate 11,200,037, forward strand.
TATTGGAATTGCATATTAAGAGAAACACTACATCCAAGACTTTTAAGTATGAAGAGTTGGACTACATTAACTCATGATTTAATTTAAACAACTACAGCACGTCAGTGACTTAGTACCACCAAACTTGCTCCAAAAGAAGTTTATCAGAGAGATTTACCCAAAATGCTGTTGGAAACAGCAGCGGTCCTATAAATTGTGGATATATAATTTAAACAACTGAATAATTATGGCTTTCTGCATGACAGAAACCTGTAGGTTTGCAACATGAACAGGGAACCAATAATTTTTCACTATGAACTCAAAGCAGCTTTGAAAGACAGCCCTGATCCACCTCTTCAAAACATACAGCAACAATATCTGACTCTTATTTGGAAAACAAAATAGATCTACAGTTTGTGTAATTCATCAATAGGAAGCATGTTTAAACAGAATCATTTAAGGCAAGGCAAGTTTACTTGTAAAGCACATTATGGTAACAAGATGATTCAAAGTGCTGCACATGAACAGAACAGAAAAAAACAGTAGCAGCAGGTCAAGATAAGTTGAACTACAAGTTTAATCTAATGATGGTTCATTTAACTACAACAGATTAAATACAAATAACATCCAAAGGCAAGTCTAAAGAAATAGGTTTTAACCTTGCCTTTTCAGGACTTTTAAGCACAGTCTTCTGAGAGTTTGGACCAGATGAGTGGAGCATTAGAACTAAATGCTGCTTCTGTATGTCTAGTTCTTGTTGTGGGTATGCAGAGTAGACATGAGCCAGAAGACCTGAGTAGTCTGGAGAGTTGATACACTGTTGAGACACTGTTATAAGTCTATAATGTATTTAGTTGCTAAGCCATTCAGCGATTTGTAGACTAACAGAACTATTTAAAAGTGTATTCTCTGAGATACAGGGAGCCAGTGTGAAGACTTTAGAACTTGGTTGATGTGCTCTGCTTTCTTAGTCTTAGTGAGGACGCCGCAGCATAGTTCTAGATCAACTGCAGCTGTCTGATTGAATTTTAGGCATACTTGCAAAGACAGGGTTGCAGTAATCAATTTGACTAAAGATAAACGCATGGATTCATGTTCAAGATCCTGCTGGGAAATTGGTTATTTAATCCTGGAAATGTTCTCCAAGTGACAGAAGCCCGACTTTGTAAGTGTCTTTAGATGGCTTTGAAGGTTTAGGTCTGAGTTCATCACTACATCCAGATTTCGGGCCTGATCAGTGGTTACTAGCTGAAGCAACATAAGCTGTGTGCTAACCCTTGATCACTCCTCTGTTTGTCCAAATATTATTACATTTGTTTTGTTTTTATTCAACTGTAGATCATTTTGGCACATCCATGCATTGATTTCTTTTAAGAATTTACTCAGTGCTTGAATGGGTTCATAGACAACTGGTGACAGTCACCAGTACTCTGTGAACCCTTGTTGTGGCAACATATATGGAGGGTTAAAGGGGACCATATTAAATTAATAAATATATCATGAAATAAATAAATGTAAATATACAATTAAATAAATAAATGTACCATGGAATAATGAAATGTAAAATGAAATAAGTAAATATACCATTAAATATCCCATTAATAATTAAATATACAATTCCTTTATACATCATTAAACAATTAAATGTACCATTAAACCATGGAATGTAAAATTAAACATTTAAATGTGGTATTAATTAAATATGCTTTTTAAATTATGACATTAAGTAATTAAATGTAATTTTTATTAAATAAATACATTTGAATATACATTTCCGTATTTCACTCCGTATTTATTTATTTCATGGTGTTGCGCTGCAGCCTCATTGTGAAATCATTTAAACTGCAACCTTCACCCATCAAACTCAGTGGGCGGGGTTAATGAGATGCTTACACCTGATTGGCCACTTCCCACTGAGCAAAACAAGACTACTTCTTCCTGGTTGAATATTGCCTCCAAGGGCAATATTCTTGCTGGAAAGTGCAAAAATAACACAGCTCCTCTGTCCAGTTCTTTTACTTTCCACCTTTTTTTTATTTTTGTCAAATACAACCAGTGTATTCAAACAGACAATCACAATAAAATGCTGACAAGTGATAGGCATATAAAATAGATATAGTAAAATAATCAGTATGACAACTAACCAAAACAATGAACAAATCAAAATAATGATGAGGATGTAAATAAGAATTCAAACATTTTGATGATGCGTGACAACTATTTAATTTCACCAAATTTCAACAGTGTCACAGATTTCTTAATCATGTCTAATCAGTTAATTTATCTCCTTTGATTACTAAGAGCATTTGAGTTTTTCTCCTCTATCAATATCAACCAATCAGGGCTCCTAAAAGACAGTGTCACACCTAGCAATGGGGTTAACCCCACCTGCTCACTTTTTTTTTTCTTTTGTTAATAGTGTCCTGTCTGTCTGTCACCTGCTCTCTAAATTAGCTTATGGGTGTCTCAGAAAGCTGCTTAGACCTTATATGAGTATGACAGAAATTCCTAAGACTCCTAGGTAAGAATTTTTATAATATTTTGATAATCTTTCTGAATAGGGGCATTAAACTGTAACAACTTGAACACAGTATGTGTAAGTAAAAAATAATAACACAGTTTAAATGACAAATTTGTGTAGAACATTTATTTTGTCTTTAAAATCTCTCCATTTGAGGAGCTTCTCACCAATATTAGTAAACTGTATCTCTGACCAAGATATGATGATTGTGGGTGTTGTGCCATTATGCACTGTTTTAAGTAATTAAATGTTTAATAAATAACTCTCGGTCTGGTATCTATTGTCCATTGAATATAACGTTTATATCAGGACAATAGTTAAAAGGGTCATTGAAAGGTCAAGAATGCCAGCACTGGCATTCTTTTAACAGCAAACTCTGCACAGATATGGAATAAAGGAGTGACAACTTTTCTTCAAGTTCAAGAATTTAAGTAAAATAAAATTAACATCCAAAGAACGCCACTATAGAATGCTGTTTATCGGATTTAACATTATATTTCAGTCAACAAATACTCTCTACTAGGCTAGTGAAACTTAACTAAACTACTAAGCAAAACTAAGATAAACAGCTAAGGAACTATGTACACACAAAAGAAAAAAGACAAAATAGTTGAAAACCATAAACAGAATGATTTAACAATTTGACAAGTGTCATCATTAATAATAGACAGAGCTTTTCTTCCCAGGCTGTATTTCGTTAGAAGTTCTTAAGGAATTTTTTGGAGCACTGGGCCTCCCCTAACCTTTTAGATTTTTGCAGCAACCATTAATCTGTCACAAAGGTGGGAAACACGTATAATTTTTTTCCCATAGAATTAAATAGGCACGCCAATCCTAAGTCTTCAATTGGTAGATGATATTTCCAATACCGTTTTTAAAATCTAATATGATATATTTAAAACAGAACTAATCAGCCTATGCAAAGTACACTAACATGTAAGTCAGAATAGTTAGATCTGTTAAATTCTGTTGTTTCTCTTTACTATTAAAGTTGCACTCAAGCGGCTACAATCTGGTGAAGACAATAAATGTCATTAGTTTTAAGCTAAATGCTTTTGTCATGATCCATTGCAGTAGGAGTGCTCTGTCATTTTAATTATGCTGCAATGAAAGCTGAGTGTTTAGTTAGGGAATTAGTTTGCAGAGTAGGATTTTCTTAAGACAGTCCAATTATACACAATACAAGTGGTGACCAAAAGCACAAAACAAAATGTGTTGTATTTTAATATTTAGTTTTGAACTTTTTATTTTTTTTCTTTTAACCATGTACATACTCCTGATATATTATATTCATTAAAAAAACATACTAAAGATAGTCTGTCAACAAAATCAACAAAGTGACTGCTAAGCTGTATTCTTCTAGGTAAAGTTTGTGTCGCTGTATATGATTGTAAAAAAAATGTTTTGACTGCTGACTGACTGCTAAATAAAGTCTATGTTTGAACATCTCTACAAGATTTCTTCCATCCCAGTTAACATACTGTGATAATTCATTCAGTATATTAAAGTAACCATAAGCTTTGAATAATATCATAAAAAGAAAGAACAGGAATAGAACAATGACCTTGATGTCAAGGTAACCTTAGAAGGATGATCAAAGGGATCTTTATTTCACTTTGTTTTCTACAGAGAGGCAACTAAAGGCTTTGAATAACCACTGGGAGCCAAACCTCAACAAGAACAGATGGGCTTCTCTAAATTTCAGAGCTAAGAATGTGTTTCTGATGCTTTTTCACATCACCCCCTCCAAATCTGAAATAATGAAACAATTGATAAGGTCATTGGGGAGTGTTTAGTCACTGCTGAACACCTTTAGGAGGTGGGAGAAATAGAACTGTCTTGCAGAGGCATGGCAGCGTATCGGAGTGCACCAGCAGTCAAAGAGAGTTCAGGCGAGACGAGCTGTAAGTGGATCCTCCACCTGATGTCCACATCAGTTTCATCTGACTGATTTCTGTCTCCACTGGTCCTAGTCGAGAGGCTACGGCGGGGAATGGGGCACCTGCTCATCACCAGCAGATGGCCGTAACCTATTCATTCTCACTTGTCTTGTGTTTCACTTTCTGGTTATTTGACAACTCTCTGCACTTTGGCTGTACAAGGTTGAAACACAGGAAGTGGAGCTTCCTGTATCCACTTGCATTATTAAATGTAATCAAGCTGTCTTTCAGATACAAATTCCTAATAAGATTATGTCCTGAGATCGACCCATACCCAGCACTCAACAAGAGGTTTCACTTTGGCTTTGACACCTTCATAGGTTTTTCTTGAAACAACTGACCTAAGTTATACAATATGAAAGTGAAAAGCAGCATTTCCCCAAGCATATAAATTGGGTTAAACTATAGGAAATCAAAAAGTGAGTAATAACCTATCTTATGGGTTTGTGTTTTGTTGTGCAAGGACTTACCTGGTGCCCCATCATTCCTTTCCTTTAGCTGGAGTTGACAGGGTTGTATTAATCAATTTTACATGGTATGTCAGCAAGACAACGGATGCCAAGAGTGCAGTTTAGGTTTTTCACTATTGGGACAATTGAATATAAGTATCTACATTGCCTTTTGAGCATTTCAACCCATTGCTGTCCATCCAAAAACTTCTATTACATCAAGCTTTCTTTCTTCACACATCAACATTTTTTCACTTGTGTCATTTTGTCAAATTCTCAGCCAGAAGACAAAAGAGTGAATTTCTCCAAGTAGTAAATTGATTGAGGAATAGGACTGGGATGGATGGCTGGTGATGGCAGGGGTAGTGTAAGGAGAAAGTTGCAGAGCTTTCATCATCCAGCTGCCACGGCAAGCTGCCATAGCTGTCCCTAGCCATAGTTTGCCAAGCTAAGGTAAAATCCTACTTATTTAGTCCTATCAGGACTGTCAGGCCTTTAAACAGTGATGGGATTGAGCCTTGAGCTCTCTTCAAGACTGTTACACTGAGGCTACCACATGCCGCATGCAACAAAGTTCCCTCAGTAAAAGATAAATGTAAGGAACTTACATTTATGGGGAGGGGGGCACTGTATAAAACCCCTGGCCATGCTAAAATTGGTTTCTTTTCGCCCACTGCTATCAGCTGCGAAGAAGGGCCTTTTTATGCATCAGTAGACTATTTTTCCAGATTAGGTAGGATTCCGCTCAATGTGTAGAGCTCCACTTTTTCTCCAGTTTCCAAACGTTGTCCTTCAGATAACGCAGCTCTGAATTAAACTAGATCGCCAGCTTCCTGCAAATAATCACCTTCTTTTTCAAGGGGGCTACATTGTCTAATGCAAAAGCTCAACGAGAAAGTGACACCGTCAACAAAAGTGTCGATTTGTGAATGGGAAGAATAGACATTGCTGCCATCTGCTGGGCATTTCTGTGATACCGGGGAAATTAAAACAGGACAGACTCTATAAAGTTTGATAAAGCATTTTGTGATGAAGATCTACTATAATGAAACCTTCTATTAGGGGTATAACCCTCAAGCTAATGACCGATCATCCAAGCTAATGACCGATCATCCACTACAGCACCCTTTAGCGTCCTGGAGAAATAATTGCATTAATAAGATCAAGTTTCATAAAGTTTATTAATTTTTATTGAGTAAAAATTTTTTTAAATGTTATTTCCTCAAATAATGTTTTGGTTTAATTCAGGATTTGCATTGTGAATGAGTTGAAACACATCAAATATCGTTCTAAATTAGTCATTCAATCTCCTTTAAGATGAACATGGGTTCTCTAACTTTCATCTGCAGTGAACCAGGGTTCACTGATTAATTCTGATGGTGGTTTATAATTATTTTTTCTGATATGAATACATAGCTCCTTAGTTTCTTTTTTGTCTTAATTTTGCTTAGTAGTTTAGTTAAGTTTCACTAGCCTACTAGAGAGGATATATTGAATGTAATATATTGTTAATTCAGATAAACAGCATTCAATAGTGGTGTTCTCTGGATGTTAATTTTATTTCTGTTAATAAAATCTTGAACTTGAAAAGAAGCTGTTGCTCATTTATTCCACATGTGTGCAGAGTTTACTGTTAAAAGAATGCTAGTGCCCAAATCACCCTTTCAACTGTTGTCCTACTCTGTTGTCCTACTCTTTAGCTTTAGTTTGTTGTCAGAACAGCCAGCACAATAGGCAAAATAAGGCATTTTCCGAGCGGCTGTTTATCATTCCTACCCCTATAATTTTTTCCCATCCATTGTGGGAGGTATGATAAGTCAAATACTTTACAAAGTACCTGCCATCTGCATCCAATGGCAGTTTACTAGATCAGAAACAACCATAATGCAGTATTGTTGAAATTAAGTGGGAGACCAGTCTCTGAGCCATTCTGATCTCTGACCAGGCAGCCAGCCCTTCTATCTGCACTGTGGCTGTTATCTATCTGTTATCCATCCTCTTTCCTGGGCCCGGGGCAGTTGACCCGTTTGTCCCCCCTTGTCGGTGGATATGTGTGTATATCTATTTTTTTTATTTCTAAATGTTGTACCTTTGTGTCTGCTCAAGTTTTTTTTGGTAGATCAGAACGGCTAAAAACGCTAAAAGCTCCTAAACATTTTTAAACTAACTCATTGATATGTATTGGTGGCATGCTAACAGTAAATGATTTTGATTCAAGTATCTTGCTGATTTAGGATAGACAAAAAAGTCCTCATTGAAATGATGAGAAAAGAAAATATGATAGCTGTTATTTTAGTATGGCATTGTTTGTATGCCTTGTCTCTTATTCTGTACCTGTCAATGCACAACCTTGCTAACAGAGACAGAAACACAAGCAAACAAAAGCCACAAATAAAGTGAATGCAATATTCCCCACTGTGACAGTAAAGGCTCTTTCTATTGTACTCTATTTCTGCAACAGTGCTAGTCAAGTCATGACAGCTTTCTTTTTCAGGCTGGTCACTCATCCATGCAGTTTGTTGCTAAACTAATGTTCTTAAGATAGAATTTATATGTCATAAATGGTTAAATTTAAATTTTGCCGACACATTTAATGGTTTCAAAAATAGATTTACATATTTTGGTTTGGAAGATTTTTGTGGTTTACAAATAGTGTTATAAGAGACATTGAAGTAACACATGTTTGTCATTAACTTTCTGAGGTTCCCCGGGTGAGAAATTGGGTTCCAAATAATGTGAAAAAATACACGTCTCAAAAGATCATGCATCAAGCATTAAGCAGGGGACAAAGCTCAGCTGCACAACCAAATACGTTGGGGTGATAAAACACTTTTTTTTTTTTTACCTTTTAATCAGGTTTTGTATAAACAGCACAATGATCAATTTCACACTCTGTGAACTATATTAGCTCTGTTCACACTTGGACAAAAATTAGGAACAAGACATTTGCATGTCACTTTAACCTGTATGTACTTCAGTGCACATCAACCTTTGGAGCTGTTTTTACATGTTCCGAGTTATTCTAACCTAGCTTGTCATATCTTTCAGCATAAACATAATCAAGTCAAATAATTGTCATGTTTTTGAGTTGTTCTTTGTGGACCAAGGTGCAGGCAAGAACTCGGAAGTTGCATGTTGTAATGAGGAGTTATTTATTAAATAATGAAAACAAAGCCTTACAGGCTGGCAGGGAAAAAAGGAAGTAGGAACACAACAAGATGGTGACCAGAACCGGGGTAGCATTAACATGTCTCTGGCCTGATGGATTATATTCCACAGAGCCATCTGGGATTGCTCCATTGGAGATGTATTTCAGAAGGAGAGGCCTTATGCCTATGATTGGATAAATCACTTGTCCATCAGCTTTACTGACGGGCTACTTCAACCACTCACATCAAAACCAACATTGAAACCGAAACTATCCGCTAACAAAAGCCTTCAAAGCTGTTATACAGTGTTATTTTAAATAAATAATATTCGGTAGACACCATTAATGAAATGGCAGCAGCAATGTTACCATGTTTTTCCAGATTACTCTATCGAAAACAGGAAACATCTCTGAATTTGCTAAGCAGGTGGGCGAGCGCAGTCTTTGTCAATGGGGGTTGGTTTGTTTTGCCCAATCTGCAACGCTGATGGGATGTGGAAGGCATGTCCGGCTCAGCTCTTCTTCTACGTTGGGACCAAGTAAATACATCTTGCTGCATTAAACTGAAGTCGGGGACATTTCCGGGGACAGCTTTTGCCGTGGACATGTCATCCAAAACAGGCTTTCTTCCTCGCTGCAAGCCGCCATTGCTGTCTGAATCCAAACAGTTCCTTCTCTAATATGTCACATCTATGAAAATCCCACCCAGCGATCCTAATGGGCTCATCCATTTTATGTGGTATTGAAATCCCTCCCAATAGCATCGATTCCAGATGGGATGTGTTGAGCTGTGTGGAGCCCTGTGAAACTACATCCATCTGACAAGAGTCAGGTTAGGGTAGCATAACAAAGGACCTGACAAAGTGTGTGACTGAACTGGCTGACCATATAGGGGAGGAGATGGTAGGAACAGCAGGTGGAGCAAATTAACACAGGTGAGAGGAGTAAAGGTAATTAGGCAGAAGGAGCAAGAGGGGATTGAACAGGCCCTGCCAGAACAGAATCCAACAGGTTATTATTTTATGTCTGGTCATCAAGTTTCCCTAACTATCTAAACTGAGGACAGGCAGGCAGGAGAATAGAAATAAAGAGAAACAAGAATAAACTACTAACACCTAAAAGAACAGAAAACAAACTAGCTACAGAAATAAAAATGTATAGATAAAAAATACCGAAGGGTGCAAACCAAACCAAAACTGCACTATCCCCATGAACCTAAAAATAAACAAAGATCTGGGGCATATATATATATATATATATATATATATATATATATATATATATATATATATATATATATATATATAAAGATATATATATATATATATATATATATATATATATATATATATATATATATATATAAAAAGATATATATATATATATATATATATATATATATATATATATAGAGAGAGAGAGAGAGAGAGAGAGAGAGAGAGAGAGAGAGAGAGAGAGAGAGAGAGAGAGAGAGAGAGATACAGTTAAGTTTACCAAGCAAATAATTCTTTAAAAGTTATTTACTATATTAATGTTTTGTTTAACTCAGGATTTGCATTGTGAATGGGTTCAAACACATATCAAATGTTGTTCTAAATTTGTTAAGCTAATTTGGTCTCATTCTACATTTGTTAAGATAAACTTTGGTTCTCTAACTTGGATCTGCAGTGAACCAGGATTCACTTAATCATTCTGAAGATGGTTTTAAACCATTTTGTTAGTCTTTTTGTTTCTTTTGTATGTACATAGTTACTTAGTTTCTTGTTATCTTAATTTTGCTTAGTAGTTTAGCTAAGCTTCACTAGCCTACTAGAGAGGATATGTTGATTTAAATATATTGTTAATTCATATACACATCATTCTATAGTGGTGTTCTCTGGATTTTATTTCCGTTAATACATTCTTAAACTTCAAGAGAAGTTGTCACTCCTTTATTCCATATGTGTGCAGAGTTTGCTGTTAAAAGAATGCCAGTGCTTGAATCTTTCCTAATATCGGCTGTTTGGGCTGATACTCACCGGACAATGCCTAACAGACAGAGTTATTTATTTACCTTCTATATGCAAATCAATATCAGCTTAATTTATACTACATCATGGCTTACTATAAAGTTTCTCATTACCAAAGGTTTGCCAGAGAGGTACGATAGGTAAAAACAAATAAACCTTTACAAAAAGTATTAATGTTGCAAAAAATACTGATGTGAATAGTTATAGCTGCATTTCCAAAACATATTAATAATGCAGTAATTGACAACGGAGACATTGTTCAGAAGTGGAAAGAATATAAATTTTACAATAAACCGGCCATTCTCTCTCTCAAAAAACTTCTGGGCAAAAACTGGGCAAGTAGTGTCTATGTATGTTGAAGCTTGTTTAATGTTTGTTGCAGAAAGTTTGAAAAAGCAAGCTAAATATTGGGAAAATTGTGTCTGGTGGAATGAGGGCAATGCTAAACTATTTGGAATGTAGTACACACCATATAGATATAATGGTTCTGCGCAATAACTCAAAAACACAATGGCCAAAGTGAAACTTGCAGGTGGGGATATCATGGGCCGGGCTGTCTTATGACATATGGTACTGGCAGACTTCATATAAGCAATGGAAGAACGAATGGAGAAATATATTGAGACATTCTTGATAAGAATCTGAAGATGAAACACATGTGGATTTTCAAGGAAGAATTACAATTGTACCAAACAGATGAAACTCCTAATTGGTTTCAGAAAGAGAAAGTAAAACGTACAAATCAATCCCCTGCCTTGCATCCAACTGAAAAAAAAATTTATGATTTAGGTGCATAGAAAGGACTTTCAGAATGTGATTCAAAAAATTGTATTGTGCTAAAATCTCAAGACTGGGCTGAACTTTGCTTTCCATAATCTTATGACCGTGAACTTATGGTTTATGTTATGTCTTTATTTTATTATGCTTATGAAACTCTGGTTTAAATTAACTTCTCTCCCTGCCACATATACCAAAGCTGGTTCACAGACAGCTGCAGAGGAGAAAGATAAACATAGTCTGTTCTAACACTAACTTACTAAGAAGTTAGTTTCTCACCATTTGTCTCCTAAATCTTTTGGATTTCTCCTTTCTTGGGTATACAAGCATTTTAATAACGCTTCAAGTCAGAGCAAAAACTCTGACACTCTGGGGAAACATTGCTCTCATCTTGCAGGCTTAATTAATAAACCTCCCTGAGTGGTCTTGATCAAAACAGTGCTTGGGTAATCTTGTTTTTCGCGCACAATACAGAACTTTCAAAGTCTCAAGACATTTTGGATGGAAGAATGGGTCAATATCACACTTGAGCAATGCATGTGACTGGTTTCTCCATACAATGGAAGTACTGAAGCAGCCATTACCCCCACCCCACCCCACCAAAAAAAAAAAAAGTATAATCCCAATGTTTGTCTCCAGTTCAACCGTCCATAAAATCATTTTTACATATTTTCACAGGAGGGACACATTTACTTGGCTGTGGTAAAGAATTGTCAAAGGCAATCAGCCATTTCCCACTTGTGAATTGTGTAAAAATGCTGCTTTAAACCTAGCCTACACAAAAGGGAATATGAATTAAATGTCAAATTGAATACAATAAACTATTTTTGAATCTATCCCTTATTTTATGTCATTTAAATTCTTTCCCATGTCTAAAACATTCATGTTTTCTCTGTCCCATGTTTATAGATGACCTTATTAACACTGCCAAGCCTGCAGATATGCAGCTGTCAGTGAAGAAATCACACTGTCAGAAACAAGACTACATTTCTTTTATAAAGTTGTAAAAAAACATTCTGGTGCTTGTGAGGAAAAAAGAAATGGCCAGATCAGCTGTCTCATATGAAATTTAAGATTTTGCAGAAGATGAGAAGCAATCATAAGTCAGATACCAATGCACAACATTGGAGGACTTAAAATATATTAAACCCCATCAGAAAAACAACATGCATTATGTCTCAAATTAGGTTCTAAAACGGAAGATTAATGTAATAATTCTGTCTGTCAGATCCTGTTTGCAGTGACTATGACGTCACTTCTTTTTCTTCTTAATTTTAATGGCGGTTGGCAAACAACAATTTGGTGCATTACCGCCACCAATCAGTAAGGAGTGTGGATCAGGACAGACATACTCAAAAAAATGGTTCCAGTCAGTACTCTATATTTTGGTATAGGTTTAGCTCCCTGATTGAGACATGTAAAGACACCATTATAATAATCCAATCTAAACATAAAACCAGACACCTATTTTTGTTTGTCCTGTTTTGACAGGAAGCTCTTCATTCAATCAACAACTTTAAAAATATTGCATGCTGATTTAGTAACAGATTTTTTTTATGCGGTTGTTAAAATTTACATCATGCTCTGTAGCCAAAAAGCATTAAAGAAGAAATACTTGAGCAAAAAACTGACCACCTTTCACACTGGGGGGGGGGGGGGGGGGGTGGAGGACATTGGTGTATGTTAATAAAGATTTTTTTTGATCATTGACAAAAGACAAATGTAACATAAGGGAGGCTTCAAGTTTTACAATATTCAAGAATTATCTTAAGGAATGGTTATGGTCAACTCAAACTGATCAGCATATTTTAAAAGAACTCGGATCGACACTTAGGTCATGTGCAATGCATCTCGCACTTTATGACTAGTGCAAAGTATAAGAACATCCTACAACTACTCTTGATTGTATTAATGTGCAATTGCTCCTGTCTCCGTCCTGAGTCCATCTTGTGTGTACTTTGCTGTTGAGTGACCCCAACATACTGTTTCTGTCTGGCCTGTTTGAAATGTATGTGTCTTATATTTCTTTTATTTTAAATTTAATGTTAACATCAACCTGTCCAGGGACAACAGATGGAAATTAGCCAATGGTTACAATCTGGAATATTTACATATATGTATGTTCATTAATATGCACTGTCCCTTTTTTAATAAAATAAAATCTAACATTTAAAGACCTACACAAAAGAGCATTATACCTAACTGATTTTATTTTAATTTCATAAATATTTCTCTGGACACTGGTAACATTTTCAACAGTAAAATGAAGAAAAGATCACTCAACAAGGTTTGAGGCCTTAAAATGAAACTCAGTTATTTGTGATCTGATTTCAGAAGATGTTCAGATCTTTCTTTTCTTGAATTTTTATACAACCACTCAAAAAATTGGTTGAACATGCAGATTTGTTTTCTTGGTTTTTCATTAGTTATCAACACAATGTGTGATAATGCAGCAAATTTATTTTTGTTAAATGCCCAATGACTGAGCAGAGGTGAGTTTTGGTCCTGCTCTCAGCCCCCTCTGTCCCTCAAGTTCTGGGGGTATCACCTTATCTATTGGTTTTCCCACACGGCAATCATTCTGACACGCTCACGTAACACCAGCATGCAAGTTCCTTGTTAGTTTCTGCTTGCTGGCTGCGCATGCGCACTTCTAGTGTTTATGTATCTGGTTAATTCAGCAGTTAGCTTCGGTGTTAGCCATTCATTGTAGCGCCGCTGCTCTCTCAGTATACTTTGAACATGGCTGAGAGTCGCAAGAAGTTTTATTTTGCGCACTGTTTTCTGTCTTCTTTAGGATAGCTTTACTTGCTGAGATTCCTGCCTGTAATGACCTGGTGTCTCATTGTATTCCTTTGTTGGTTTCTTTATAGCTCACAATGTGCAACTTCTTACTGCCAGTGTGTCTTCTACCATTGTGTCTTTCAGTGATTTTGATCCTGCATGTATTTGTGGACCTGTCTCTTTTTCTCTTTAGATTTCTTAGCTTTTATTGGAATTTTGTGAACTGACCTTGGGCTGTATTCAAGAATTGCTGATTTTACACCACTGTGTTTGGTCTAGCATTTGAGTGTTCTATTCCTGTGCCTTACAACACATACCCCATTTATTGTGCAGGATTGATCAAAATGAGAGTAAGATCCTATTGTTTCATGTCAGATTAAGCCGTTAACTAGCACTTGTGTTTGTGGGAGCATTTTTCTATTAATAATGATGTGGACTTTATATGTAGAGTATTGCTGCCACATTCCTCTTTTGCTAAGCATTCTCAAATTAAATTTCTCTTTTACAAGATTGCCAAGCCCCACCCATCTGATTCAGCACACACAGAGGTTTAAATGGCATTCATTGGAAGACTAATCCTATCACAAAATGTTTATTTTAGCTTATTTTTGGCAATCTGCCCAGACATTATGATATGTGCTTCCCTAGAGAAATTGTCACGGAGAGTGAAGAATGTGGTGGTTTTTCAAAAGACATGAAGATCTCATCAAACAAAAAATATTCATTCAAATGCTGTTTTTCCAGCACATATTCAGAATGACAGATTAAACTCTCACTAATCTTTAGCTCCCCTCTGGCATGTTGAGTTTAAGAAACGGTCCTGATAATGAGGCTTTCAATTGTGACAAGCCAGGTTCAATACATATTCATAAGTGCTCATCTTCTATCACTTAGCCCTCTCTAGAGTAATTAAAACAGTAGTTATAAACATGTGTAGTCTGATTACAAAAGGATAACCTAGGCCAGTTATGTTCTTGGAGTTGCTATTCTGCCATGATATTGTGCCCAGTGGTGAATTTGCTGCTCTCTGCAGCTGCCTCATTTGTATTGGGTAGACAGCATGTTGTGCATAAGGCAGAGACAAATCCCCTAGAGTACCACCAGCTGTATACAACATATGCCTCATAGGTTGCACACCACATGCATCCACAAAATGACACCTTTTTTCTTCCTGATAAAACCCTTGTCAAGGTTGGCACAGAGATTTAATTATATTCAAATCCCTAATCGGGATGATCATGATATTGTCTCCATAGTGTCATTGTATTTGTATATTTTCTGGCAGCAAATTCCCTTAGCAGAGCTATTTTCTCATAACAAGAAACTGTATATCACAGTTCTATAACTTTTGCTTTGAAATTACAATTAGTTTTGTTCCAACAGATTTTTTTTCAATTTGCTAAATTTTTTTCCTAACACTAAAAGAGAAACGTTTACTGCATTCTATCAGTCCAACGGCTCTGATCATAGAGCTTATTCATATGTGCCAGAAATAGGAAGCAATTTTGAAACCTTCTTTGTCAGTCACAGTCAGATTGGCCTGGTGGTTCAAAGTGTTGCTTGACAAAGTCTCCAGGACAAATATTGGCTGTGCAAGCCTCTCTCTTCTGGTAAAGTGGAAAACAAATTATAGCATCTCCAGTGTTAAATGACTAAGCTGATACAATGTTGAGGAATATCTTTGCATTATAATTTATTTTCCTTTTTTAAGTTTGCTGTCCTCGTTACTCAGATAAACAGTAAGATTGGTTGGCTTGCTGTGCCAGAGACAGGTCTCTCCCCACAAAAGTGAAAAATAGGATATCCCCCTGCTCCACAGTTGACTTTGTTGAGTTAATGGCATGACACACCGTATCTGGTACAGGCAGCAAGACTATTATAAAGAGAAAAAGGCAGACAAGAACCGAGAAGAAAAACAAAAAGACTGCATGGGGGTGGGGTGGGTTGGACCAGGAAAATAACAACAATGAAAATGAAAGCAGAACAGAAACAATTAAGATTACATTAACTAAGGTGATAATGATTTTTATAAAAAGTCATCATAATAACATTAATAAATTAATACCAATAAATACCAAAAAATAATATTAAAAGTTAAATAATAGTTATATAAACAATAGATTACGGGGACATGTGTTACTGCAACACTATCAACACCATCAGCAAATGCAGTATACATTCGTTTTAGCTTCTGAACACTGTGTGTGTGTGTGTGTGTGTGTGTGTGTGTGTGTGTGTGTGTGTGTGTGTGTGTGTGTGTGTGTGTGTGTGTGTGTGTGTGTGTGTGTGTGTGTGTGTGCGTGTGCCTGTAATCATGTTTCTTCCATGCTTAAATCTAGTGTTTCTATGTATATTTTCTGGAGCCAGCAATTGTCCGTGTGAAATTGTAGAAGGGAGAGGAGAGCATCCCTAAAGTCTGGGATTCTTCAAAACTCTAAGGCTGTAAAGTTAATACACTTAAACTGTACATACTTCTAATGTAAGCCACAAAAAAAACCTAAAACAAACAAAACTGTTAGAAATATAATTAAGAGAGAGGCACTTTACTAAAATCTCAAACATAATGTGAACCAATAGGGCTGTAAAAGTGCAAATAAGATATGTAGGTAAAAGCTAATGGGCCAACATGGACTACCTATCAAGAGGCACACTCTCCCACACCAGCTGGAAGACATAATTAGTATGTAAAGAAACCAGCTCATTTGACATATTGATTCCTGATCTTTGAAAATATAAACATGTTTGGTTCCAAAATGCGTGTGAGCTGAGCTGTGGAGAAACAATACAAACTTTATGAAAAAAATGTAGACAAAGCTTTGAATTTTTCTACTGAGTTGAGTTTTGAGAACTCCACAAATTGTTTTCATTGTGAAGTATAGTCAGTATTTAGCAAGATACAATCACTATTTTAATACAATCCAGTTAGGTTTTTCCTTTGTTGGTGCTAGTATTTTATATTCACTTAGTTTCTACACAATACATTTTATTTTGTCTTGCTTAACAAGATAGGATACTGATTAACCATGTTTTAAACAAATTTGTTATATGAGGAGCTGACAAGAGTGAAACAAAATATGTGAAGTTTCAGGAACCACCAAAGAACAACCATTAAATTAACAGGACATTAAACTGATTATAAACATTAAACATATTATAAAACCTAGCTATCTGTCACAAAATGTTGATGGTTTGGAAAAAAATGACAATTTGATATAACATAGGACTCCTAACAGATACACACAACACCTACACCCATTATTGCAGAAACTTAACATCAAAAGAATGTAGATTTACTCTTTACGAGAAAGGCACCAGCCACCCTGAAAGGATAAGTGGTTATGCTGAAGATAAGCCTTTCACAAATGTTTCACATTTCACACACTTCAGTTTGGCAAAGGCTCAAATTCCGAGAATGACTTTAATAATAAAATAGGATAAATAATCAGTTGGTCTTGCACAAGGAGATCAGAACATTAAGTGTGAGCAAAGCAACAGCTAGTGAAAGCGAGCATTGAACAGACAGTCAAAAAGGGGAAAAGATCTAAAATAAATAAAATCTAAATTTACAAAGAACAGAACAAAAAAAAAAAAACTAATATATTGACAACAAAATATGTTAAGACCTGTAAAAACATTAATAAACTAAAAGGAAATTTTGAAAACAAACAAAGGAAAAACAAAGCCTAAATACCTGGAGACCGTGACAAGAACTTGCAAAATAGACTGCTTGATTTTTGAAAGACAGCAGCTCTGTTGGTTTTGTCTGCACACAATTAACTGGGACATAAAAGAGAACATCTTTTGAGCCGAATTATCACCCAGAGCCTGTTACCACAGAGAGGAAATAAACTACTATTGGCCTGATTTTTCTGTAAAGTTCTCCCTCAGAGATTCTGAGGGCGGGATTCACATTTATTGACTTTTTGTAGCCATTTATATCTGAGTCATTTAGAAATCAATGATAAATCTACATGTATTTGAGATGACATGTTTTGATCAAAAATCAGAACTGCTTTGTAAAACCAATGTAATCCTGTGTTGGCGCAATGAACACTGTCCAGAGATGCAAAAGGAACAAAATATTGGTCACTAAAAAAATAAAAGATAAAAAAGCTCTACATTTTCAAACTTATTATGGATCATTTTATACTATTTTACAACAAAAATACTTAGCATTAACTAAAAAAAAAATAATAAAAAAATATTTTCCCCCATTGAGGTTATTTTTAGTTATAATGTACAATTAACCATAAGATGAGACACTTAAAAAAAAAAATATTTGTAAAACGTGTGATTATGAAAAATGAAAACATAATTTGTGGGATAACACTTAATTTGTCAAAAATAAAACTAGTTTTATAGGATCCTAAGATTAGGCATTTCATTGAAGGCAGGCTGAGCAACAATCCGCATATAATTCTATTTTGTAGTCTGTCTAACTTTTACTTCAGATCTTAGTGTGTCTTATGGTGTGTTGCTTGACCTTAAGTCCAGTTTATTTATTATACTTATCATTGTGTATAAAGTACTTCCTCATTTGTTGAGGCATAAAGGATAACTAAGTTGGTCAAGCTTAAGTTTAAAATGTGTTCTCCAGTTGAGAGGTCTCCTTGCATTTGACTGTGAGAAGCATTTAATATAAGCATTTGATACCAGTGAATATATTGGAGTTCCTTAATGGAAATCCTCAAAATTATTGTTTAAATTATACAGGACATTGTCTAAACTCTATGATTAAATATCTCTTCCTATTATAAAATGGGAGGCAGATTTATCAGTCAGCTTTGAACAATATTCCTGGGCCCTTTTAACCATTTCTTAAAGCTCGGAAGGCTTTACCCTGAGTCAAGTTATGACAAGTTACTCTGTGAAACAAACCTGCAACTGAGCAGAATTGTTTGGGCTAACCCTGAGTTTTTCTACTTTTTCACTGGGATTTACACAAGGAAGTCTCGGAAAAAGCGTGTCCTTTTCTGGAGGAGTCTGTAGAGATCAGAGCACAAATACTTGACAGAACTCTTTGTTGGGATAGGCTGATCAGACCACGATTAAATATTTGATAATTTCTAGATTAATCTACAATATTTTCTGTTTTTCACCATTGTCATTGAATTATCTTAATAACCTCAGGCCACACATTGCTCTTCTAACACAATCAGGGGAGGCTCTCAGTTCAAAACAACTTATTTGTGCTGCACTTCATTTTTATGCTGAAGGGAGCGTTTTAATAACGTAGATGACGCAGAAAATCTTCCAAAGGCAACTGTCTGTTGCACTGTCAGGAATGTTACTGTTGCACTCGGATATAGTAGAGTTGATGAGACCCATAAGAATAATAAAATAACTATACAGAATGAAAGCAATTTATTTATTTTGTATGAAATTTTGAGACTTCCAGCTCTAATTTCCCATTCATATATTTTAGTTTCCATTCATACCCCCCTCCCCCACACACACACATACACACAATTAGGTCTACAGGCCTTTTTTCGCTTAAATAACGCTACTTGTACTTCAACTTAAATTATAAATATAGCCTACACGATTAATATAAAGTGGGGTTGGCACAAATAATACACCTACAAGAAAATCAGCAACAACTCATTTTTGGAAGGATGGGTAGAGCCAAATCCTGGCTAACGGATGAATGAGTATATTAGTTATTTCAATAACTCACACCATCCCATTATCAACTGCAAATGTTGATTACAAACAATTATTGTTTTTGTTGGTTAAGGTTAAACTTAAGGATAACTTTTAATTGGACCATATATGATGAAACTGTATTTTCATACTTAATCTTGATTTGCTGCTACGTCCTTTTAATGTCTGTCAGATTGTACCTAGAAATGTAATCAATGCCACCCCCCTTTTTATTTGGGTGTTGAACAAGTTTAATGTGAGAATACAGTTTTAATTCTCCATCATATCACTATGCATTGACTTGTTCAACAATTCTCTGCCACTAGCTTGCTTTTTCTGCAGCAACAGCATTGTTTCTTTTTTGTTTATTATGGTTTAATATTCTCCATTAATATTTTCCTTGGAGATTTCTAATTCCATTCGTGTGAAATGCCCACTTCGAGGCTTCCTATTTCCTGCCGTTCCCATGGTGTATCGCATTATCCGCTCCATTGATGTGGGCCTCTTTCATGCATGTGCTCGTGCTTAACTCAGGGTTGATTGGACGCTGAGTTTAGTTACCTCATTAATATCACTTGTTCTGAAACCAACAATGCTGGGTATGACAGCATGAGGTAGAACTACTCAGAGTAGCAGCTTTCTGCTCAGAGTAGATCGACTTCTTTCTGAAACGTGGCCCTGGTCTCAGACATGTTTAAGAACTTTCAAAATGACAAGCTAGACCTAGCCAGGGTCTGGGCTGGGAAAGGGTGTTGGGTCTTGGGGGTCAGCTGGGACTGGACCTGGTACTTCTGCTCTTCCTGGAAATAGGGTGTCGGCTATATGTATGGAGGACAGGGTGTGTGGGAGGCAGCGCCTCCAAGTTCGTGGGGTGGACTCTGGATTGCTGGTCTTTTCAATTCAATTCAATTCAATTTTATTTATATAGCGCCAAATCATGAAACATGTCATCTCAAGGCACTTTACAAAATCAAGTTCAATCATATTATACAGATTGGGTCAGATTATACAGATTGGTCAAAAATGTCCTATATAAGGAAACCAGTTGATTGCATCAAAGTCCCGACAAGCAGCATTCACTCCTGGGGAACCGTAGAGCCACAGGGAGAGTCGTCTGCATTGTACATGGCTTTGCTGCAATCCCTCATACTGAGCAAGCATGAAGCGACAGTGGGAAGAAAAACTCCCCATTAACGGGAAAGAAAACCTCCGGCAGAACCAGGCTCAGTATGAACGGTCATCTGCCTCGACCGACTGGGGTTACAGAAGACAGAGCAGAGACACAACAAGAGAGACAAAAAAGCACAGAAGCACACATTGATCTAGTAATCTGTTCTACATTAGATGGTAGTAGCGGGTGAGCCGTCTTCTCTGGATGATGTCACAGTTAACAGAACGCCAGACCAGGTGTACCTACTATGAAGAAAAAGAGAGAGAGCAAAAAGTTAAAAGCTGAAATGACGACAGTCATTTCAATGTAATACAATGCAAAACTGGAGAACAGTAGACTGAAGAAAAGTAGAAATCAGTAGAGTGAGAAAATTAGACCCTGATGTCCTCCAGCAGCCTAGGCCTATCACAGCACAACTATAGAGATAGCTCAGGGTAACATGAGCCACTCTAACTATAAGCTTTGTCAAAAAGGAAAGTTTAAAGATTAGTCTTAAAAATAGATAGGGTGTCTGCCTCACGGACCAAAACTGGGAGTTGGTTCCACAGGAGAGGAGCCTGATAGCTAAAGGATCTGCCTCCCATTCTACTTTTAGAGACTCTAGAAACCACCAGCAGACCTGCTGTCTGAGAGCGAAGTGCTCTGTTAGGAACATACGGGGTAATCAGAGCTCTGATATATGATGGAGCTTGATTATTAAGGGCTTTATACGTTAGAAGGAGAATTTTAAATTCTATTCTTGATTTAACAGGAAGCCAATGAAGGGAAGCTAAAATTGGAGAAATATGATCCCTCTTGTTGATTTTCATCAGAACTCTTGCCGCAGCATTTTGGATCAGCTGAAGACTTCGAACTGCATTTTGTGGACTTCCTGATAGTAAATAATTACAATAGTCCAGCCTTGAAGTAACAAATGCATGGACTAATTTTTCAGCATCACCCCTGGACAGGATGTTTCTAATTTTGGCGATATTCCGGAGGTGAAAAAAGGAAACTCTGGAAACCTGTTTATTATGGGATTTAAATGACATTTCTTGGTCGAAAACAACACCGAGATTTTTAACTTTATTACCAGAGGCCAAGTTAATGCCATCCAGATTAAGTGATTGATTAAGAACTTTATTTTTTGAGGACTCTGGCCCAAAGATTACAACTTCTGTCTTGTCAGAATTTAAATGCAGGAAATTTAAAGTCATCCAGCTTTTGATGTCATCAAGACATGACTGCAGTCGAAGTAACTGATTGGATTCATCAGGATTTATGGATAAATATAGCTGAGTGTCATCAGCATAACAGTGGAAATTAATCCCATGCTGTCTGATAATTTTGCCAATCGGAAGCATATATATAGTAAATAGAATTGGTCCAAGGACTGAACCCTGTGGTACTCCACAAGTGACCCTAGAGTTTGAGGAGGATTTATTATTAACATGGACAAACTGGAATCTGTCCGACAGATAAGATTTAAACCGGCCTAATGCTTTTCCCTTAATCCCTACAATATGCTCAAGTCTTTGTAGGAGAATATTGTGATCAACTGTATCAAATGCAGCACTGAGATCTAACAGGACAAGTATAGACACAAGTCCATTATCTGAGGCCATGAGAATATCAATGGTGACCTTCACCAGAGCTGTTTCAGTGCTATGATGAGCTCTAAAGCCTGACTGAAACTCCTCAAGTAGGTCATCACTTTGTAAATGTTCACATAGTTGATTAGCAACTACTTTCTCAAGAATTTTAGATAAGAAAAGAAGATTAGATATAGGTCTGTAATTCACTAACTCATCTTGATCAAGAGATGGTTTCTTAAGTAAAGGTTTAATAACAGCTACTTTAAAAGCCTGTGGTACATATCCATTTACCAAGGATAGATTAATCATGTCTAAAATAGGACCACTGATCAGAGGGAATACCTCCTTTAACAACTTGGTTGGGATTGGGTTCAGATGATGTTGGCACCATCTCTGGTCAGATGGCCTCGTGGATCATTGAAATTGTTGTTGGGGGTTGGGTTTGGAGTATGTTGGGGAGGTCCCCCCCTAATCCTGATAATGAGGTTCACCACCCAGGTCTGGGGGCTGGATAACCCTCTGGGGTGCGGGTTCCTGGACCCGGAGGTAGAGAAGGTGTATGGTGAGTGGAAGTGTGTGTACAGCATCCCTTTTTTCCTTTTTTGTGCGGTTAAAAGTATTTGCATGTGGGGACACTAGTTTTCTGGTTTGTCATTTTGTCCGGTTGCATCTCCTGGGGCATCTTAGGTCTCCATTAAGTATGGAGCCCTCCCACCCCCCCTCCCCAAATCCGGCTTGGCCTGCTGGTGTGTTGGTGGTCCTCAGTGTCCGGTAACTGGGTGCTCGGGTATGTGCTGGCTCAATTCTGGTGGCTGCTTTGCAGGGCTTGGGCTCCATGGCTCTGTTGGGGCTCCACTGGTGGGTGGGCCGCCCCTGGGCCCAAGGCTGGATCTGCTCTGCCGTAGATGGCTGCTCGTTGCTGCAGCTACAGAGATCCCTCGGCACTGTGGCTGCTGAGGGGTTTCCTGGGGCTCTCCTCTGCTCCTCCCTGGGATGAAGGAGGTAGCTATCCCTGTGTTGGTCTTTCATGGGCTCCTTTATTCTGGGAGCCCTTTCGGGTGTCTGGGGTTTTAAATTCCCCAGTGTCTGCCTCGGCGCTCTGGGGGGCGGGTCTTTGTTGCCTCACAACCACTATTGAGCATTTTTCTTATGAATAAACATTGCATATACAAATACTCTCAGAAACACCTGTAGTTGCATGGATCCAGGTGTTTACAGTATCGCTTATATAAAGATAAACCCTATCATTAACTTTGACTGTCACTATATACATCTTTTATTAAATAATACTACATATTTTTTTATCATGTTATCAAGGCATTGCTTGTTTTTACCTGTGATACTTTTTTTGGTTGGCTTTGCTGTTCTTTTTGTATCTCTTTCTGCAGGTGCAGAAGTAGAATCCAAGGATGTTATCTTGTACCCTCTCTTTCCTCTACTCTATTTTCTCACCTTTTTTCCCTTTTAGCATTTCGTCTCATCTTTTTCTCTTCCTTTCTTTCTCTTTTACCTCTCTGTTTCTGTGTCCATTGAGCTTAAAATTATCCCAAAAAATATATATATATTTGCATATATGTCAAGTAGAGCACTATGGTGAAAGCAGTGATGCTCCAATTGTTCAATTCAATTCGATTCAATTTTATTTACATAGCACCAATTCATGAAACATGTCATTTCAAGGCACTTTACAAAGTCAAATTCAATCATATTATACAGATTGGTAAAAAAATTCCCATATAAGGGAACCAGTTGATTGCATCAAAGACCCGACAAGCAGCCTTCACTCCTGGAGAAGTGTAGAGCTACAGGGAGAATCATCTGCATTGTTCATGGCTTTGCAGAAATCCCTCATACTGAGCAAGCATGAAGCGACAGCGGAAAATAAAACTCACCATTAACGGGAAGGAAAAACTTCCAGCAGAACCAGAATTCACTTGTGAAAGTAAATCTGTTGTGCTCTCTGGCATTAAGACATTCAAAAAAAGGAAGCATTTGATCAGTGGGATTTCATCATGCCTATTTGTTCTGGACCTTTAAGAATTATCCAGAAATCAAATTCAGACCTTTGAACATAAAGTTTGATAATCCCAACAGTAGAAAGTATGGGTGGATGAATGGAGAATTACTGTAAGTGGTATAGTCAAGAGAAAACAGGAACTTCACATGTCCCTTCTTGCAACTCACGTTAGCATTGTACAGCACTTTGTTTCTATTTATGTGAAGATTGTTTTTGCTAGGAATTTCATTGGTGGGCCAATGAACAGCCAACCTTGGCCCAATCTCTATTTATTTATTTATTTTTTGCTTTAAATTCCAGACGAACATCACGGGAGGTGAATGTTTGTGAAATCTACCAGAGTAAAGAGTTATACCTGGCAGAAACTCACTCTCTAGAATGATTTATCACTATTGCTGTTTAAATTTGAAGTGAAACAGGTGCTTAGTTGCTGTGTTTCAGATACAAATGCAAAGCATTACACATACTTGCATATAGTCCCCCATCTAACCACACACACACACACACACACACACACACACACACACACACACACACACACACACACACACACACACACACACACACACACACACACACAAATGTATACATTGTATAAACAAAATACTCCTCAGAGTGTTCATTATTTTTATTATCCTTTTTTTCCCCTCAGGCTATATTTGCCATTTTCTTCCACTTCCTTTTCAGCAGATTCTTAACATGTATTTGTTTTTCATGGGAATACTATATAGATGGTATATTGGAAAAATAATTAATGCCTCTTGACCTTTCTACATTTTGCCAAATAACCACAAAATTCACTATTTTTTTTGTAATATAATTTTGTAATTATTTTAATTTAGCTTATCAAGTGAATGTATAAATGTGGTGTGAGTATGCCCAGCCCAATTTTCTCTTTCACAAGCAAAACCACTGCCTTAAAGTTATAGTGGACAATCTTTTTTCAGTTTCAAGTTCTGGGGGGATTGTCTCATCTATTGGTTGTCCAACATGCCAATCATTGTGATAGGCTCACATGAAGCCGCATTCCTTGCTAGCTTCCTTTTGCTGGCTGTGCATTAAATGAGCTTTGAGATATTTACAGCAAAATTAACCTAAATGATTCTCATTTTTCACCTGCGATGGAATAAACATTCCCTATAAAAAAAAAACATCGGTCCACACTTCGGTCCTCTCCATCACTAATGTCTTGGTAAATTTTTGTCCTTTCAAACCTAGAGGTATGGAACTACTTCAGTTCAGTGTGTAGCCCCTGTTTGCTTCCTAGTTCCTGAGCTAATCATATGAAAGTTCCCAAGGATCCCAAAACAGAGTGAAGCATTTGATGTTTTATCTTAGCAAAAGAGCAGCAGCCTGTTCACATGGAAGCCAGTAAAAGCTGGTGGGATGGTGATGGTCATTTATTCAAAAAGCGGCTTTGCCATTTTTTACTTACATTTCCAGATAACTTGTCCACTATATCTTTGAGTCCAACAGTGTAAGTCTCCTGACTTTTATATTCTCCAGCTCCTCAGTCATTCTCGGCCAGATTATTGAAAGACTTTTGTGAGTAGATGTCCAACTTTCCTTGCTTGCCTTGACTGATCTTTACAAAGCCTTGCCCTCATCAGAGCTTCTCATCGACTTCTGTTTTCTGGACATCAACCTGGACTGTTTTACGACCACGATCCTTGCCAAGTTTTATGGACAGTGGCATTGTCTGTTTTTGTTTATTTTTTTTTATTTTGTGTAGTTCCAGGTATTGGTGCAGTTGCATCTTCCTGCCTGTTGGCTCCGCTGCAGGATCAAATGAAGACCTCATCCTGACTGACACTTCCTGTTTGAACCTTCCTGAAAAATGTGATGGATCATCAGATGTCGGTTCAACTAATCCCTGAAGATGCCTCCTTATTTAAACACCAAGTTCCTCATTGAAAAGTGCAGCTGTGTCATTCGAACAGCTTGCCTCTTTGCTGGGTGTCTTGGTTATTTTTTGACTATGCTGTGTCTTGTAAATTGTATTGTTCTACGAGCTGGGTTAACATTGAAGTAACTTCTTTTAGTTTGTTCCTTTTGCCTTGTGTGAACGTGGTAGAGTCTGCCCAGCTGTTTCTTGATGCTGCCAAATTACCTGTATGTTGTTGGTCACTTTAAACCTTTAACATATGGCCTTAATGTTGCCTCTCATTCCTTCTGGGGGAATTGTCAGACACCCTATCTACTGTCAAGACTTGGCTTATAGTTAAAGTGGCTTAGATTGTCCTGAGCTATCTCTGTATTTTTGCTGCTATAGGCTTAGGCTTCTGGAGGACAATAATATCTATTTCTCTCACTCTGCTGAGAACTCCTACTGTACGCAATTTGCATTGTTAGTTGTTATTTCAGTGTTTAACCATATGTTCTGTTGGTCTTTTGTCTCTCCATAGTAGGAAGCTGGTGGTGGTCAGAGGGCTCGGTGGCACCGATGTATAGCAGCCTCGCCTCTCAGTCTTTCCCAGGGCAGCTGTGGCTACTAACATAGCTCCCCACTGTCAGGGTGTGAATGTGTGTGTGGATGGGTGAATGACTGTAGTGTGAGTGTAGTGTGATGCGCTTTGGGGTCATTAGACTAGTTAAAGCGTTATACAAGTACAAGCCATTTACCATAAAATGTAAAAAAAAAAATAAAAATAAAAAATAAAACATGGTAAAATGGATACTAAAAGCAAATATTAAAAACTATTGGACTACAAACTTAAACTAATGATGCTTCAGTTAACAGTTTAACTAGAACAGTCAAATGAAATCCTAAACAAATGTGTTTTCAATCTTGCTTTAAATGAACTCAGACTTTCAGCACTTTTAAAGTTTTCTGGAAGTTTGTTCCAGATAAGTGGAGCATAGAATCTAAATGCTGCTTCTCTATGTTTGGTTCTAAGTATGCAGAGTAGGCTGGAGTCAGAAGACCTTAGTGGTCTGGAGGGTTGATACACTGACAGCAAGTCTGTGATGTATTTAGGTGCTAAGCCATTCTGTGATTTATAGACTAACAGAAGTATTTTAATGTCAATTCTTTGAGATTCAGGGAGTCAGTGTAGGGACTTTAGCACTGGGGTTATGTAATCCTTCCCACGAGACTTTCCTGAGTTGTGTTTTGTCTCTCAACCAATGACAGCTGGGGATAGGGACCAGACCCCACACCTGCTGTTGACCTACCCAGGTGGAAACCTCTCAAACAGCCATCCATAACCCCTAAAGTAGCAGATGTATCAGCAAAATTATTTGTATAAGCGCAGAAAAGGGGTCTGTCATGGTTTCCACAGTGCTGTTGTTAGGATATATGACAATCATAATGTTAGTATAGATATCATAATATATTTTAAAAACATTTTCCCTGGGCTCTTAATATAGATTTAATTTCTTGGACATACTGTCCATCATTGTATACACAGTCCACAAATTGTCTGTATATGCAAAATCTTTTTGAGTATCGTGTACTTTAACACATTCATTGTTTAGGTAAATGCAAATTGAAGGTAAGGTTAGGGTCCTTCTAAAAGTATGCCAGAGGGAAACCAATGCAAGGGTTTGGATAAATCACACACACACACACACACACACACACACACACACACACACACACACACACACACACGTATATATATATATATATATATATATATATATATATATATATATATATATATATATATATATATATATATATATATGTTCATATACATACAAAATATTTACGCTCTTTATTTTTTTTTTACATCTGCCAAATTTTACTTCAGGGAATATTTTACAGTAAAGGGTGGTTATCGGGAACAGTAAGTTGGATAAAGTGAGACCCATTCCCTGGTGGTCACACCCCTTTTTGTGTCAGTTTTTCCTGAATAAGCAAATATCAATGTTGTACAATCATTGTTTTAATCATGAATATAAAAACTGCAGATTTAGGATCATAATTAATTATTTTAAATCCATGCCAAAGATTTATTAATAGTCACAGTGAGGATAACCAGCTGAAATATCCCTCCGCCTCATTACGTGCTGGAGCAAATCCTGACGTAGGAGCAGAGGGAGTAAAGGCAGAGAGAGCAATCTTGCCCGTATTTTCTGCAGTTTATGGTGCGATAACCGGTGATAACTGCTGAAAGTAGATTACGCGGTGCAGATCACCATTTCGAGCAGAGATATAAACAGCATGCAGAAATATACAAAAAAATACTGTTTGTGTGAAAGCTCAGGATTATAAAAAAAAAAAAAAACTTGTGACTTTATTAAAATGTAAAATTTTTATTATTTTATATGTAAATGCTTAATACCATGTCCATCTTTGTTTAGGAGGCAAATAAATATTTTGTCATGAAATATTTATTTATTTACACATTTGTTTACACATCTTGTAAACATCAAGGGTCCGTTCTTCGTACGTTGCTTAAAACATCCGAGATCAAATGAGACATCCAAGATGATTTCATCCGGCTAATCATGATCCGGCTAATTGGGTTCTTCGAACACACCTGTTGTTTACAATTAGTATGGCTGGATTAAGTTATCTGAGACAACTGCGCGTTCATGCGTTTGTTTAAAAGGGGAAATGTATCGATAGTAGAAACAATGATCAGCAACGCTGCTATTGGCTGTTCAGCAAAGAACGCCCACAGTTTTTCTCCCAAGCAGAACAAGAGCTTGGAAGGTTATGCCGAATTTGAGTCATTAATTAAAACACCTCAAAATCTGTTAAAGCCAGGAGAGAGGGCTGGCAAAAAGTAGCAGACAAATCAATGCGTAAATACTGTCCATGGTAGATGTTTCTATCACTTTCTACAGTATTAATCTTTGCATTTTAATAATTTGATATTATTTGTTCTTTTATATCAGAGCCTCCACGGGACCCACTAGAACATGGGGACAAGTAAAAGTGAAATACAAGAATATTCTACAAAACAGTAGCCTTTAATTATTACACTTTATTTTAAAAAGGCACTTGTTATGTCAAGAGATCCAAATTTCAGTGTCATTCCTTAGAGACGGGAAGTAAAGGACGCGTGCAAACTGGGAATTTTAACAAAAAATTATTTATCTATGAAAAAATGAAGTTCTTCCTTTTCCAAGTCATCCACAGTTTACACGGTAAAACTGTATTGCTCCGTGGCTAGATAATCCATCCATAGTTTTTTCTAATACAATATACGGCACGACAGGAAGCAAGCCTTTCAAAGTAAAACTAAACTTCACAATAAAGTGTCCTGAACAAATCTTCTTACTATAGGATAAAAATAAAAAGCAAACCATCATACAAATAACTTAAATATTTTAGATTTATGGCTCCAACACTCCTTATTCCTCTTTAAAAGCCAATGTTAAATGATGTGTGTGTCTGTTTATAACAGCCACCAAGAAAAATCTCTTTACAATTACACTGTCACGCTGCGCTAAAGGATCCTGTCTATTGCGCAATACGCGATTAATTCGAAAAACTCTGCAAATCATTCTTGTACCATCCGCAACAGGTTGCAGTCGTAAAAATGAACATGGTTATGGCAGACTTCCCTATCTCCTCCGCTTATACAGCCGTGATCTAATCTTGTTTACATGAAATAAGCCTGCTCTCGAGCAGGTTTAAGCTGGCGCACATGTTGCTATGACAACAAGTGCAGGAAGTCTTTCGAAGAACCAAACGATCCAAGATCATGCCAAATCGTCAACAATCAAATCCTGCTAACTGAGTTAGCGACGTACGAAGAACGGACCCCAGGGCATTACGAGCCTGGTTAGTGATATTGTGATGATCTCGGCACTGGTGCTGGTCTAATTGCTCACTCAGCACACCTGTTCAGCTCCTCCCTGCCTGCAATCATCCTTTACCAGTTTCACCTGTTTCCACCTCCATATAAACTGTGTTCAGACCAGCCACCAGTGCCAGATCGTCTCGAGCCAACGGGTGAGAAATTTCCAGCCATTCTGATTACAAGCCTGTCTGTCTGTCTGTCTGTCTGTCTGTCTGTCTGTCTGTCTGTCTGTCTGCCTGTCTGTTGCCCGACCTTTCTCAGCCCTCTGTTTCCGAGCCTGTCCAAACCCATTCTGATTCTGTCTGCCCGCCTGAGATCTGATCAGTTTGGCTTTTGGACCTTGGAACCTGTCGACCCTGGATTGCCCGTCGGAACTCCTGACCCTGCCTGCATGTGAGTACTGGTACCTGTCTAACCCTTGTGGATCTCTGAACCCGTCAGTTAACGAACCTGGACCGGACATGGACCCGTCTCTGGATTGTTCCCTTTTCTGTACTCCTGCCGGACCCCTGCCCTCTGTTGCCGACCCTGGACTGCCCCTGGATCACGTCTCTGGAAATCCCCACAGGAACTGTCCACCTTTGCGTCAGCGGCCCATTGGCCCGCAACCCAGCTAACTCTGCCTGGGAGCAGACCTCAGCCTCAGTCCCGCTCTCCTGCCATAAGTCGGCACACTGAGTCCTGGTCCCCTCTCAGTCAGGTTAGTGATCCATCTTCTTAATCATCATCACATCAACCTCCGCTGGTCACTAACTTGTGTCTCTGCCACCAGGGGTTCCAGCCCGAGCGGGAGCAGCGCGCCCAGATTGTTCGTGCCTTTCTCCATTTAAATAAAGCTTGTTAAAATGTCACCTGTTGTGGTTGAATCTTGGGTCTGATTCCCATGCATTACAGATATAGCCATTATTGGCTAGAGTTTAACATTTTATGGCACCAGGATGTTTTCATTCCAATTCTGAAAAGTGCTTGAAAATAAAAAACAAATATTTTTTGCACAAGCATGTTTTTTACAAGTCATTTATTGCAAAATTGCATATTAAAATGCCTTCTTTCAGAAATAACATGATAAAATATGTGATTCATTTGCTATTAATAACCATTGAAATTATGCGATTAATTGCAATTAATCGATTGCAATCGATTAAACAATTTTATTTATTTAATCGTTTGACAGCACTAATATATATACTACAATAGGAGTTTGTGATGACTTGGTCACCAGGGCTGACTTAATAATCACTTAATAATAGGAAATAATGATTATTTATAACCAAAACTAATTCTGACCTGTGGTGAAATTTTACTGGTGTTTTGGCCTAGTAACTATTAAGAAATATGCGTTATAACTGCAATTTGTAGCTAATGTTGATTTGAAAGGGATGATTTGAGTGCAAACCTTCAGAAAGCCAATCTTTTCTATATAAAAAATAAACACTGACAACCATCTATTCATCTGGGTTTATTTAACCAAATCGCCCTTATATAGTGAAACCTACTTGAGTACTAACTAATAACCAAAGGTAAAATGCAAAACAATCAAATGAGAATAAGTAAGCAAATTAAAAATTATAGATCTGTACCAGCACTTCAGTGACGTTGTCAAGATCGGCTCTTCCGAGACCAAGACCAAGGCTGAATCTTTAAAATTAGATGTATATTTTGGGCCACTTTTTTTTCTAAATAAATGTCAATAAAATAAATAAACATCAGAAGTTAACTTTTCATAATTGTTTCAATATCAATTGAGTGCCACTTGTATTTATCTGCACTTAAATCCATGGAAACTGCATTCAATAATCAATACTCGGAGAACAATTTCAGACCCAGAAAACAGGGTGTGTATCTTGGACCATAAATTCCATTGTGCTGGAACCATTTAAGCACATTTGTACAGAGACAGGATGTTGATTTGGGAGCTAGTGAGCACCATGGAAAGATTTTAAAGAGGCAAAGCACCAAGGAGTTCACAACCACATCCGCATTAGGTCATAAATCTTCCTCAACTGAATAAGCACTCTTTTTATTCCTCTTCCAAATTCAGCATGCTCCCCTCCTGCATGTCGTTTCTCTGCTGTCTGAGGATTTTCTTGGCTCTGCCTCCATTTTGCTCTTGCTCTCTCACTTTTAAGTGTGTTTACTGGATAACGAATGCGATGACAGTAAAAGTTTCATCATTGGCCTCCATCCCATTATGCCGGATGATGTTTGTTTTCAATGCACCCAGATATGAGAAGAAAGGCGAGCTAAGCTGGTTTGCAAAACACAGTCAGAGACACACTGTCAGCTTTTGTCCTATCTTATTCCTCTTACAGCAAATTCACATTCAGCTTATTATCAAAAGTTAGTATATTTGCTATATTGCGGATTAAAAAAAGACATTATATAATTCCTAGGTAGAAATGACAGTTGTGTGTGACTAAAAAGCTTATTTCTTAGTCCCAACTGTCTGACTGGCATACTTACATTGAACATTGAGGGAATTAGTGGCTTTGTTTCCCGTTTGTTTCCCAAATGCCATTAGCCAGTAAATGCTTATTATTCAAGTGAAAAACATGGCCTCTATAATGTCATCTAGGCTCTTCTGGCAAATATTTGTGCATTGTTCATTACTTCCCCAATTAAATGAAATAATGAACCTAGCTGAAATAAAGCACCACCGGGGATGAATAATTTCCCCATTTAGTGGAACACTAAATGGCCAAAGATTAAATGACTTTTGGATGGCTTGCACCGTCAAAAACAGAGGGCACTGATATGAATTATGAAGAATGGTACAATTCTGTTAAGTAACAGGAAAGTGAACTAATTTAATTTAAAGTGGCATAAATTATTTCCACTGAGAAATTCAAGACTGTCATTAACAATGGAAATTAACTTTGGTAAATGTTCTAATAGCTCTAAATGGCTTACTTTATCTGACTGATGACACACGCAGCTGAGCCAAGAAAACAGGTGACAAATTGTTCTCTCCTCAGACTGCATCTGATCAAACCAATCGATTTTGAAAATATCACAACAGCCTCAGGATCTCCAAAATTGAGAGGACGTGTCAACAAAGCTGTAGGAGGAAAGACATTTCACAAACACTGGCACCTGATGTCAGAACTGGGAAAAAATAGGAAATCAATACTCTGACCTCAGGAGGGGCTACTGTCGTGTATGTGAAATACCAAATAGCAATCACCTTTACAAGCCTCCCAAAGGCTGGGGATAGCATATTTGAGCAGAAACAACATATTACAGACCAGAGGTTATGGATGTTGTCTGCTTGTTTTCTGGTCAGTTTGCTGGACTAATGGTGTTTGCAGTTCAATAGAATAAAAAAGGAAATCATTTGATATTCCTTTTCGTTTTTTGTCAACGTGTTACGTTCTGCAGTCTGATCATCTTCATGCAGAAGCAATAAAAAAAGAAAAACATTCACAACCTTTTCCATCTGTCACTGGGTTTAAATTCACTCCACATGATGCATGGTGAAAGTGTCAAGACAGTGGGCTCCCAACCATCACGCAATTATCTTAACCTAACAGCAACTGCATTAACAAAAAAACCTGAAAAAATAACATTTTACTGCTTTTTCATTGCAATTTATTTCTTATTTTCTCAGGTTGTCCATTAGGCTATCACCCTGGTTACACAGCAAATAAACAACATCTTTGCAATGGGATTTACTCAGAGGGGGTGTTTTGACAGCTATGCTGATGTTTGTGTCAACAAATTTATTGCAAACTTTCACACTGTCTTATTTGGGGGGTTTTGCAAAAGAAATTTGGACCAAGAAACTCCTGTTGATGGAAAGGTTCCTTGTAATGTTCATTGACTGCAACCTCACAAAAAAAATCAACAATAATAATTGGTTCACAGAGAGTAAAGAGCATACATATTTTTTATGTATATGAACATATATATATATATATATATATATATATATATATATATATATATATATATATATAAAATATACGTGTGTGTGTGTGTGTGTGTGTGTGTGTGTGTGTGTGATTTATCCAAACCCTTGCATTGGTTTCCCTCTGGCATACTTTTAGAAGGACCCTAACCTTAACCTTCAATTTGCATTTAC
Source organism: Fundulus heteroclitus (assembly GCF_011125445.2). NCBI lineage: Eukaryota > Metazoa > Chordata > Actinopteri > Cyprinodontiformes > Fundulidae > Fundulus > Fundulus heteroclitus. The sequence continues at coordinate 11,233,889 of NC_046369.1, forward strand.
CTAAAATGAGTGTCAGTTTGATTGTTACAGTTCATTGGCTTGAGTGCAGACCGTTTTTTTTCCAGAAGTGAAGGCAAAGCTCTTCTATTCATGTGTGTGTATGTATTCATGTCAAAACATGAGCTACATTTTTAGTTGTTTATTGACCTCAGATGTCAAACTATCTACAGACAATTGACTTCTGTTCTCCCTCTGAACTTAATTTCACATACAATGACAAACACACACACACACACGCACACACACACCAAATGCTTGTGTCAACCCATGCACCGCTGCTGTTGGCAGATGTGCCCACTGAAGCATCATATGAGTTGAGTTGGAAACTATGACTGAGACTAAAGAAGACACTGACCCTTGACAATGGCTGGTCTACTCAGAGCAAAATATGTTTAAATGCCAAGTGATCCTGAAGGAGAAGGCCTGGAGCTGGCACTGTTCAACATTGAGAATTATCCTGTCTCTTTTCAGTAGACACATGTCGGGGGTTCTGGGCTTTGCCTGCCAACTCCATTCCAACCCAAGTGACTGAAACTTACAGTAAAAGAGAAAACCAGGTACTTTGTGTCAGAATGCTAAGGTTTTATGCTCATGTACAACGGCAGCACTAGAAAAAGAATTGCAGATATGGCTTGAAATTAGGTTTCACCTGGTCTTTAGTTTCTTGCTCAAAAAAGTATCTTACATTTTTCAAAATGTACTGCATGTTTTACCTCTGACAGTCCCACATGTAAATCTCTCTTGGTAAACACACAACAAAATTTTATTTAAACAAGAAATTAACTTTGTAACATTAACATGGGAAATTGATGTGTGGAAGGCTACTAATTAAACCATAATAATTATGTAGGTTATGTAGTGTTTTCCTAGGATTAAAATGTACATTATATAGTGATTTTTGATTTGTAAGTGTCCTCTATTAAGACATTACCAAGGATTATGTCTGCTGATGACATACATTTTTATCATTATACTGGGACACAAATTCTCATTCACCAGAGAGACCTGTTAGCACATATTTGAAAATGTATACAGAACAACACCACATTAATTCTGAAAATTCAATGTCACAATTTATGAAATATTAAATATTTAACAAAAAATGAAAGTGAAATAAAATAACCATTCTCTATAAATGTCACTTCGGCATGTTTTCTCAGGATAATTAGCTGCAGCAGTAACTCTTCTCACTTTAACAATATGTCTGAGACAAATAAAGTAGAATGTTTGACTGTTTTCTTACTGCATCAATATTTCAACTTCCACCCACCACATGGTTAGCATATGCTGGAAGTGACTTTTAGGGCCGAAACTGAACATAGAAAGTAGGATATTCTTGTGACACAGGTCTCCAACAACTTTCTTGACCTCTTCCTCCCCACTGGATAAATCACCATATATATATTTTCACATTGGGAGCTCAAATTAGAGCTGGAGACTTTTCCATCACTTCTTTATTCTTAGGTGGGACATTGTGTTATGCTCTGATGTCATGGTTTTTGTTTTCAAACAAAAAAAAATCATCAATCTTTTTCTAATTTCATCCTTTTCAAATATATTGTAAGTTTTGACAAAGGAATGAAAATTGGTATAATTAGCTAACAAAAAAATGTAATTGTGAAAAGGATGACATATGCCATTAAATTTTTTCAGACATGTCCAAAACCTGTAATTTGCAGGAAATTGAGTTTAATCATTAAACTCAGAATAAAATGAAGGATTCCAATTTAGACATTTTCTTTTGCATATTTGAGGTCATACCATCATCTCTCCACCACCCTAATTGAAATGAGAGGTAATGATGCAGGAATATTGATTGTCAACATATCTGCATTTTCTTGTTGGACAGGCGCAACCGTATTGATTTGACCCTGCAACTCACTGCTAATGTTAAGCGATGTACAGTCATCAAGACGAAGCCAATCTTACAACGTAAAAGCCTGACAATATACAGACTGCAATAACTGACTAAGCATTATTCAAATTAGAACCCTTTAGCCCAAGCTGCTACTGAAAATGATTTCCATGTCAGGAAACCGCTGATAGATTTATATTATTAAATGGTGTAATGACCACTACTTATAGTCCACTATGTGCTAAAATGATGCTTCTGGATTATACGGTGGATATGAATTTGAATCTGTGCAAGCACTATTCCAAGGAGTAGTGGCTTCAGCTAAGAGATTATACAACTGTGTAAAATTGTCCAAAACACCTCGTTATTTCCCCTGAAATGCTGTAGGCTGTGCTGCTCTGTTTGTAAAGTATAATCTGTCTGGATATACATACTTTTGTATTGGTTGTTGAAAAAAACTACTAAAATAGAGCTAAAAATAACAAAATATCCAGAAGCTAAAAATAAATGTATTACTGTATGAACTTTCTTTCCTTCTACAAGTTAATGTATTTCCTCCTTCAATTAACCAACCAAGAAATGCTTATTCAATAAAAGGTAATTTAATAGATTTATCTTGCAAATCGATCTTTTATTCTTTCATTAATTCATATAGTGAATGTGTTATCAGATTAGAGATGGTGTACACTCTAGTTACCAATCCAACAAGAAAAAAAAAGACAAACAAACCAACCACACCACTAGCACTCATCCTAAACTCAGTTCCACCAATAAACACACTAAACACATCTTGGGAACGTGGGAGGATGCCAGAGTGTCAAGAGAAAACTCATGCTTGCAAGCACATTTCTATTTAGCTAATAAAAGCGATGCCTTAGGTGATTTTCTGTGTGTGTGTGTGTGTGTGTGTGTAACCATATGCACGTGAAATATAATATGCAAAGAACATTTGTATTTATAAAGCTATTTTAGGTGGTGTTTATCAACTTTGATTACATTTACAGTGTTTATGCAACTTATGAGTAGTAATCTATTCTTCTCAAGTTTTTCTTACATTTAAACTATTTTCTTTTCCACATAAATAAGCTTTGTTTGCTTTCAACAAAATTTAAGGAATTTTCTAAACATAAATTGGGCACACAAGCATGCCTTTTACATAAATTGTTTTCAATCCATAGGTTAATTCTTCTTTAAAAGTAAAATATCCCCCCCCCCCCTACCCCACCCAACCCCAAAGTGAATTAAATCCAATCATACAGACAGATTGGTCAAAAAAAATTCTATCTAAGGAAACCCTGTGGAATCCATAGAGTCATTGACTAGCAGCATTCACTCCTTCTGAAAGAGTATGTAGCTACAGTGGACAGTCATCTGCATGGTCAACTTAGCAACAATCCATCATGCCAAACATATATGTAATGACAGTGGAAAGGACAACTCCTATTTAACAGGAAGAAGCCTCCAGCGGAACCAGGCTCAGTGTGAATGACCATCTGCTACAACTGACTAGGGATTTGGAAAGACAGAGCAGAGAGACAAAAAGAACATAGAAACACTGATTCAGGAATAATTTCTATGTTAGTAAGGGTAATGAGAGTCGATCTGTGCCCCTGGATGGTGTCACAGATAAACCGTACGCCAGGCAAGGTGTACCTACTATGAAAAAAACAGAGAGAACATAAAGTTAAAAGTTGAAATAACAACAAATATTGTCTGGGTTATCACATTCAGTGTCTACATGAATATTAAAATTGGCCCCTTTTTCAAAGGAGCACTTTTTCAAAGATTTTGGCAAATGGAAGTATATACTTGAGACTGCTTGTTTAAGTTTGATATATATATTTGAACATAAATATAAGCATATGCACCTGCCACGTAGCTGGCCTTTAGCAGTTGGAGTACGTGAAGTGCAGAAGGAGAGATGCAGAGGCAGGAAATGGTGTGGTTATTACCATTATTTTTGTAATGCCTATTTACAAAGTGCACATACAAAAAGTGCAATGGAGGTTGTGGGAGCAGTGTCTTTTCCAGCAGCAGAATTAGCAAGTGATGAAACACGCGCCTTAAATACTGCCTCACTAACTGGCTAAAACCACTAAACTCTCCCAGGGTTATACATCTTAAGAGAAGTATATACAACTATCTAAAACCTTCCATAAACCAGAACCACAATCAAAAACCATATAAAACCTCAAGCTATATAAATACAATCCTAAACCAAACACAAAAGATAAATAGAAACCCTATAAACCACTGAAAGCTCAACTTGGCTCCCCTATACATTTCCCTGCCTTGGTCCAGCCTGGAACCTTCTTAAGGCACTAGTTTCTCCACGGGCCTCTTTTAGGTGATGGACCTGGACACAAGGACAAAGTAAGTACTAACAAAAAAATATATTTCACTAAAACACTTTAAGATGCAATAAAACACAAACGCTAAGGACCAAATGGCAATATTGCTCAAATATTGACTTTGTTGGTACTCTAATTTCTGTCACCCTTCTTCTCCAGGGCCAAACTACCATTAAAGTGATACAGTGCCACCGGATCTGGACCCAGGAAAAAGGAAAGACATGAATCAATAAACACTTATAAAATCAGTTGTGTGCAATTATTTCTGAAATGTGCACATATGCTTCCTTAAAGTGCTGTGTGCTATCTAAAGTGCTAAATATGCAAGTTAAAGTGCTAAAGTTAAAAGTTAAAGGTGTTTCTTCCTAGAAGAAACAAATGGCTGTTTGTTACAGCACCATTTTAAGGTAAAAGGGGACCAAGGCATTTTTAAATTTTCTGAGTTTTATCACCTCTTATATCGATGCACTTTTGGAGTAATTTTAATTATCTGGCACCTACTAAGAAGGTTTATCATGTGTTCTTCATTTACGCATAACACCTGTCATTGTGGTTTGTAGGAATCCCAAACCCTTAGAAGTCAGTTTGTAATCTTCTCCAGACTGATAGATGGGGATGAATAATTTATGATTTAACAGTGGTGAGGGTGGGGGCTATTATTACTTTTTCACAAAGAGACAGGTTGGTTTAGATAGCATTTGATGAAATTATTCTAAAACAGTTTTTTTGCATTCACTCGTGTTATATTTATCTGATAATAAATTTGATTGATGTTTTGAAACATCTGGTTATTAAAACAGCAAACACTGTTTTTACAGTACTATATCCAAAGTATATGTTTTCACTTTTTAAATAGAGTAGGATAGAGTTACCACTAACCAAGTTATTATACTGACCTGTATATAGCTGCATATTGTCAGATAATGTGCAGGAAGCTATCACAGCAAAGACATGACATCTGTGATACCCTGCATATTTTATACAGGGGATCAAACATCCAGTCTGGGGTTTTAAATGTCTTAAATCTTAAATGTAGGTTTGGATGCATATGCATTGTGTTTTCTTCAGCAAGGTACCGTAAATAAATTACTAGATAATTAACATGAAATAAAGAAAATAAAGAGAACATATCTTTGTGCGTAATAATGAATTCCTAAATGTACTTCACTGCCTCCACTACAAAATTTCCATAGTATCAAAGAATTAGATGTGTGTTTGTGTGCATGCCTTTTATTCCACTTTCATTGTGGGAATCCTGCATTCATTTGAACTGTGTTTTGCATAACTGCCATCGCCTCAAGTCACTCCATCTGTGAAACTCAAGCAGCATGAACAAAAGAAGGGAGAAAAGATTGGAGAGAGAAGATGGGGAGAGAGGGAAAGTGAAATGAGAAAGAGCAAGAGAACATTCACAAGAGGGAGAGAAGATAGATAAGATGGGAAAAGAGAAGAAACTGGTATAGAAAATGGAGAAGGGATTAGAGACAGAGGGTAAAGTTGCAGTTATAACCTTGGACTTGTCATGTGCATAAAAAGAGAGTAAATGAATCGTTTCCCTTGTTTACCAGATGCTATCCAAGCGCAACAATTCCTTTGACCGTTCCGTGTTTAGAATGACACATTTTACTACATACATGCAACACTGAATGTTTATCTTTTTGTGTGCCTTATTGACCATTCATAATTGAATCTTATATTTTACCCGAGCTTAATACATTTTTACTGACTTTGCACTGCTTCAGCTTCAAAGTGACCTTGTTAGACTGTGGTACTGTGACCGACTGTGGTGGGTCTCACAGAACTGTATCAACTGTAACAGCAGACTGCTGACACACAAGTACAGAGGTGGGGCTTGCCTTTAATCATCTCTTAATGAGAGTACTGATGACATGTAGGAGGGAGTGTTATCTGTCCTGTATGCCTTCGTGTCCCTGAATAATTTAGTTGGCATAGAATAAGGCAGACATGAAACAAGCTTATTCACCAGATTAGCATTTAATTAATAAACTTTAGGTGGCTTCAATATTTCAACAAGCATACATTATTCAGTTTAAATATCTGCCCTAATTACTTCTCCCCTGGCTGATCTACTACTTTGTTTTTTCTCCTTGGGGGCTTCATGCCTCTGGACCAGGTCTGCTAAAAATAGGGCCCTGTGGAGGCATTTTACAAAGCGTGGTCTTTTTTCCTTCATTAATGATCATTACATATAACTTGTCTAAAGAACATTTAGATACACACTCACACACAACAAAACATGTTGGAAGGAGAGTTGGCATAGACAACTAAAAGTAATACTCTGAGTCATAAGCAGTTATTACATTCAAACACAAGTGTGTGGGGTGTGCATGGGTATGCCTTTTTAAACTTGTGTGGGATTTAAATGACAAATCACAGGTCCATATTTTCTTGCCACATTTTGGCTTATTACAGGAATAGAGTACTACATGCAGCCTCTAATAAAAAAAAAACTAAAAAAAAAAAAAACACCAAACTCAAGAGCTCAGAAAAATGCAGGACTAAACTATTAACATAGCCCTGGCTCAGGTATAAAACCTGAGAGTAAATGTCTAAGACACTCTTTTTATGCTGTAAATCTGTAGTGCTGAACCTATGTAGAGTTTACTTGGTTATATGCTGATTAATTGGCCTTATTGAAGAATTTTACACTAGTTTTAATAAACTGCCTAAGATGATGTTTCGATGAGATGTGAGGAGAATCCGTGACCTGTGTCTGCATTTCACTGGCAGGTGACCCTGTTGCAAATTGATCACAGTCCTGAGCAGTCTTCCACCCACACTTGTAATGTTGTGGAGAGTTTACTTACTTTATATTGTAGCTCTCCCAAGGGGTACCTGACCATCTCGTGCTCATGTTCTCCTTCTCGTTTGGCATCTGCTCTCTCCTTGTCTTTGAAGTCCCCCTGTTTTTGCTAAACAATGCCATAGTCCGTGACAGCCAGCAACTTTCTACCACGGACCGTGTCAACTCTGGTTCTTAGCAGAACCTCATTAGTCCTGCGCTGGTGTCCAAGCTGAATCTTCCTATCTTGGATCTTCCTTTGGCCAATAAAGTAGACACACTCGATGGTAATGTTCTCTAATCCATTACCCACAAAACTGAACCCATACATCTGATCACCTGTGGTAATCACAATGAGGAAACCATGTTTTGTGTGTTTCCTACTCGAGAGTCTGATGTTCTCCTCAAGTATCCCTGGTTAGTCACTCACAACCCTCAAACTGATTGGAGGGATTCTCACATTGAGGCATGGAGTCTGTTCCGTCTAGCCACCTGTCTTTAATCCGCAGCTACTTCCAATTCCTCCAGTCCTTCCAGCCCCTGCATTAGCGTCGATCTTTCCAAGGTTCCATCTGAGTATCATGACCTTCAGAGGGTCTTTAGTAACGACCTCGCTCTTTCACTTCCCCTTCACCTGCCCTTACAAGCCTTATGTGCCATGAACCTTCTCTCTGGTGTTCCATTACCCTCAGGTCGTTTGTATTCCATTTCAGGAGCAGAAAGTGAGTCCTTGGTTAGCTACATTAATGATTCTCTCAAGACAGGTACCATTAGACCATCTTCATCCCAGGTTGGTGAAGGTTTCTTTTTTGTTTCCAAGAAAGACAAAACCCTTAGACCATGGATCGGTTACCGAGGACTCAACCGTCAGTGTTATGGTTTTATGGCTAGCTGAAGTGTTTGTGTTGCCGGATGTTGGAGAGGCAAAGCTAAGCTGACCAAAGGCTTTAACCTGGCGGCACGATTCAACACAGTGGGACTAAAATACAAAGCCAAATAGTCCGCGACGGGGGCTTCGGTTGCAATTATGCAGATGGTAGTCAGCACCACCATGGTACCGTAGCAAACTCCTCACCACACCGCAATGCAGGAATTTGCAGCTCACTGCCATCTCTCCACCAAGGAGGAGAGCAAACTAGAGCTCGCTCTCCTGGGCAGCAACAGGAAAATCGCGCCACTGACACCCCTTCCTTACATTTGACAGCATTTAGAAATTAAATAAACTTACGGGTAATGACTGCGTTGTGGTCGCCACCTTCTGTGTTGGTACAGAAACATTATGTTTACCATCTTTACTTTTTTCCTGCAATTTTAATGGGCCGCTTACCTAGCACTCCCTATTAACAAGCCACCACTGATTATTTCTCTATCTTGATTTACTATGAAAGGGTACTGTGAAATCACATTCATGTGATGAAACATGATCTGCAATGTAGATAAGAAATGGTTGGTAAACATATCAGTATCAATCAGAGAGCATTTAGTTCCCTGTGCTGGAGAGAAAAGGTTGCTTCAATGTTTTCCTCCTTAATGGGAAAAGGGTTTCACCGGAATTTGTCTTATAAATCATTGCCACAGTCTCCAAACAGTCTGGTTTTAAAGTGCTGCTCCTCTCATACTGCTTTTTTATGATTCAGCATCTTTGCAATGTTATTAGCTCATTCTCTTTATAAAAGTGCATTGTGAAGCTTAATGAGATAGACTGAAATGTGCATGAAATTTAATTCCTTTGCATATGAAGGATATGTTTAAGTTTTTATGTTTAACCTCAGATTTTAAATTGTGTCACACTACGATTATTTACAGCACAGATTACTACTTTCCTTTAACCTTTTCTCAAATTCCTTAAACACATAGCCTTTCTTCCAACATCAGGTTTCCACTTTGGAACCTTGGGTAAAGAAGATTCCCTATGGGTCTGTGACAAATGGTGCACTCATAAGTAAACTCCATTATAATGTTACAGAAAACAAACTGATATATAAATATAAAATTTACCTTCAGTGAAAAATCTAAAGAACCTCATTCCCCCTGTCAGATGCCTCAGCACCCTGCAAATCCCCCTCAGGTGCTCCATTTTAATCAGTCTTTTATTTATTGTAACCTTCCTTCTCCAGGCAGGCAAGTAAAACTTATTTTTCTCTTTTGCCAAGACCATCTGCTATTGTGAGAATCATTTCAAGGTTGTGTATGCAATTTCACACCACAGTAAGCTAAAGTGAGGTCCACAGCTCACTAACAGGTTTAGTTATTGTGATCCAAGAGCCACCTGAAAAGACAGCACCCTTTGAGCCAAAGGATATCGAAGTGGGTGTTAAGTCAATGTGTGGCATGTGTTTTGTGGTCGGAAATTTAAAAGCCAGCCAGCCTCTTTGTTTTACTTTCTTGGGTGTTTGTCTTACTTAATTTTTTGGTGGACTTTTTAGTGTTTTATCTAAAACTGAGTACCATGTGGGCTTTCTATTGCAGATGAGGACTAACTTTTTGTATCTTTTTTCATGATTAGATATAAAAACGTCGTCCAATCATTCCTAATGCCTATGGTCTACACAAGGCTGTAAGAAAATGGTGAGTGAAACATTTCCTTGTCAACTGTAAAATCAATGGTTATGCCTTGATAAAATATTGGTATTTCCAAAGCTGATTTTAAAAAGCATAAAAAACTCCTATTGTTTCCAGTTAGTAAACATCTAGTTCAACATAATATCTCTGGGGGGCTTGGGCAGACAGTAGATGGCGGTAATAGTAGTGAACAACAGAGATTCACACAAATAGGAATGTTTCACTGTGATTTGTTGGTTGCTTGACAGGTGGGTTTTCACAAAATCTGCCGAGCATTCTAAACCATTTTTATGCGGTCTTGTGGACTTTTTACCCAGAGGAATACCATTTGGAAAGATGGAGCTTTGTGGCTGCAAGAAGTTTTGCCTTTTGTGTTGAGTCAAAATAGGATTTTGACCATCCATAAAACCTGAGGGATGCTAATTTCCCTTGGGATTAATATAGTTTTTTTTTAATTGAATTAAATTGAATATGGTTGCAGAGGTTGAAACAAATAGTAATAGGAACAATGATCATTGTTGAGACTTAGATTGGTACGGCTGTTTGTTCGACTATTTTTTACTCAAGTTCTTAATTATATTGCTTTTCACGTGTTCATTGTAAACATGATACTGTCATGGTATTACACCAGCTCAGCAGTCATACAGATGACAAACAAATCCATTGTGTTACACATAGGGCTGGGCAATGATTAAAATCTTTAATCGCGATTAATCGCATAATTGGCCTGATTAATCATGATTAATCGCATTGTATGCGCAAACTCCAAGAATGAATTCAAAAGTAGTGTAAAGAGCACTTTTATTTTAATGTTCTGCTGCCATATGAACAAAAGTGTTGTAACATTTGTAGCACTTATCAGTAACACATATTTAGCGTAAAGCTCAACTTAAACAATAATAATAAATTAAAGCTTATTGCCACTGACAGGAAATTCTCTTTATGGGGAAAAAATCTACCAAAAACAGGCAATTTGTGAGGTAACAGCAGGGAGCAGCATTACCATTTTATGTTCAATACCAAAGTGTGAAGCACAAAAAAAAAGGTCTACAGTAGCTATCCACTTCGCCATTACATTGGTTAGCTTCTCTGAGTCATTGAATTGTTTGGTGATGTCTACAGTGTGTTTGGCATTTAAGTGATATGTTAAGCTCAAGGTGCACCGGTGATAAGAAAGTTTAACTTGGCAGTTGTTACAACTAACTTGTTTCTGTCATATTCGTTGCTGGAAGAACTTTAAACTGAAATGCTTGCTAACTCGATATGCTTGCATGTTTATTTGACATTAACACGCGTTTTTTTGTTGTTGCTTTCTCGTGTGCCCCCCCCCGGGCTCCGCCGGTCATCCGCACAAAACTTGTTCCGGCTGCCAACTCACCGCCTCGCCTAAGCAAATTCCTGCGGGAAACACTGCCTTCCTAATGTCAGCTTTGTTTTTTCCGCATGTCAGCTTTGTTTTTTTCCGCTTTTTCCTTTTTCCGGCCAGCAGCTTTCTTTCTGTTTGAATCCGAGGCTGGGCTGACAGGGAGGTTACTGCCGCATTATCGCCACCTACTGTTCTGATTCAAACCCCTACACCGCAGCAACAGACCTTCATAAAAACACGTGAGCAACATACGTTAATGCGCAATAAAGTAAATATCGCCGTTAATAGTCTAATGAATTAACGCATTAACTTGCCCAGCCCTAGTTACACATTATGTACCTTTTAAAATGCATAAACAGAATCGTAGACTTAATTTTGTTACTTGTGCATAACTCAGTGAGGAAATTATTTCTTAATGTTTGTTCAATCATGTGGGTGGGCGAGCAATAAAGTGCCATCTTCTGTTATAACCCACTATCTGAACAATGAGGTAACAACACTTTTAGCAAATTTTTCACCTCTCTAGACGACTAGATGGCTGTAAATCAGATGGAGCCGACTGGATCCAGCCCAATGCAAGCTACGAGCACAGGGGCTGTAGTTTCTGTCGGGGGAACTAGTTTGCACGACACCTGCCGACATCTGCGTATTTGTGAGCCACTTAATAAAACTCACGTTCAGTCAGAGCATCCACACAACAGATAATAAAATCTGTAATCACGCCGATGTTTTCAAATCCGACTGCTAAATGCTTCAGCTCACTGATAACCTGGGAAGCCACTGTGACAGCTGCCAGTAGCGGCAGCCACTGATGGCAGCAGCGTGAAGATTCCAGGATGCAAGGCTGATGCTAACCAACCAAAAGGGAGAAGGTGTTGCCTTAAGACCCATCCCACGTCATTTGCATAATGAGGCAGAAATGCTTACAGAAATGGATAACAGGTAGGCATGAATAAATAGGGTGGAAGAAATACATGGGGTAAAAATATGGAAAGGAAGACTAAAACAGATAAAACTATTATATATATTAAATATTATTAAAAAGAGGAATAAATATAATTTATTTACTGGTTAAATTTATTTATTTGCTGTATTTCTGTGCATGTATTTTATGCTTGTGTATTTATTGAGCATGTATTTATTTCTGTATTTAGTTCTATATTTATTTTTGATTATGTCAGTGTAGGGTAGTGAGGTCAAGGGTCAGCAAGGTGAACCGAAGAAACAGCCTTAGTCAACAAATCCAGCTTCTGATGACTTTTTATTTTCAACAGGATTCAGAACACTCCTCCCTCTCTGAGCTTCCAACAGCTCTGTTTTATAATCAAGTGGAAACACACCTGCACTTGAGTGGACCAAACCACAATTAAACAGGGAAAAAAGGGGAAAAAAACACATGAAAACTAAACAGAAAAACAAAAAATACAATTATTAATCTGATTTACAAACTCATCTATATAATAAAATGATCTGAAAAATAAACCAGGTAATACAAAAGAAGTCAAGTTACTTTAAAGAAAAACAAAGCAATACTCCTAAAGAAACTCTCTAATTGGTAGAACCCAGCCAGACAATCAGTGACATCACTCAGACACTTAAGCAGGAAGTACTGGGCCGGCCCCTCCCATACTCCTGCAGATCTACAAGGACAAACAATGGTGAGTAAAAAGGAAAACAAATATAAATATACTTTGAAACCAAATAAACAAATTCAACCAATAATCCAGGAGTAGCTTTAACCTAAACATATAGATGGAAACTGCAACCTAATGCTAACACAAACAAACCCGGGATAGTAAGTGGAGCAGAGCTGCAAACTAATGTTTAAATTTAAGCAATATGGCCATCTACAGAAAGTAAATGAATCAGAAATAAGAATAAGGGACAAATGGTGAACACAAACTAAACCACTTTGTCACAGTCAGAGTCAGTCGTCTATAACAATGTGCCTCACTCTTTTTCTTATAATTGACATACCTTTGAACAAGGTAGTTATGCAGCGCTAAGTTGACAAAACCTATTGGCAGTCTGTCTGCCTGTCAATCATTCTTGCTGGTTGTGGCATATGATCTGTCGGTTTTGCAAGTTTTAGCAGGATATACAACTAGTTTTTGAAAGGCTTTTATGTCAATATGCCCTGCTATTGCTCATGAACCTATCATGTGGCTCTTTTGTCAAATTATTTGGAATTGCGGTGCCCAACATAGGACTGAGTGGCAGGTTGGCAGATCCGGTCACAGATCTGTGTGGTTGTGCTTGTGTTTTCCCTCTCTTTCTTGCCACTTGCTGGGTGCGACTGGCAGGCTGTGGCTACAGGTGCACCAAATCTATACTAATTACCAGTAGCATAAAAGGAGACGAGAGTCAATTGGAGGCTTCAGAGCATTTGCTCACCCAGTGCAGTAAACCTGACCAAGTTTTGTTCCGAGAATTGTGACCTGAGAGCCTTCCTAAAGTTTGTGTGCCTTACCTCCATTGCTCACCTTGTGGAATCCACTTGACTGGTTGGCTGATTCTCACCTTGCTACAGCTCCAGTCCTGCATTCAAGAGAAAGTCCATGTAAGCCTTTCAAGCTGTGAAACCAAGAGTCTTTCTAGAACTCCTGTTCATCACTGGCTCTGCACTGGTAAAAGCTCCCTATTCAACCACACGGGAAACACACCTGCCTGTCCACCATTCTCTGCTTCACATCAGAAAGATCCACCAGAGAGACAAAAAGCAAGTCACCACTGAGACTGCAGATCATAGCACTCAGTGTACAGACACACAGCCTCTTGGATCAAATCACAACCTCGTACCGTAAGCCTATTCATGAACTGGTATATAGACTTCTCTGTCTGCAGTCGGCAACTAACACTGTTTTTATTTTATGTTTCCAGTCCACAACCAGAGCCCTCAAAGGAACCCTGGTTTCTGCTTTTCATTATTTTCAATAAAACCTTTAAACCATCTCTTTGCTGCCTGTGTTTTTTTTCTTTTTGTTTTCTTTCTTTGTCTGACTCTGAACGGGACAGCAAACATGACGTATGCCACTGGGATGTTTCACTGCAGCAATACAGAATACAAGTACACCCTGAATAAAAAAAAAGAGAAAACCCAACTAGTCATACTTTGAGTGTTTATTACCCATACATAGCAATCCTCCTATCTGCAAATACTGGTGCTTTCTCTGACATCTCCCAATGATGTACATAGAATACAGATAATTGTTTTTAAAGTTGTATTTTATCCAGTTAAATACAGACTTACCATAAAATACTTTGGAAAACTGATGTTTTGTTGAGGCAGGAATGTTATCCAAGTTGAACTAATCTTAAAGTAGACTGGACAGTGAGTTATGTTCCTGATTGAGTGGCGAAGGAATAATTCTGAAATATTGCAAGCTGCAGGAAAAAACCCACAAAAGATTTTTTTTTCCTCCCTTTCCTGGCATGTGTTTCCTGTACAAGCACCCACAGTATTAGGATTCTAAACAACCTATTCAGAGTGCCTCCTTTAAATAACATACAATTTTGGATAACTACATCTGAGCAACATAAAGCATTTAATTTATTGCTTTCGAGTGAATTTGTTTGGCGTTCACTCTCTGTAGGTCAAAGGAAAAGGGAGGTTTATATTTTCACACTCCTAGCCCTGCTCTAAATTATGATTAGGCATAGACACAGGCACCTGTCTGAACTCTCATGACGGCTAAGATCAAAACGCCCTTGGGCTAACCAATTAACCTCCCACTGCTCCTGTGGAGCTGTTCATTGGCTATCCACTGAAAACAAGCGTCTATAGCTACCAGCTATGAGGGTTTGTAAAAAGTAGCCCTGCAAAAGTTTAGATGGAAAAGAACACACTTCTCCTAAATAAAAAAAAAAGATCAGCTGAGGAAATCCAATATTGGTAGGGCCGTTGCTAAAGGGTTGACATGGTCCTTGTTAAGCATTTCTGTTTTTGTTTTTTTCTTAGGTAAATTGTAAGTGAATCAGCTAAACTGAGTCTTATTTAGCTGCCTTCTCAGCCCCTTTATACAGGCCAGAAGGTAAAGAGAATCTGGATGGCAGAGATTTACATTCTGCAATAAAAGCCTTGTCATCTTCACAGTAGAGGTTTATGATTTATTTAGCTATATGAGTGTAACTAGGGCGGTGAAAACATGCCGCAATGAAAAAAAAAAAAAAAAACTTTTGGCTGGAGCATCTCCAGCAAAAAGGGAAAAGTGCTCAAAGTACACTTGGCAATTTGCTCCAATATTTTACACAATTCCCAGGTCTTTCTGCTTGTACCTTGACAGGAGTAGGGAGCAAGAAGCTCACTAATCACTCTGGAGCACAGTTCTTCCACTGCTGTGTCTGCAAAGTGGGTTTCCCCCCAGGATTAAGTAAAGACAAACCTCAATAGGATATGTGTTATCGGACTGAGAGAGAGGAAATGCAATATGTGTTTTTTTTTTTTTTTTTACCCCTGTCTTATGCTAACACCAAAGTGAAATAAAAAAAGAGATTAGAGTTTGGTGACCTTGGTTGCCATGTAGCACAGTTGCATGCACCGTCTTTGACTTTGAGTAGAGGGACGCTATTTGACTTTGTACTTTTGCATTAGAACAGGGATTAGATGGCTCTGTGTTTTTTTCACACTCTGGGACTGAATGGATATAGCTGACCAGATGGGCCACTGGCCTCTGGCTCCAACTGTTGATTGGCCTGGACAGCACAGGATGGATTGAAGGTTGAGAATTTGTGCATTTGCGCAAGCGAGTCAGAGTGTTTACATTCTTGCTAAGAGAATGTATCAGTGTGTTTAAGAGAAAGCAGATGAAAGGCTGGTGGAGCTGAAGTCCAATCAAAACGGGTGGGTGAGGGGGGGGGGGTGGCAGAGGTAGTGAGAGCAACAGATCACATTCGGCTGGTAACGAAGAGTGTAATGGGCACATTTGCCTTCCTTTACACACCCGTAACCCTGGCACCAGGCACTAGTCCTCGCAGGCTGACATTCATGGCTGAGGCTATGCTGCTCACAGCCATGTAACCTACCTCACTTGGCAGCAGATATAGAGTAGCTCAGCCAGGGATTTCTGAAAACATGCACTCTTCCGCCTGTGAGCCATGTTTATATGCAATCAAAACAAAGTTAATGGGAGAATTCTCTGTTGCAATACAACAAAGCACTTTCATAGCCTTTTTCACCCTCAGGGTATATGGATAGCATATTCACACACCATATGACAGCCCTCAGTTCAAGCTTCTCTTCTGCAATTTCACGTGCCGCATACAGCTATCATACATTGTACTGTGGATCCAGAGCTTGCCCTTGATTTTTCAACTTTGACAATGTAGTCAGTTTATAGTACAGCATGACAGGAGCACAGATATATGATGTCTCAGATACACTGCTTTGATTCACATTCCTATATTACATATATCATCATTCCTATATATATATATATATATATATATATATATATATATATATATATATATATATATATATATATATATAATTTTTTTTGAAGACTGTCATTAGGCATTAAAGAGCAACCTCCAAATGTGATATTTATCCTTGGAGTTACTGTTCTTTAGCTGTAGCTTTGTGCAAAATATCAGAGCATGTTCAGGATTTACTGAAAGTATGAAAATGAAACATGTCACTGTCAATGAGCCATGTAAGTACAGTCAGGTAGTTGCATAGCAGTAATCTGCTGGAAGGATTTAACGGAGTGCTCACATATATTTCCTACAGACTGCAAAATTGCAGTGTCACAGAGTGGTTAACTGCTTTGTGTCAAAACTATCTGAAAAATGTTGGGCATGTGCATCACAGTGCATCCTTAAAAAAATACAATATATGGTCCCTGGACTAATATTTACTCTTTATAATTGTATTATTATTTGTTAGACTGGATGAATAGTGTCCAATCCTCTTTATGTGCTGTTAGGTTTTTAATTAGAATCTGTACCTCTATCATAATATGATAGAGGTACAGATTTAAAACCCCAGTTAAAATAAGGAGCGCACCCCTTAATTATTTACATAGGGTTTTACATATCTTATTCGTAGCTAAAGTTAGCCTTTTGGAAAATGTTTCTGTTTAGGTTTATTTTTGTTAATTATATTGAGGTCAAATAGTTCAGGCAGCCAGCTCGTAGTCTAGTTAAGCTGCAACGCATCCTCCTGCACTATGTATCATGCACTGATGCTGCCTTTCTGCCTATCTCCTTGCTGCTCTTACTACTGCTTGCTTCTGCTTGGTTCTCTACACTCCTTTCACCACACCTGCACCCTACTTGATCTCTGTTGTGGAGACTGTCTCCTCACTTTCTGATATGCTGAAGATATGTTCAGGTGTAAAGATGTGCTCATCACTTCATAACATATGTAAAATAATTGGTGTGGACCGATAATATCAGGGCCTAGTCTCCAAACTAATACTTATTCTAAAGTGGCTTATAAATATGTATGAAAAGATTTATATGTTAGTTGCCAGGCTTAATTATTGTCATATTGCAATCCTTGGGGTGTGGTTTTTTACAGTTGTGGTTAGATTTAAGTAATTTTAGAGCTTAAGTGAAACTATATTTAATTGTTGATATCTTAGTACTTAGTACTCATCATCTATACCCACTTTTCCAGGCAGGGTCACAGGTAGGTTGTGCCTATCTCCTGTCCTTAATATTTTTATTTGATGTATTATTTTAACGACAGCTGTGTTTATAATGAATTTTTTCACTCACTCTTGTCAGTACCTGGCATTCCCATACATTTTAACAAATTATGCCAACCTATACTATCTTAGATGCATGTTTCTTCTTTATTTTTTTTGCTGACTAACTGCATATTTAAACATTTCTGTGCATTTTGACCATTGTCATTTACCAAGAGCTACAATGGAATGGGTTGGCTCCAAGCACAGTCATATGCAAGCATTGTTCATTGTCTAGACTAAATCCCATTAAGAATCTGTGGCAAAACGTCAAAATTGCCAATTGACATTTTTCACCCAATTTGACTCAGCCTAAAAGTATTTTGTGTGACAAAATAGACAATATTCCAAACACTCAAATTACTGTAAAAGGCGATAAATCATGCAAAACAAAAAGTATATTCAAGTTTTTCACCGTTTAGAGACAAAATGTAGAAGTTCAACGGATATCAATATTTTTGAAAACTTTAAAGGGCTATAATACTGGCCATGGTTCAAGTCTTGGCAATAATAGTGCTCAACAATGTTTGTGGTATGTGTTGTTAAAACTGCTAGCCAGCAAGTCTAAATGAAACCTATTTTCTTAAAACCTTGTGCATACAACTCTGTTTGCATAACTCCACATTTATTAACCATTTATTTATTTATTCAAACATTTCCACAAAATGACAAAATGAATCACAGAACATGTCCCTTTTATAACCCATTTTTAAACTAAAGAAAAGAAATAGTTTTTTTTTTTTCAATTCTGTAAAATTTCAACACATGGTTGCAGTCTCTGAAAGGCACCATCACTGCCTTCAAGCAAAGTAGATCAAAACCTATGATTCAAATCCAAAATCACTAACAAAGCGCAAGAAAACATGGCTAAACCTTTCCGGCACCTCCTCCCACACACTGTGAGCTACTTCAAAGAGATGTTTCTAAAGGAACTGCACAGTTTGTTTCATTATGACATATGAGTTCTTTTTTTCACTCAGTTACACAACAATCCCAGCATATACATTCTTGTCAACAACTCTGGCGCCAGAAAAGCCCCTTTTTCAGCAGCAAAAACATCTCTTCCAACATGAAGCATGAGGATAAGAGTGTTTAAGTCTCAGAAGTCAAAGGAGTTTTCAGCCACATTTCTTCCAGTGTTAAAGCTGGGGGTTTTACTTTTACCTGAGAAACATGTCAGACAGCTAGACTTGTCTTTGCATTTACCAAAGAAATTACACATAAATAACATTAAAACTACATCTTATAGAAATTGAGCTTTAATACATTTTAGTGATTAGACAAAGTCGCTAACTTGGTAATTTATCCACAAGTTGAAACAATTAAGCAATACCTTGTTTTAAAGTTAACCAATACCAGAAGGAATGAACGGATCTGAATACCCTTAAATTATACTTTTTTAGGCTTGACAGAAAACATGTTCTAGAAAAAGTCTGATCAATATATTCTTTTGTTGCTTCAAGTTGGTTTTATTTCTGTTTCCATCCATTCCATCCTGTTTGCCAGTGGCCCCACCAGATATCACTGTGGAGCTCTATGTTTGCAATAATCACTGGGACATGACCGTTTTTTTTTTATAGAGCAATATTGTGAAGAAAAAAAAAAAAAATAAAGAACAATTCCCTTACCAATAAAATTCTGTTAGAAACATTTGTTTCTATATATGTCTGCCAGAATACTGACACGCTCAGAAGGCTAAATCTTCTTGAGGCACCCATCACTGTCCTGTGTCGATAGGACAGTGACGGGTGGGTCATTCTCCTGAATCAGACTTGGAATGGGGCTAGGAGAATGCCTACATGTGCTCAAAAACAGCTTTGCTCTAACTGCAGGTTGCTGAAGAGCAAGCCACCAGAATTGGCAAAGACTCCTGGATAGTTATCGAAACTCCAAATTAAACCTGTTTGCGGTTGCTATGACCCAAATAACTGAGAATTTCCAGACATTTTGAACAAAGTATTTGGATGATGATCAAGGTCAATCTCCGGCCATTGCATCTTGAAGATTAATACTTCTGCTATTTAACCAGTTCAACCAAAACTTTAGAATATTTTAGACTCTAGATTTGAAAAGCTGATAAAGGCATGCATCAAAAACCATTAAACAATAATTGGAGTGAAAGCTAGTTTGATAAAGCATTGACTCATTGGGGACTGAATACAAACACACACCACAATTTACAAATTTGTATCTGTAAGAAATATCTTGAAAACAATGTATTATTTCAATTCCATTTCACATTTATATGCCTCTTTTTGTTGGACTATTAAGATAAGATAAGATATTCTTTATTGATCTCACAATGGAGAAATTCACTCATCACATCGGCTCATACAAGAAGGTGCAGAGTAGGGAAGGTGCATTCAGTTATATACAGTGAATCTACATATATACAATGGATCAAAAAGAATACCAAAAAATACAAAAAAAGGAAATAGGAATGGGCATATGATGTCTTATTTACATTCATAGTGGTCTATATATATATAAACATATATATATATATATACTTATATATATATACATATATCTATGTGCCTACATACATACGTACCTACGCGTATATATGTGCATATACATTGTATACAATTATATAAACTTAAAATTTTTTTTGCTTGCACAATGAAATGCAAAATGTGTTATTCCACACCTTGATATATGTATATGTTTATGTAAAGTAAAGGGTCTATATTGTCTCCTTTCAAACCACATGTGGTTTGTACAAATGTTGTGAACCAAAGTCTTTGTCAAGTGTGGGCAGATTTATCCCACACAGGTTCCTGTGTTCCTCAATTTAGTAAATGTCACTGTCTTCTGAATCACATTCCTCTTCTGCAGACTTTTGAGCACTTGAAGAGATGCTGTTACAAAAAGTTAACAGCTACTGCCACACATTTTGTAAGACTTGAAGTGTGAAAACATATTGTTCTCAAGGTCTAGCATACATTTCTCACTTCCTGTGATTTTTAAAAGGTGAAACTACTCACCCATGTCGGATAAATGCCTGCTTTTACAGAAATATGGATCATCTTACGTGAATATATGCATGTAATAACTTGACATGAAATTCTGGGGAAGGGTGTGTGTAGTAATTATGGGTTTAACAAAGAGCCTCCACTTCGATGGTTCTTCAGAGTTTACAGTCTAACGATTTAAAGATGAAATGATCATAGCGCTCACTAATCTTATTAATGGGAGCTTCACTGTATTATAAGGGCTAGATAAAGAAACTTTTCACACTTGATTCCTGCAAATATTGGAACAGTTACCATTAGTGCAAAATCGTCTTACTGCACATGAGCAAGGTACACGGCACATTTCAGCTTAATCCATGGGGGTTTCATTAATTTTGTTCTGCAAAAAGCATATCAAGCTAATTTGCCCCCAACGGTCCGACCTCACTGTTCATTAAAAGAAGCATCAGAGAGACCAATTAATCAGTGCTCCTTTAATCTGTCAAAAAAAAGGCAAAAAACGAAGGTGTTCTCCTTCTCATAGAGAAATACAATCACCAGAGGATACAGTTTGGTTTCTAGTCACTCCTGGTCTATCCATGAGCAAGCCAATGCTTCTGCTTTAATGTTTTGAACAATAAATGATACTGCATATTTTGGAAGAGAAACATATAGGTACATATTTTTCTTAAATTCTAAGTTATCTTACTAGGGATGGATATATTCATAGATCATTGTAGGCTGTACAAAGATGGAATAGACTCTTATTAAAAAAATGTAAACTACAAAAAAATATTTTATTATTGATGCAATTCAATCATATATTACAACATTTAAAAGCTGCATCTCAAATGTAGCTCATCCGTTTAGACAAGGTGACTATATTATTTACTCAAGCAGGAAATACAGTGCGCATGTGACGTAAGCGGCGTGGCTTTCGGCCGTGCTTTTAAAAGCACACCAGATGCTACAAAGTACACCCCACACTTGTGTGTTTCTGGGCAAAGAAGAACTTTCGCCACATGGAAAAAGCACCATAGCTTCCTTCTGCTAGCTGGAACCCTCACGCAGGATTCTAATTGGCTAAGGTAAAAAAAAGGTAATCTGTCTTTTTATTTACAATTTATGAAAACATAATGAAGATCAATGATCAGTATGAATTCTTTATTAAGTTTAGTACAATCAAGCCAATCATATAATTGTTGACTGGTTTGTTGCTTTTTTCACTTGTATTTTGAAAATGTATATAATGCTAATGAGGTCCAAGTCTTTCAGCTTGGAAAACCTCTGTCCGCATCCTTAGCTCCCCTCCACAGATTCCTAGATTCAGATTACAGTCAGGACTCTGATTGGGCCATTTAACATTGCTAATATTACTTACAGTCAGAAGACATTTGTTTAAATATATATATAAAATTGAAAGATCTACCAGGGGTATGAATAAGTTAAGGGTTAACTGTATATGTTTTACTTGTGTTGGAGTACAGTACAAGAACAGTGCAAGAGAAGTAGGATCATCTAGCATACTTATCTTTTACCACCTTAATCAAACTTTAAACTTGGATTGTGCTGTTACTGTCATGATATTTTTTTTTATTTCATTCTATTTGTTTACATGTGTTTAAGTTTTTATCTGTTCTCTTACTTTTTTTATTGTTTTGCTGATTACACAATGATACCATCTCCACACACATGCTTTATTCTCAGTCTCTCAATAGGATGCAGGCATGGTAGATATATAGTACTATCTCTTTCGATTAGGGGATTTTAGTGTATAAATATTGTGGCCTTTGCTAGACTCTAAAGGAATTACATCAAACTTTAAGCATACGAAAACACCCCAGAATTCATCATCTCGTTGTTTTATACCAAAGTTCAAGCCAAATGTAAAGGTTTCAAACAATAAACTCCCTTCAAACCTTCTAGTATTAAAAGGATGTACACCTTATTTTTACAGCCGCTGTAACTCCAACCAAACTGCCTTTTGAAATCCTACAACACCAGTCAGCTGATTAATATTCATTAAAATACATATTCACAAAGGGCAGTAAACATGTCCATAACCTTTGATAACAGCAAAATTGCATTAAAGCTGATTAGCATTCAACTGTCCACAAAAACCTCACTGAACCAAGGACAATTTTCTATAGGAAATTTTAGAAAACGTTTTAGAAAAGCATGAAGTGGTTGAAAAGAAGTGAGAAAACAAGGAGTCATGGTGGCTGTGACCCTTACTTGGCAATCACAGAGAATCAGTGCTGTCAATAAAAGGTCTTGTTAGGTCCAGGTCAGGCGGAAGCTTTTGATTCAAAAAGCTCAGTGTTTGCATGTTGCGCTCTGAAAATTCTGCAGGTTACACGAAACTTCAACCTGCTTTTCTCTTTCATCAATGGACAAATAGACATGTTTCTTTGTTAGTTGAGAGTTCAAATAAAGTTACACATTTGCCATCTGCAAATGCAGACAGTGAACTGAATTGATTCTTGTTACTGACCTGGTAAACACTTGCAATCAAAAAAAATATTTGTACTTTTCTGCTTGGATGGTTCAAGCTTACAATAAAACTATATTTAACAAAAAAAAAAAACATCAGCCTCCTCAATGAAATGAAAGAAAATTCAGCACCTCAGCAGGAGCTCTGGGAAAAAGATAAAATTAAAGACAAAGACAGAATAATTCATAGGATGGAATAACACAAGCTATGTTTCAGAAACCAATATGATGATAGAACTATCATATGCTTTGGTTTTATATACCCAAACAATATTCTATAAGCACACCTACATAAATATAAATATAAACTTACACCCTCTCATATTCCTTTGACTACAAAAATGACACTCTGGTTTTCAAATCTGACATTTGACCAACACCTGTCATTTTGGAAGACAATCTCTGTATCTATTTTTTTGTTCCAAACCATCTACTTCGCTCAAGATCAGCAGTGTCATTGCCTAAACATTTTTACTGAGGTGACCAAGACAGAAATAACCTGTACGAATGATGTGCAATACACAAGCCAAAACATTCCTGCTCCATAACTTTGAACAGGAAAGAACAGGTATAATAAATTGCTGAATCATTTATATTATACATATTAGCAGTATTAGGAACAAAAACATGCTCCCGAATGAAGAAAAACAATAAAAAAATGCATTTAGTCTTGTAGTGCCAAAATGTTTCTCCTGCCACTATGATTTCATAGAGCCATTATCCAAACAGGTTATGCGTTTATCTAACTTACATAACTGTTTTACAAACAGGTTATGTATGCACAATACCCATCTTAAAACAGATTCATTCTTCTTTTTGGTCATTACTTAAAAAAAAAGGTTAATGAACCAATCCATATCAAGTAACTGTGCTTTTCTAGCATCAATGCTAAGGAAAAGAGGGTTGCTGAGTCTTTCATTAGACATGGTTATGCGCAAATGCGTCTTGATTAGTTTAAGAGCTGAAAAGCATCTTACATGCTTCTATACTTGTTAATAGTGGGATTACTAGCATGTAGAGACAAAACAGCTAGTGAAAAACATCCTTTTGAGGTGAAAGTAACACTGCCATTTCAAGTGCCGTTTTTCCCCTAAGATGCTTTCTTTACAAAAGCCTCGTTGTTTGGTGAAGTTCATGACTGAGCTTGTCAAAATCACTCTCATAAGATCGCACTAAGTGATAGATTGCTTTCTCTTAAAGACCTTTAAGGCTTTTTGGACCCAGCGCTTGTACTCCCTATATGAGTTTGAAGCTCTTTAGATAAATGTCTTTCCATCTTCACAATTATTATGCCCACAATGGTGTAGAAGATGTCCACCCTGAAATCATCATTGTCCCCATTTTGGCCTTTGTGCTGAAGTATTTTAGATGTAATGACAGACCTACCCAGTCTAGAAGATACTTCTTGAGATCTATTTTTTCATAATTTTTAATAGTCATTTTACAGTGTAGAACTGTCAATGATATTTTTTTCACAGAGTATCACCAAATTATTCACTTCTGTTCTCCTGAAGTGAGTCTTTGAGTGCTTTTACTAAAGCCTCTGCCATACCTTGGTCAATTGAGGGAGACTGGGGGGATGTCCATAAGCAGTTGTGAGTCTCCAAAGACTGTTTTAAAGTTGAAGGAAGACTGACAAAGCTTGGGTCTACCTGAGACAGTGAACTCTGGTATTGTTCTTCCATATCTTTCACATCAATGTCAATAACAAGATTAAATACAGCTGGTAAACAGTCCATAAGATTTTCATAAACCTTTTTTGTATAATTCCCTAATGGGATCACAAATGAAATAATTAGAGAGGACTCCCTTTCTGTACTCCCCCATACAAAGATGGCATTGAAGGCACAACCCATCACAAAGGACACTTCTCATCCTGGACATTCTCTGTTTACACTGTTGCCTTCAGGCAGACGATACAGAGAAATCAGAACAAGAACCAACCGTTTTAGAGACAGTTTTTATCCGACAGCAATAACAGTACTAAATGCAACCAAAAATAACCAATAATTCCCAAATAACCAAAACTTTCCACAACAGGCAGTGCTATTTAAGTTAAAAGGGTAGTCTCACAACAACAAATTTAAAATTTACATTTTTTACCAACAATGTGAATTAGATTGGTAACTTACAGAATTTCAGTTACCATGACAAGCAGGTGGGGATTTAGACACTCTTGACTGCTACAGGGAAGTTAATACTCCCCCTGCAAAGAGAGGCATCAGTAAACCTTTTGCTTTTGAAAATGTGATATTACTTTTCTTGTTCTCTAATATTTTCTTTAAATTGTATTCTTGTCAAACTATATTTCAGAAAACATGTATAACTGGCAAGTAAGAAATGTAAGACTAAACATGACCTACCAAGTTAGATAGAGGATGGCTGTTCATCACTTTTACTGTCCCTAATAAGCTGACTGGACTGGCATATTTCACAGCTGCTACTTTTAAACCCCTTCAAGCCAATCAGCTAAAATGAGAAAACAGAATTAGTCACACGCATATTTTTAAAGGCGGCACACGGACAAGTCACACTACACAAAGTCACAAATGCGGTTACTTTAAAACAAATGAAATGGTAAGGAATTTGGATGAATTTCCTGTTAGAGGAACTTCAAAGGAGCAATAAGTTAAATTTCACCACTAGGTGGGACTTGAGCACTGTCTGTAGACTAAAACAAGATGCGTGGCAAGTCACGCCTCTCTCTACATCCAAAATCTAAGCACCAGACCAATTATCCATTTCAATTTTTTTTTTTTTTTTGTCTTGAGGCTCATTGTTCGTAAATAAAATTCTATTTCAGTTTGACCCACTCTGTTGATAGTGGTCCTTAATATTAATGTAGTTGCTCTTCATTTTCTCTGGACTTTTCCAGAGAAAACCTAATTTCTTCTCACCCAGCGGCCAATCGCTTAAATGAGGGGTCTTCACTTAAAACTCCCCCAGAGTTGGTTTGCTTTGGTTTTACTCCTCATCAGACCTGGAAGAATCCAAGCTGGCCCTGAAAAAAACTGGCCCGGAGACACTCATGGGCAGAGCTGTACTGTGCACGGCCAATAAGTGCCATTAGAACTGGGCCTATAGTGCCTAAAACTTCAGCTTAAAGTGATACCTTAGAGTAGACCAACAACAACAGACACCGCGAGGAGGCGAGCCTTGCAAACTCTCTGCAATACATGGTTAAGCCTCCTTAGCCAATCAGCGTCACATATGCCTCTTTCTCACCCCTTCCCACCGCCCTTTGCAGGGTTCATTTTCCCCCTTCACTACAAAAAACCCTCCTGCAGCAGAGTGTGCTCTTAAGAAAATCTGCTTTAACTGACTGAGTTATAGTGATACGTTTTGTTTTATTGTAACCTAACAGTCTTCCCGAAATGAGAAAAGTAATTAGTTAGATTACTCCATTACAAAAAATAATGCTGTTACTGAACTATTATTTTGTCATGCTGTCACTTCCAACACTGTTTGTGTATTATGTATGCTTTGCTTTTGAAAAAGTTAATTCATAACTCCACAATTTTTTGAGAAAATTTAAGGATTTTAAGTGCGCCTTATAGTCTGAAAAATACAGCGTACAATTTGACATACCTACGTATCCATTGGTGGAGGATTTGAGCCAAAACAGAAGTTGAGCTGGCCCCATTACACTTCCTCAATATAATCGCACAGCACAACTAACATGACACCAACTGGGACACAGGATTTTGTAACCCACAATTCCCAAACAGATGTATAGTTGACCAGAAATCCGTTTTTTTTTTTTTAAGCTATAAATGTATTATTTCTATGACTGCTTGTAATGAATATCTGATCCTAGATCCACAATGAGCTGTTATTGACATATCACCTTTTAACTGATAGGTTTGTTATAGATATTACTTTAAGAAGCTGTACAGGTGACCCTTAAGGTCCGGGGTGGCCAGTGGTTGGGCAATCATATTTCATGGGGGGAGCAGCCCAACCCCCACCCCCATTGATCCTCAAAGCTACAGAGGAAAATTCACTAAACATGAGCCAGAATACACTGTAATGCTCAGACAGAAACCCACACTTCCTGAGACATAATATATCAACCCAGTTAATTTGTTCCTCTTTGCAATTTATAATATTCATCCATGCGGATGACTAACTTCACAGAACTCTTCCATTTTTCCAAGAAGCAATTACCTGATGTCCTAGTATCTGTCATGTCTCTGGCAGTAACGCATTAAACTAATTTTGGAGCTGACCTTGATTGTAGGAGTCTCATGCATTTAGATGTAAAGAGACTCACTCTCTACCTATCTGTTAATGAGGTACCAACAGCTAATTATGCAAAACAGGAGTCATAGTGGGAGCCTTATCCACATGTTCCTTGCATTTGCGTCTTTTAATGTGATCTTCTGGATGGGCCAATTTAAGAAAGTTGTCTGCTCATTGACTTCCAAGAGCCATTGATAATATAATTAGACATGCATTATGCTTGTAAAATATTTTTAAACAGAAAATGTTCTATAGCATGTGGCAAACATCAGTAAAGTGTGCATATTTGTTGCTGCACAACAGCTGTTTTATATCAAGGTATATGATGGGCAGCAGGTGTAGAGCTGTGGCTCTGATCATAAGACAATAAAATGCACACATAGTGGATTATAAACAACAATGTCGATCACATTGGTGGATCAGAGCACAGAGATGGAAAAGAACCTACAATTTCGGATCAGTGGGGAGGGTAGTCATTTCGAAATCTGAAAGTTTTAGGCTTGATTCCAGCCTGCTATGCAAGGTACTTTACCCCAAGGTGCCCATCAACCTGCAGGGATGCACGTTTATAACAGCACATGGGTGAATGTTTCTGTAGTATGAAGCACTTTGAGTGGTCCAAATTACAAAAGTTTTGAAGAGCAACAAGAGAGATCATATTTCTCCAATTTTAGCGTCCCTTCATTGGCTTTCAGGAAAATCAATTATAGAATATAAAATTCTCCTTATCACATATAAAGCCCTAAATATCAAGCTCCATCATACATCAGAGATCTGACTACCCCATATGTTCCTAACAGAGCCCTTCACTCTTAGACTGCAGGTCTACTGGTGGTTCCTAGTTTCTAAAAGTGGAATGCGAGGCAGAACCTTTAGTTATCAGTCTCCCCTCTTTGTAGAACCATTTCCCAGTTTTGGTCCGTGACACACCCTGTCTACTTTTTAGACTAGGCTTAAAACTTACCTTTTGACAAAGCTTATAGTTAGAGTGGCTTAGCTTATCCTGAGCTATCTCTGTAGTTATGCTGCTATAGGCTTAGGCTGCTGGAGGACATCAGGGTGTATTTCTCTCACTCTGCTGGCACCGGCATCTACTACTATACCCAATTTGCATTGTTTGTTATTATTTCAACTTTTAACTTTTTGTTCTCTTTGTCTTTTTTCTCTTCATAGTGTGGGGGGTCGGGCAGATCATCTGACCATATAACATAGAAAGGATTCCTAGATCAATGCGTGCTTTTGTGCTTTTTTGTGTGTCCAGTTGGTCGAGGAAAATGGTCGTTCACACTGAGCCTGTGGCACTATATAAATAAAATTTTATTGGCACTATATAAATAAAATTTAATTGAAAAGTTAAGCCATTCATAGTTAAAATAATGCTCTGCATTAACAATACAGTCATTGTAAAAAAACTAAATTATAGGGTTTGCGGTGTACTTTGTTTTTCCACTGTACCTTTATCTTTCATATATAGTGACAATGAGGTTTGTGGCACATGGTGTTGCATAAATACAATATTAATTTTAGAACTGCTAATGATCACATGAATAATACTGTTGTTCAAATTTAACTTATCTATAGAAATAGATTTCAGTATTTCACAGTGGGTATTGTTTTCAGGGGATCCATATGCTGTGACTCAAGTATGTTTGTTTCTCAAAAACTAAAGGTTGTTTTGTTTATTTTCAAACATAATAAAATGTCTAAATAAACAGCCATTTAGTTATGTTTTCTCAACTTCAAGTTGTATGAAACTCTGTTTTTTTTCCCCCTTTTTTGTGTGAAATAGCTACAGCATGACATTGATTTAAGATGTGTAGTCCTTGAGATAAATTGTGAAAGTGCTGGTAGGCATAAATGAGTAAAAAATATATCAGAAAGTAACTTACCACTGACAATGAAGATAACAAGAAAATTGGATAGAACAGTATGTCCCAGATAAATGAAAATATTTTCACAATTCTCTGCTAATTTTGGAGAACATTTCATATAATTTCAGTCATTATAGCAGGAATCATTGCAACATGTTTAAATAATTATTTTTCATCCACCCTTAAACACAAGTGAGCTCTTGGAAAATTGAGTAACTGAATTATTTTTGCATTAGAATTGTTTTTCCATTGTCCAGGAGACACGGGGAACCTCTCTCTAAGGTTAATTGCCTCTCTTATTTTCTGTAGCCTTTTTGTCTAGTAATTAACAATAAATCTGAGGTGGAATTTATCCCCTAAAAACATACTATTTTCTTATTAACCTATATGCTCCATTAACTGTATATCTTTTTTAAGCTATGAATTTGGTAAAGAATTCCAGTCAAAGTGTTTACACTGTGTTCAGTCTTCCTTGAGAGGCATAATCCTTCACTTTTAGACTGTGAAACACAAGCTCTGGTGTGAGAAAAGAGGTGAAGCGGATGGTTCACTATTAATGCACACAACTTGAAACACTTGCCACTGTACAAATTCCCTCATGGATACTCACAATTTTTAAACACAATTCTAAGCATTTATTGCAATCTAGTACAGTGCCAAAGCACTTCAGATTCAGCAGCACAGCTTTGAACTAAAGTTTCTTTGATTAATAGCAGGTAGGATCCTTGGTCATCTTATACATTTTTGTTGTTGTCTGGATTTGTAAATCCAAGCCTGTTATTTCCAAAACGGTGGCATTTCCTAAAGCTTACCTTTGTAATTAGCCAGATGTATCTGACATATCTAGTTACTAATAATGAACTCAACTATGCCCAGCATTTAATAAACCTCTGCAAGATCAGACATAATATTAAACTATACTGGTACAGTTTTAGCCACAAAACTACTACAGAAGTCTTTGTATTTTTTGAAAGAAGGTCCCTGGTCTGTATTTAGTGTGCATTAGCATTAACAACATTTCACACTGCCTCAGACAAGTCTCGCTTGTCTAGTACTTTTCCAAAAACTAGACTTAGCCAATGACTGAATATTTATCATTTTCTTGTTACTACAATGTATTCAAATAAACACTTCAGGAGTGGAGACATAAATACATATTGTGACATATCCAACTCACTTTTGTGTCCATTCTTTTTACACACTCTTTATATTAAATAGTCTTCTATTTCTAAAATGTTCATGTGGGAAACAGCATTTCCAAGCAATGTATGAATACTTACAAATACCTTTTCAAAATTATTGTAGATTTATTTTCGCTTTTTCAAAGCTTCTCGTTTCAGCGATTTAGTAACATACCTCAACTAATATTAAATGAGTGAGTAAAAGGGTTTGAATATCAATTAGCCTGTATTTGTTTTAGCAAATTATTAAGATTTCAGCTCCTGTAGCCACTCCTATACAGATTTAAATAACTTGATGTATAACCTCATTAAAATAAATTAAATAACTTATTTTCAATTAGGTAAAGTCCAATATAGTGTAATCCATACAATTGATGTGGCATAATTTCAATACGCAGAAATATCTCCTCCTTTTAAAACAAGATCACCTTTAGATTTGCCAGAAAGTTTAAAGGATTTTTGAAAAGCTATAAAATGCATATGTGGTTATTGGCTAATAACCGAAACATCACATCAAGAAGTTCTTATTATTGAGACATAAAAAAGCCCTGAACATGTGACCACTATTCCTTTTGAAATCATTCATTGTTTTTGGAAAGCCTGTTCCCTGAATATGTGCTATTATATTCTGTCGATTCTTAGATGATAGGTGCTTATTATTTCTACAGTACACCTCTTCAACGGGTTTAGAACTAAGCACTTGACTGTACATCAGTTAAGAGAAACTACATGAATCATCACACACTGAAAAAGTATTCCTTGTGTGTTACATCCTCCTATAGAGCATTCAAAACTGAATTATTATGACTGCAGTAGATCTTTTATAGCATATGAATGTCAAAGCAGAATGTCAAAGTCTTTTCAAATGCTATCTTGTGCAATCCTTGTTTTCTTTTCAAAACAGATTTATTTTTCGCTGATCTAATCTTTTGAAAACAGCCATTAAAAATGTTCAGGTTTGATGAAGTAAGCAAAAAGAAGTGTTGTGTTTGTCTGTCATCAGTGCATGACAGTGAAGCGTTAAGGAACTACTAATGCTTACAGTTTATAGCATTTACTGAAACACCCTCTTTTCCTTTTCTGTTAGTTAACTTGGTCACTGGGAATAGAGCCAGAGTCTATCAGTCTGGAACTGAGTGCGCTCCATGAAAGATCAGACAACAGATCAATACTCAACATCCTTAAGGATGAGGCTGCTAAGACAAACTGAAAGAAAAACAGGATGGCTTTGATACACAGGAAATGTAAGAATAACAAATCATGGCAGGCAAAAAGACTAACAAGTCCACCGTAAGTGTCGAGAGAAAGATCAATGTGGATAAGATACATAGTGGAGTATACTGTGGAATAAAATCCAGTAAGATCCCATGGTAATAGGAACTGCAAGAATCATTGCCATGTTTTTTTTTTTTAATGAGGTAACAATGCATTCACCTTTTACACTGTTAAAGGTAACATTTGGTCTTTTCTAACGCTTGTGTGGTGTTCATATTTTTTGTTATTCAGCCATGGTTTGTGGGTCTAGTAGACCCATAGCATTTTTCTGTGTTGTTACGGCCCCTGGCCTCTTGGCGCCGTTCTTCATACGTTACTTAAAACATCCGAGACCAAATGACACATCCAAGATGACTTCATCCGGCTAATCATGATCCGGCTAATTGGGTTCTTCGAAACACACCTGTTGTTTATGATTAGTATGGCTGGATTGAGTTATCTGAGATAACTGCACGTTCATGCGTCACTTTAAAAGGGGAAATGTATCGATAGTAGAAACAATGATCAGCAACGCTGCTATTGGCTGTTCAGCATGGCCAAAGAACGCCCACAGTTTTTCTCCCAAGCAGAACAAGAGCTTTTAATGGAAGGTTATGCCAAATTTGAGTCATTAATTAAAACGACAGGGAACACCTCAAAGTCTGATAAAGCCAGGAGAGATGGCTGGCAAAAAGCAGCAGACAAATTACATGCATTAGTGCTGTCCATGTTAGATGTTTCTATCACTTTCTACAGTATGTATTTTTGCTTTTTAATAATTTCATATTTACTTTGTTATGTCAGAGCCTCCACAGGACCCACTAGAACACGGGACAAGTAAAAGTGAAATACAAGAATATTCTACAAAATGGTAACCTTTAATTATTATACTTTATTTTAAAAAGGCACTTGTTATGGCAACAGATCCAATATCGGTGTCATTCCTTAGACACTGGAAGTAAAGGACGCGTGCAAACTGGGAATTTTAACAAAAAAATAGTTTTTCCTTTTCCAAGTCATACACAGTTTACACGGTCAAAAACTGTATTGCTCGTTGTCTAGATAATCCGTCAATACAATATACGGCTCGACAAGGAAGCAAGCCTTTCATAGTAAAACTAAACTTCACAATAAAATGGCCTGAACAAATGTTCTTACTGATTATGATAAAAATAAAAAGCAAACCAGCATACAAATAACTTAAATATTTTCTATTTATGGCTTTAACACCACTTTTTCCTCCTTAAAAACCACTGTTCAATTATGTGTCTGTTTATAACAGCCACCAAGAAAAATCTCTCTACAATTACACTGTAGCGCTGCGCTAACGGATCCTGTCTATTGCGTGATACGCAATTAATTCGAAAAGCTCTGAAATTATTCTTGTACCTTCCGCAACAGGTTGCAGTCATAAAACTGGACAAGACATGGCTATGACAGACTTCCCTGTCTCCTCCTCTTATAAATCTGCGATCTAATCCTGTTTACATTAAATAAGCAGGCTTAAGCTTGCGCACATGTTGCTATGATAGCAAGTCCAGGATGAGTTTCGAAGAAACAAATGATCCAAGATCATGCCAAATCGTCAACAATCAAATCCAGCTAACTGAGTTAGCAACGTACGAAGAACAGGCCCCTGGAGGCTGTGCAGGCTTGTTTGTTATGCAAATTCAGCTGTGACAGAACACCTACCTGATTGGGTGCCGGGATACTGCAGAGGAGCTGCGACCTCAATGGACCAGCAGAGGACTGCCACGCCAATCAGAACGCTGATGAAACCCACCTTCACCAGTATAAAAGACTCCAGAACTCATTCCTTCAAGGGGGACAGTTAGTAGGAAGCGGCTTTTGTTAACCCTTTAGCGTTCTGCTCAACAAATTGGTAGAGCATATTTTGAGGCTTTATATCTGACTCAGACATACAAAGAAATTGACATACCTTATTGAGTCTTTTGTACCAATGGCGTACCGCGAGCGAGCTATTTTTAGAAACGTAACGTCACGATGACGTCACATCACGTGGTACGCAGTAGGGCAAGCTTGCATAGTCCGCCGCTGTGTCACTGTAAAAGAGACGTGCGTTACCCTTGGTTTTACTTGGTAAACGACTGCTTTTTCCAAATCTAAAACCATGGTTTTTAAACATTGTTGCTATGGAACATGCAACAGCGACTCGAGGTACGCTGATCGGCCGCATATGAAGGATGTTTTCTTCAAGACTGCCAAGGGGAAATGTGTGCGCTGGGTACACCAGTGCGGTCAGCCTACACAACAGTTCAACCCAGAAAAAGTTACCAAATTCACGTACATATGTAGCAAGCATTTTGTTGGAGGAAAGGGCACAACCGAAGAACATCCTGACCCAATTCCAGCGACATCAAGCAGTGAACAGGTAAGAGTATTTTGGGGGCCGACATGTCAATATTGAAGCGCCTGCTACCATGATAGCATATAGGCTATCATGGTAGCAGGCGCTACCTTGATACCCTGCTACCAGGATAGCTTACCCAAAAACATTTCAAATAAGACAAACATTAAACATATACCGATCCCTGGACGGTGATTACAAACAAAAAAACGTCCGACAACGCCATGACCGCCGCGCAGGAAAAAAAAAACAAAGCTTACCGTTCAATCAACTCGGCCCATTTTCCGCTTTTTTAAGCCCTCGACACTCAAGCCATCGTTTGAGCTGACGATTGGTGTGTTCTTCGACAGTGCGACCAGTAATCCGTGCGCCTGGAACATCGTCTTGGGAAAGTTTAACGGCTGCAAAGTCGGTCATATCGCTGGTTCTGTTGTGCGTGTAATAGCTGGTTGCTACGTGCGTTCTCTACATGTATGCCCTACCTAAGTGGCTTAAGGGGCGTTGCTCTTGAGTCGGTGACGTCACGTGCGCGGTACGCCATTGGTTTAGACTTGTAATACTCGCAAACTCCACTAGAATGCACTGTGTAATTGAAATGGTGACCTGTTGAAGAACCGTCCACACAGGAGGTTAAGAGTAGGATGAAAATGCTAAAAAAAGACATCTCTTTTTGTCAAATATTTTAAAGATAGGTAAACTTTTTCAACATGGAACAATGTCCGAGGCTTTATTGAACATTCTAAAAAAATATGATGGAAAGCAAATCGTATCAGGGTTAAATATTTTTTTTAAAAACTTCACTGAGTTTTTTTTTTTAAAACTCAGTGAAAGACTGAGAAACTTTGTAGATTTGAGATAGTTGTACTCGGGCAGTGAGGCGACCATGGCTTCAGAATCGAGGGTGATGCCAAGGAACTCTAGCTGCTTGGCCTGCTTTTTATTTATTAATAAAGAGGATCCAGCAAAGAGCTTCAGACAATTTGCTGGACTAACAGGGCTAGTCCTACAGCTAAAAATAAGCCTCACGCTATATAACAACATGGATCCCAAATGATGCCTAGGATGTGACAGTGGGAGAGGCAAACTGGCAAAGTTTTAAAAACGTCCATATCAGTCGTAGTAAGACACAATTTAATATTTGATACTGGCCTAACAACTGGTGACCGTTTTGATGTGTTTGATGCTTTCATGTTGAAAGCACTTTGGACCGTCTTGAGCTGAAGTGTGCTATACAAATAAATTTGACAATGAAAACCCTGAGAGGCCGGTGAGAAGAAAATCAAAGGGCAGTCTAGATAACAGTTCAAAAAGAAAATCCCATACAGGAAAAACGATGGGAGTGGAACGATGACGAGAGATCGGGTTTTGAGTACTAGATGGCTTCTGAAGAGAGAACAGCGGCAGGCACAGACTGATTTTGGATGAGCAGTCTTGAAAAAGCAGCAGATACGAAGAAAAGGAAAGGCTGTAAAAGGCAAAATCTTCATTGAACGAATAACAAATGGGGGAAATTTTTTTTTTTATAAGGGAATTTTTTTTTGAGGACATGGGGAGCTGGGAGCTGGTAGCCACAAGAACACAGGAGGTGGCTTGAATAAGCATGATGAGAATTATTGAATCAGGATGAACAAATCTGGACAGAAACTTGAACGGATGAGGGCGAATGCAGCTATGACGTGACTGATTGTGATACAATAAAATGAGCGGCTGTATTTGAGATGAATTATATTCTGCTCAGCTTGCGCTCGGGTTAAACTGAAAAGACGAGATCTCTGTAAATGCTAAACTCAAAACTTACTAGATCCTAAAACAGGCAGAGAATATAGGACCTAAAGATGCCAGTAAAACCATCAGAAGAGGCGACCAGTCGCATCTCTGGCATAATATGTTAAGAGGGCACAAAAACTCGACACATATTAGCAGCAACTATTTTTTTTATATGCACACAAACTGACTTTGATCAATTCCAGATGAAACAGATAGCATAAACCAGGACACACTAGAAATTCCATTTTTATAGGCTAAGTGTAATTCAACTTTTTATTCAAGTGTATTACAAATAAAGTCTTGCTCATATTGTTATTTCTGGAACAGAGAAGATTCATGTTAATCCTCATATAAACCAACAAGGACAGCCAACACTATATGGCTGTACACATCTGGCAGAATGTAAATTGTTGAGGAAAATAAATATCTCAGTTGTATTCATATGGGAGTGCTGAGGAATGCATGAGTTTTGACTGTCCCCCCCCCCCCCCTACCCCCCTTTGAGGGGGGGGGGGGGCAGTAGGTCATTTGGCTTGACCCCTTACCGGGAAGAACAGCCTCTCTGTTTGAGAAACAGATAGCCCACAGATCCCTCCCTCCCAAACTCAGCGGAGGAGGGCAGACAGTGTATTAAAAGGATGTCTTTGCAAAACTTAGATCAGACAAAAGCTGCAATACCTAAGAGAAGGATGTAGGTACACTGGTAATTAAACTGTTGTCTCCATTCGGAATTCCTAATGAATTAAATATGCATATTACAATGTTTACCTCTGATTAATGTTTTTTTTTTTCTCATTTACTGCCAAATCTTAAACCGGAGTAAAAATGGGCCTTCAGAGCTAAACCCAATTGCTATTCCAGTATTTTATTGGATGATCCGGGCTTGGGGCCATATTATTTGCACCCCACGGCCGACTACTGAGAGGGCGTTAGGTATGTGCATAGGGATTTCAGATGTTCATTATTTAAACAAATGCAAGTGGGCTTGCCACAAATCCCGGGCACCTCAGGAGGATTAACCTACTAGACTTGTCAGTATTCTGTCTGACTTAAATGTATATATGTACTAGGGCTGGACGATAATTCAACAACAATATATATCGATCGTATATTGATGATAGATAAAAAGTTCAACAGAATAACAGTTTTCCTTTGCATTCTAACCATGTAGGTTAATATTAGTCATTACATCCTCCCAACCAATCACAACACAGAACCAGGAACACTCCGTCACCAAGCTCCGCCCTCTTAAAAGAGTTCAAAGTGCATGCAATCTTTTTAATTTTTTAAAAACTTGCAATTTTGGTAAAATGTTGGTTCAAATAAAGGGTTGAGGTTGAATTCAGTGTTTGTCTATTCTTTATTTAAAAATAAGACATTAAGCAATAGCATAAAATGGCTAGGGCTGTACTTAAAATACATGTTTTGAATTTTAATTATCAATATCGATCAATATGAGTTCTATTTTATCGAGCTGCTTTTGTTTTTTCTTTATTGTCCAGCCCTAATACGTACCAATGTTCTGAACAGAATTTTAACTCCTAAAGACAGCAGTACACAAATCAAAAGAGGCGACAGGTTGCTCTACCTCCGGAGATGATCAAATAGAATACTGAATTAATGAAATGCACCAGCAAAATATTGGAGCAGAGGTTGAGTGAATTGCATAGAAACAATGGATCTGTCGGAGTGAAAACGGAAGAATAGAAAGCATGGAATGCTTGCAAAAACAGCTGATAATTTTTAGACATTAAACTGAAATGGAGAATTGCATCTCACCTGAAGAGCAGAGGCAGGAGTTTAGCGAGAGTAAACGCAGATGGATGGAGCCAAGGAAAGGGCTGAACCGCAATGAGGGAGAGGGAGGAGCCATCGACGTTGCAGAAGTGGAGGGAACTCCTGGAGATGCGCTAAGGTCAATGATAGGGAGTGCTGGAGAGTCCATGGATGAGATGAAAGTGTCAGTGGAAACGAAGAGAGAGGCACAGCTTGATGATGATGATGATGATGATCGAAGAAGAGACTTGAGCAGGAGAATCAATGGCCATTTCTCAACTCACAAGACCGCGAGTTCGGACTTGCGTTCTCGTCAAGTCAGTTCTTTGCAAGAACACAGGAAGTACGGATTTAGGAAGTACGGGAGCACGCAGAACTTATCTCTGTGTATTGGAACAGAAGCGTACTTGTGTACTCGTGACATTGCCACACACACAGCTCGTCTGGACCTGCATTTCACCCCCTGTTATTAGTAGTCTTTTGATGATAATAAATTATTACTTATATTGATCATAAATTAAATAATTGTATTAATAATGTATTCATTGTTGAATGTAAGAGATAATATTTTGTGTTAAATAAGTCATAATTTAAGTTATTTAGCCGTTTTTAAACATAAAAAACTATTTATACATTACACCATATTTTATTGAAAACATTTAAAACAATAATATTTTTAATATCTAAAAAAGCCTAAATAAATATCTAAAAAAATATTATTAAAATAAAAAATAATGAATTAGAATGAAATAAATAGAATTAAATGTAATTAATTAGAATAAAAAAAATTCTCGCCTCAAACGATCTTAAAATGTACTTTTGAAGAACAACACCAGCAGAAATGGGAGTTTTTAACTTACCTCTGTGAGCTCCGTTGGCGCTGTCCTGAATCAAACTGCAACCGCAGTGCATTTTAAGAAAGCGGTCAGTCTGAAGAATGCACAAGTCTGCTCTGATGTATGCTCCATAAAGAGGGCGGGGATTTGGGGATTTGGTCCATTCTCGGTCTGGTGTTCTTGGCAATTGGAACAGCGCTGGGGCTGAGGCTGTTGACATGACAGGAGCACACGAGAACGCTCTGTCAGGGTTAAGTTTTGACTTAGCTTTTGTTTACTATTAGTTTTCAGATTTTCCTCTTTGTTAGGGTTTTAGTTATGATTTGACTTTATTTTCTGTTAGTTTTCAGCTCCTCCTCCCCCTCACTCAGCTTTCCCTTCACCCCCATCTGCAGTCAGTTACACCTGTTGGTCATTAAACAGTTAGACTCACTTCACCTGCCAGCCTCCCTACTTTAGCCTCCCTCTGCTTTCACTCCTTTAACGGTTCGTCATCAGACAACACTTACTCCTCGTCTGTCTACCTGTATGTTCCCTGCTTGCTGCTGGAACCCTGCCACCTCTGCATCTCTATAACCTCAGCCTCCCATTGATTATTCCAGCATCTTCTCTGCTACTATCCTGTTGAGACTCAGATCTGCAAGTTTTTACCCAGCCAAGCTATTTATCCTGTTGTGACTCTGACCAGCAAGGTTCCCTCTCTGCCGTGCTGTGGATCCTGCTGCTGTGCTCTGGTCTCCGAAAACTCTCTCCGGGCAGTCAGCTCCTGCCTTCATCTACACCCCTGTTCCAGTTTAGTCCTGCCTTTCTGGTTTCATCTTCCACTACTCTATCTACCTTTCAATAAACTCTCAATTTTTACTCTGTGTGTGTGGTTCTGAGTTCATTGAAGACAAATCCTGACACGCTCAAGTTTTTTTTTTTTTTATTAAACATTTTGAATAAATGTACAAGATCACGTGGCATGCACATACATGAAGAAATCAAGTCTTGCACGCTTAAGGCACACATACAACGCAACAAAAAAAACAGTAAAATAAATAAAGTAAAATAAATATAAATAAATAAACTTTGTCAGGCATCAAACAGAGGGATAGCAGAATGACAGAAACAAACAGAGAAAGAGAGAGGGGTGTTAGTTCTCAAATAAATTCAGATTATAATCGTCCAAGAGCTATATTCCATGTTTGTTTTTTATCAGTTTTAAGGTTCTGAAGTGATTGTCCATTAGAAGGTTTTTAAAGGCTGAAAAGTCCGGTTTTCTATTACTCCGTTTACAGGAGTGGATGAAGAATTTCACAAAGATCAGCAGGTTGTTAAGAATGAGGTCGGTCCTTCTGTGGTTCCAAATATTATATCCTCTCTTTTTAAGGGATGACGTAGGGAAAGTTTTGTTGAGATCCAGTCCTGAAAGTTTCTCCAAAATGTACCAGTGTGCACACAATAATAGAAGAGATGATCTGGTGTTTCAATGTCGTTGTCACAAAAGGTACAGCTGTTAGTATCAAAGTTGAATCTTTGTCTTAATAGTTCCCTGGATGGAAAAATGTTATTGAGATTTTTGAAATTAACTTCTTTAGCTTTAGGACGAGAACGCTCAAGTACACATATTGAGAAATGGCCTTCATCTTCTTTCTTGTTTTGTGATTTTTAATGGAGGTTGGCAAACAACTTAAAGGTGCATTAGTGTCACCTATTGGAAAGGAGTGTGAATCGAATGTCAATCTCAAAGCAAAAAGAAAAAAAAAATCACACCTTATCAAATAAATTAAATTTAATAAAAAATTCTAATGTGGCTTGATAGCTTTTACTCCTAGAATATTTCTGGAACAACTCAATGAGATCTAGTTTATTTTCATCCTGTTAATATTATCTGCAATTTCATTCCCCTTAACCCCATAATGAGCAGGAACTCATATAAAATTAACTGTAAGCCCCATCCTTTAAACACAACAGTGTTTGTTGTAGTTCTATTAATATGTCTATGTTCTTCATCTGCATCACAAAGTTTTTATTTCATTCAAAATCACCATCGAGGCTATTTTCAAAATGAATATTTTGGGTCTCTTCACTGATTAATGTTTTGCCTGTGTGGTTCTTTATTGTATTTATCATTTCACCCTCTTTGTGACTGGGACAGGAAATAAAGATTGGTTTCTCAAACACTAAGTAACATGTTCAGGGAATGTACAGGGAGCTGGTGTTGATGGTTTAATGTGCAATGCTTCAGAAATTTGTAAAAAAAAAAAAAAAAAAAACTGTGCTTAAATATACCAAACACTCCATGAAAAGCTAAAAAGTGTGCAAATATCAATTAGCATCTGATATATCTCAAATGTAAAAGTTTAAAAAAGAAGAAAAACAGCAATCAATTTGCAGAACGATGTAATAAAAAACCCAGCATTTACAAATATGTAGAAACACTCCCTGAGAAGCTAAACTAGAGTGCAAATAGACATTAGCATATTAGAGACAGAGTAGTAATTCATTACCGGATAAAGAACCTGCGGAACCAGTAACATGTTTTAAACATAAAGTGCAGCTTGTGCTGAGACAGACAATGAACTGGGCTGGGAGCTTATTTGATTCTCAGCAGGGGACATATGCCTTCACAGTTTTGGGAATAATAATGGATGGATGGATGTTCCTAAATCATTTTCCTGATGGAAGTGGGACAAAGTGCAATGGCCAGATGGGTGGGATCTGTGACAATGCTGAATAGAAAGTCCAGTCTGTTTGGGTGAGTAAAGGGAGTTGTGCTCACTCCATGAGTGATCAAAGGAAAAGTGAATGCCCACGTATGCAGAGAAGAGCGTGTTCAGTTTTCCTGCGCCTCTTGTAGTCCACTATGATCTTCTTAGTCTGGTGTTCAGGATGAGGTTATTCCTAGATCACCACTGTGTCAGATTGTGGACCTATTCTCTGTAATGGGTCTAATCATTGTTAGACATAAAACCTACCACAGTGGTGTCATTTGAAAACTTCACAACCATGATTGTGGGGTGGACAGCAGAGCAGTTGTGTGTGAACACAAACCTGTGTATCAGATCCATCTGTGTTGAAGTGGGGCAGATATGAGTTTTCCTATCCACACCACCTGGGGCCTGTTGGTAAGGAAGTCAGAAACAGGAGTAAAGTGGTTCAGATGATCCCAGATGGTGGATCTTGCCCTATTTACACTACCCTTGTTAAACCGAGCCGAGACCAGTCCGAGTTTGGATCAGTTAACCAAGCCGAGACGACCGTTTACACACCACGCTATCCCGGTTCCTTGGTTGCTCCTCGCCTCCTAGCGACGATCTGCAGTACTTCTGCTCTCTGGGATTGAAGGCGGGACAAAGCAAATCAAAATGGCGGTGCCCGTAGCATTCAGGATGTTATGGTTGGACAGAGTTGGCTTTTGGGACTTGGATAAGACAAACGAACATCTAATAAGGATTTACAGACGCAGGAAACAACAACAGACACTGAGGTTTATCACATCGCTAAGCAGAATCATCTCTGGAAATCGCGTGGCACGGTAAGGAAGCTAGTCCGTCCGTCTGTCTTCTTCCGCTTATCCGGGGTCGGGTCGCGGGGGTAGCAGCTTCAGTAGGGAGGCCCAGACGTCCCTCTCCCCAGCCACTTGGGCCAGCTCCTCAGGAGGAATCCCAAGGCGTTTCCAAGGCCAGCCGGGAGACATAGTCCCTCCAGCGTGTCCTGGGTCTTCCCCTGGGCCTCCTCCCGGTGGGACGTGCCCGGAACACCTCACCAGGGAGGCGTCCAGGAGGCATCCTGACCAGATGCCCGAGCCACCTCAACTGGCTCCTCTCGACGTGGAGGAGCAGCGGCTCTACTCTGAGTCCTCCCCGGATGACTGAGCTCCTCACCCTATCTCTAAGGGAGAGCCCAGACACACTACGGAGAAAACTCATTTCAGCCGCTTGTATCCGGGATCTCGTTCTTTCGGTCACGACCCAAAGCTCGTGACCATAGATGAGGGTAGGAACGTAGATCGATCGGTAAATCGAGAGCTTCGCCTTTTGGCTCAGCTCTCTCTTCACCACAACGGATCGGTAGAGCGCCCGCTTCACAGCAGACGCTGCACCAATCCGCCTGTCAATCTCCCGCTCCATCCTCCCCTCATTCGTGAACAAGACCCCAAGATACTTGAACTCCTCCACTAGGGGCAGGACATCCTCCCCAACCCGGAGAAGGCACTCTACCCTTTTCCGGTTCAAGACCATGGTCTCGGATTTGGAGGCACTGATTTTCATCCCGGCCGCTTCGCACTCGGCTGCGAACCGCTCCAGTGAGAGCTGTAGATCACGTCCTGATGAAGCCAATAGGACCACGTCATCCGCGAATAGCAGAGACGCAATCCTAAGGCCACCAAAACGGATCCCCTCAACACCTTGGCTGCGCCTAGAAATTCTGTCCATAAAAGTTATGAACAAAATCGGTGACAAAGGGCAACCTCGGCGGAGTCCAACTCTCACCGGAAACGAGTCCGACTTACTGCCGGCAATGCGGACCAGACTCTGACACCGGTCGTACAGAGACCTGACAGCCCTTATTAAAGGGTCCGGTACTCCATACTCCCGGAGTACTCCCCACAGGATCCCCCGGGGGACACGGTCGAATGCCTTCTCCAGATCCACAAAACACATGTAGACTGGTTGGGAAAACTCCCATGCCCCCCCAAGAATCCTGCTGAGGGTATAGAGCTGGTCCAGTTTTCCACGGCCAGGACGAAAACCACACTGCTCTTCCTGAATCCGAGATTCGACTATCCGACGGACCCTCCTTTCCAGAACCCCTGAATAGACCTTACCAGGGAGGCTTAAGAGTGTGATTCCTCTGTAGTTGGAACACACCCTCCGGTCCCCCTTTTTAAATAGGGGGACCACCACCCCAGTCTGCCAATCCAGAGGAACTGCCCCGATGTCCACGGAATGTTGCAGAGCCGCGTTAACCAACACAGCCCCACAACATCCAGAGCCTTAAGGTACTCAGGGCGAATCTCATCCACCCCCGGGGCCCTGCCACCGAGGAGTTTTTTAACAACCTCGGCAACCTCAGCACCAGAGATGGGAGAACCCAAAGCTAGTATTTTTATGAATATCTGAAATTTGTCTGAATGGAGTGTGAATCGTGACGTGCAGCCAGACACGCCAGAAAAAACGCGGACAGTCAGCTGACTGTAAGGGGATGACGTGGTCTGCTCATGCGCTCTTCGTTATCAGATAACCGGGATAAAAAAAAAAAAAAAAAAACAGTCCGAGACCTGCTCAGGAACTGGTCTGCATTTAGCGCGGTCCGGTTATGTCTAGCGCGGTTCAGTTCAGTCTGCTGACCATTTACACACGAGAGTTATCTCGGTTACCGATCTCGGACTGGTCTCGACTCGGTTAAAAAATTGTGTAGTGTAAACGGCTGCCCGTTTTCGCCCACCCTACTTGGCTCCTCCCTGTTTGGATTATCTTCACCTGTTTTAGTGATTGCAGTGGCCTAGAAAAGCCCCCAGCTCCTGTTGACACCTAAAACAAATCTGTGAGAAATGTAAACGATGAAAAGACATCATTATGAATAACAGAAAATAATATGCAAATAATGCTCCTATACCTCTACATGCAAGATTGTCTTGGATATTATTAAGGAGTAATCCACTGGGATAAATATCTGAATCACAAATCTAATAATAAAATAAGCTACAGCCTGTCTGAGCTTTGTCTGCTTTGAAATTGTGTGTTGGAGAGTGTTGTTGCCGGTTCCCAGGGCAAACCATTCCCTCTCCAGGCTGTTTTCAGTCACTGAGAGTTAAT
This sequence comes from Fundulus heteroclitus, assembly GCF_011125445.2. Classification (NCBI taxonomy): domain Eukaryota; kingdom Metazoa; phylum Chordata; class Actinopteri; order Cyprinodontiformes; family Fundulidae; genus Fundulus; species Fundulus heteroclitus. The sequence goes on from NC_046369.1 coordinate 11,278,061, forward strand.
ATTCAAGCCTTTATATGAGATTGTGGACAGGCTGGCAACAAGCCGTAGTAAAATAGTGTTGTACCGAAGAAAATGATGGCTTTAAGGTCCTCAATCTCTTTTTTTCTTTTCTTTTATCCAAAAATAATCCAAAGTGCACGTGCAAAACAAATAAAGTGTACATGGAGGCATAGCAGCAATAGTTTCCTAGCAGCAGCAGAACATCTCGATGACTGAACTGGATGCCTTTTAAAGGGTTCAAACCTAACTAGGTAAAACCATTAAAACCACTATGGATGTATATTAGCTCTATTAAAATCAATGTAAAACTCCTTCATTAAAACCCACCAATAAACCATGTAAAAATAACCCACCAATTAAATAGAAACATCCTAAAACCAAACACCATTACTATAAATAATTCCCCAAACAATCTAAAACCATAAACTACTCCCCCTGCCCCTTCTTCACTCTTGGTCTGGCCCGGAAGTTTCAAATAGGTGTCCCCCCGGGGAGTCCTTTTGGCCAGACACTTGGACACGAGAAGAAGGTAAGTAAAAAAAAACACATCACACAATGCTAAAACCTTTTTAAAACAAATCACATTCACTACACACTGACACTTAAAAGATATTACTAAAATCACATATTGCACATTTAAAATTGTTATTTCTGCAGGCCACAGCCCTTGGGATGTGCTACTACCGGACCGGTATGGGAAACCCAAAATATTCAATAAATAAAATAAGTTTTAAAACAATTTTGTGCAATTCTTTAATTTTGGTTTTGCAAATTAGCCAATAACTTAAAAGTGCAGTGTGCTATAAAAAGTGCCATGTGCATGTTCCAAGTGCTTCATATAAGGTGCATGTGTGTACTTGTCCAGTAACGAACCGGGCCTTCATTACAGAGATCTTACTTTTCAGCCATGGCGGAAGGAAGGAAAACGTGTTAATAAAAAAGATTTTAATCGCAGTGAAATCATTTTTATCTATTCGATTTCACATGACTCATTGGCCGATGGCCCCAGTGAGAGCCACAGGTATTGACCGAGCTCAAGGTCCCTGGAGTGACTGCATGTGCCAGGGACATAGCAGTCCTTCTCAGGGCTGTTTTCAGTCACTGGGTTAATAAATGTACACCTTTATATGAGATCTTTTGTCTCAGCCATCACGGCGGCAATGTTAATGCAAAATATTTTAACCACAGGTAAATCATTTTTATTATCGGGCTTACTCGCTCCGGCTGTCTCATCGGTGCGAGCTGTCAGACCGGACCCAGTTTGGACTTCCCTGGAGTGGCCAGAGCTCCCAAAGCCTGCCTGCCTTGCCTGGGTGATTTCAGACATATACTTAAAATGTAAAGCTTTATATTCTTTTGCCTCAGTCATGACGGGCGCAAGGAGAACACATTAATAAAAAAAGATTTTAACTGCAGCCAAATTATTTTTTTGACGGTTTGATTAGACGTCACGTGGACCACCAGGCTGCGGTCAGCGGTGATAGCATTGACCGAGTTCGAGCTTCTGTAGAGCGACCAGAGCTCCCGAAGCAAACCTCTGCCTTGAACGGTGGATTTCAGACACATATTTCATGTTTACAACTATCTATTAGCTATTTTGCCTCAGCTGTGGTGGGAGTTAGGGGAACACGTTAATAGTTTAAAAGATTTTGAAATGCAATGATATGATTTTTATCGGCTTGATTGCATGCTCACTACCAGGCAGCAGGCTGCTCTGCCAGCGGAGGGAGGTTGAGGCTTGACCGTGCTCGAGCTCCTTTCAATGGCCACCTCAGTGAAAGCACCACACTGCTTCACTGAGTGCTTGATACAGAAAGACATACAGCAGCAGGGAAAGGCAGACAGCTGCTGCCTTGTCCCGGTTGAGGTGGACAGATGGACACTTCAAAAGAGACAAAACTTAACAGCTTTCAGTGTGCAGGGCATCAAGGGCATCGAGGTAAAGAAAGCTGATGTGTCCTTTCATTTGTTTTTTTACCCTTCTGGCATGGTTCATAGTTTAAAAATGATAAAATTATATTTCTGTTTGACCCATTCTGTTTATAGTGTTCCTTAATATTAATGTGTTGCTCTTCATTTTGTCTGGAATTCATCGGAGAAAACCTCCATTCTCCTCACCCCAAGGCCAATCACTCAAAATAGATGTGTTCACTCAAAACTCCTTTCGACTCAGCACAGTTTGACCCTGCTCTTCACCTGAGCCATAGTAACCTGGGCTGGCCCTGAAAAAGCTGCCCCTGAAACACTCGAAAGTGAAAGACTTGTAGTGAGTGGCCAGTGGAACTGGGCCTTTAGAGCCAGCATGTCCCTAGGGACAGTGTTGAAGGCTGAGCTGCAGTCCACCCTCATTTGGATCTCATCCAGTTTGTTGGCAAGTGATCTGATGTTGGCCAGGAAGACTCTGGGCTGATCAGGTCTGTGTAGGCCCACAGGTGAGCTCTTGATGGTTGAGCTTTGGCTCCTGATGGTTTCGGATGACTTAAACATTTAAATCTTATAAGATGCTAAGGTATCTGTGCACACTTTTAACTTCACAAAGGTATTGTCGGTGTATTAAACTTGAACATTATGTCTTGATTTCTGTATCGGTGTTATGTGTGAATTCTTAGCTGGTGTCTCACTATAATTTCATTATGGTTACACAATGAAAATAAATACTCTTGATTCTTGATTCTATGTGGGTCTACCACCTGCAGAGAGAAACTCTGAGATCCATCGAACGTTAAGGATGCCATCAAAGTTGGCAGGCAGGCTAGGGCTTAGACATGCTAATTCCTGGTGACTTAATCTTGCTTTAGAAACATATAATGCCACTTGGAGTAACAAGCTAGAACTGTTTTTTTTTAAAGTTGGGTTGTATCAGCTAGAAATAGTTGGACTCACCTCTACCCTCTGCTTGGACATGAGAACCCAACTCGTGGAAAAGGGCTTTAGTCTCTCCTACCCTGGAGTGGCTCAGGGAGAGAGACATAAGGCAAGGGTGGGGATTCTTTGAAGTCCCTGGCTGTGTGCTTTGATTTTGGAGTTCCAATGAGCAAAAGTGTAAACTCTTTTTGACTTCAGGATACAAGAGGAAAGCTTCTGACTGCTGTCTGTGCTTCTGCACCAAACAGAAGTTCAGTAGTAGTGTGCATGCGCGGAAGCTGCATGCTGCCTCTTAAATTGCTCCAGCCTTTGAGTTTGCTTTTTAACTTTCTTACTTTTATTTTCTTTTGATTGCTCTTGTTTTTTTCCCCTTTTTTCCCTGTTGACACTGTGGAGGAGTATAATTACCTGGGGGAGTACTTTAATAATAAGCTGGACTGGACTGGAAACACAGAGGCGGTCTACAAAGAGGGCTTTTAACATCTGGCGGACGATGCTGAGGATGTTTTATGAGTCTGTTGTGGCCAGTACGATCTTCTTTGCTCTCACATACTGGGGCAGTGGGCTGAGGGTCGCAGACAACAATAAGACTAAACAAACTGATTAGGAGGGCAGGTGATGCCGTGGGGTAGGAGCTGGACACTCTGACGAACATGGCAGAGAGGAGGATGCTGTCCAGAATTTAGTCCATCTTGGACAATGTCTCACACCCTCTCTACGACACACTGGCCCAGCAGAGGAGCTCCTTCTTACTCCTTAAGACTCCTCTTACTCAGATGCACCACAGAGTGCCACAGGAAATCATTCCTGCCTGTGGTCATCAATCTCTACAACGCGTCCCTCAGTGATTCAGACACACCCCCTCTGTAATTGACAGTTATTCATTCATCCATTCAACAATTGTTGAAAGGGATGAATTCGAGCACTAGCAATCTTTTAACAGAAAGCTCTGCACACACATAGAATAAAGGAGTAACAACCTATTTTCAAGTTCAAGAATTTAATAACAGAAATAAAATTAAAATCCAGAGAACATCACTATGTAATGCTGTTTATCTGAATTAACACTGTATTTCGATTAACAAATCATCTCTACTAGGCTAGTGAAACTTAACTAAACTACTAAGCAAAATGAAGATAAAAAGAAACTAAGGAAGTATTTACATATAAATGTAAACAAAAGACAAAATAAAAGTGGTTGATCATAATTAGAATAATTCAGTGAATCCTGTTCACTGCAGATCAGATTCAAAAAGCATGGAATGGAGTTAAATTAGCTTAACTAATTTAGAAAAACATTTGGTATGTGTTTCAATCCACTCACAATGTGAATCCTGAGTTAAACAAAACATTATTTGATGAAATAATACTTTGTTTAAGTTAAAGAACCAAAGTTCAACTTAAAGAATGTGAATTGAGGTTACATTAGCTTGACTAATTCAGAACAACATTTGACATGTGTTTCAACCCATTCACAATGCAAATCCCAAGTTAACGAGAACATTATTTTGAGTAAATAACATTCTAAAGACTGATTTGCTCAGTAAAATGATTACCTTAGGAGTGCTTGAATTTATCAATGCAATGATATCTCCGGGTGCTAGGGGGCGCTGCAGCAATCAGTCGCTAAAATCGGTTACTTTAAAGTTAACAAAACGCCTTTAAATCTACATTATTATTCCATATTACTGCAGGAATAAGGCTCATAGCACTACCGACTGATGGCGGAGCAGAACAAACAAGCTTTATGCGTTTTAGAAATACCAAAACTGGAAATTACCAGAAGCTAATAGCATTTTGGCTAGCGGACTTTTGCGCTAATAAATAATAGCTTCGTTTTATTTTAGTCATAATGAGTGGGCCGGATAATGTAAACATTAATGTCCCATCAATGTAAGAAACCCTTGTGGAGATAACATTTATTATAACCATACAAACACACTAGAGAACGACATGGGACCGAATGCTAGCATGAGCTAAATCCGTCGGCCCTTTGTTTAAAGCAACCATGTGTAACGCATGACACAACATTTCCCAATAAACCATTTAACCTATCCCAGCTAAATCCATTAGCCCTTTGTTTAAAGCAACCATGTGTAACGCATCACACAACATTTCCCAAAAAAGCATTTAAGCTGTCCCTTTGGGTCGCTTTGTCCAACCTGTCGGTGCCTCATGTGAGTTCAGTCCAATTTGGCCATCCAAGGGAAGAGCACTGAAAAGCAGGAAAAGTTGTTGGTCTGTTCAGCAGCGGGCTAGTGTGCAGCTCTGCTATGGCAACAGGTGGTCGGGATTGGCCTGGTCGGAGCCTGGTGAGGGAAGGCAACCACGTCTTGCGTCTGCTTTCCTGCAACAGCTGACAAAAATAAACAAAGCTGTTTCGGCATTCCTTACTTGGCGGCTGGTTTTCGCAGAAGTCAGAGTGCAACTTAGCTTGGAGTCTCTTAATGGTGTCCAGGAATGAAGGCCATCTTGAGATTCAGCGGTGATTCCTGGGCAATAGTGGTGCCTATGTGGGCAACAACGGCATCACTTGGAGTGGTGTGATCTCGAAAAATTGCCTCCTCAGTTTAAGCCAGGTAAATTATTTGACTGCCGAATCATCCTGTTGACTGTAACTAGAGGGATAAATTGATACAATTGGAATGCTAATGATTGACTACATAGCATACACAACATGTTGTGTATACTCCTTTTTTATTATATATTTTTTGTAGATCTGAAAATTGTGTCATTTAACCTCTAACATTGTTAATAATGGAAATCCTGAAAAACTAAGATAGGTTTTTAGAGCAACTTACAATAACTATTACAATAACTATTCTTGCCAGCAAGGGAGCTTGAACAAATGTGCCAATGTAATTAAACAAATTATATTCAAAGCTGCAAGATTCCTAAAGACAAATCAACTCTTCCATCTATTTGAATGGTCCCATAGGAGAAATACTATTCACTTAAAATGTAATAGGTTTAATTACTCATTATATCATTTTATGACTGACTGTACTGTAACAGATGTAATTATCATTTTCTATGAGACTATCTTGCTAATAATTTAAGCACTGAGGGTCATCAAGTCTTATTTGAATGAGTGTTTTGAATATTTCCCAAGACAGCCACACATATTTGTAGGAATATAACACCTTTGCTTCCACTTCATGGGGAAAATAAGGATCACCAAACTACATGCTGCACACTTTAATCAGCAATTAAAATAGGCTTAGGGATTTCAAATGAGCACATCAAACTCTACCTTAACTATAACATCATTGTGCAAACTGTTCATGGAAAAGCAAAAGCAGTTGTGAATATCGATATCCATTTGAAAGGGAAGGTGAATAGAGTAAGAGTAAATTGAAAGGGAAGGTGAATAGAGTAAGTTTATGTCATTCAAAAAATAAATGCTCAATGAACTTGCAATGCAGAACCTTCATTACACATTCATGCAGATTAGTTTGAGTTTTGATGGTCATTCCTTAAACAACCATTATGGTTGGTATACAGCTCGGGTGTTAAAATTAAAGAAGTCAGTTTAAGTTTGTTATAGTTGAATCCTGTTAGATGGTACAACAGCCCCATCTGCCGGTTGGTCTGAACCTGCTGTCTGTAGTATGAATAGCAAAGGATTTTGAGTAATCCGGTTGTTAAGTCTGACGTCACGGGTGAACTTCCGGGTCCAAGCTAACAACAATGGCGGAGCCAGTGAATCTATTCACTATTACCTTATTCTTCAGTGAGGCATCACTAAGGGTGAAGAAGGGGTTAAACTATTTTAACTCTAACCGAGTGATCAGTGTAACCGTTTTGCCAGGCGATATAATTAAAGGTAGTGTCCAGGCATCGATGAAAAAGAAAATTTACAAAGTTGAGATAAATTAGACCTGTCCATGGTGTACCCAGCCCCTTGCCCATCTAGACAGTTGGAGATAGGCACCAGCACCCCTTGCGACCCCAACAAAGATAAGCATGTAGAAAAATGGATGGATGGAGATAAGTTAGAAGTCAGCGGTAATCTAGCTAGCAAGTTTATTTTGACATTTAGGGATGATTTGCCATGTTCTGGCAAAAATGTACATAAATGGAGATCAAATCAATATATATACCAGCAACAATTGGAAGAGTTAGAGAACGTACACCAGGCTAGAGGCTAGCTACAAAAGTACCAGGTATAAGTTAACACAACATTGGCAGGGTGAGGGTAACTTATCAGTGCAGGTACCATGCATGTTGAGAATCAGCTCATCAGGTACAGCACTAGCTCGTCAGGTACAACACTTGTGAGTGCCCGGTCGGCAGAGACGAGTGCCACCATATGGCTGCTTTGCTGATCTGGATTGAGAAAAATGTGTCCCGGACCGACGTTTAGTGTGTGTGTGTCATGTTTTAATTAATTGACTCTGGAATGAGCACAAATACGGAGGCAGAAAACGGTTTAAGGATTTTATTGAAAAATAATAAATGAGAGGTGATGTCTGCTGGCTGAGTCTCTGGGTTTGTGGGCTGAGGAAGGGAAGGTGAGAGATGAGCAGCGGGCAGGAGAATGTTTGAATAATGATTATTTTCTTGCGGGTAGCAGAGAAACTCACTGGGCTGACGGTGGGGTTTGAGTTTGGGAGGGTGATGTCCAGAGCAGTTGGTGGTAGGTGCAGAGCCGGTAGGTTTTCTCCAGAGGTGGTGGTCTGAGGGTGGACAGGCTGGCGAGCTCGAGTTGGAGGGCTTACACAGTGTGTAGGTCTGAGACTTGACGTTTATATCCAAAACGCAAACGGAAAGTCTCAGTGATGTCTTCAGGGAGCATGAACAGTGGAGATGTGGTCTTGAGCTTGGATCCAGGTTTTCTAGGAGGAAGGAATAGAGACTGGGTTAGGCTTGGGTTTGCACGCAAAATCAAGGCTAGGAACAAGGCTTTGGTCTGTACCAATGCATGAGCGTTAACGGACTGATGCCCTCCTCCTGGCTCCAGCTCTTTAAAAAGGGTGGCAATCAACTCAGACGAGGAGCACCTGCCCGTCCAACCCTGCAGAGGGAGAGAGAAGGAAAACCCGGCCTGCTATGACAGTGTGAAAGAAGGCAAAGGCGCCTAAAACAGACATCACCGCGAAAAGAGTGTCTGAGATTACACCCTCCTCAACGCAAGGTTAGTATTTGGCAAGTGATCATAATATTTTCTTCTATGGTTTAAATCAATTGTGTGATGTTATATTGCCACGATAAGCCACAATTGTATGTGAGGATAAACATGTCAGACGTTGATAACATAAGGTCATGGTGTAGTGTAGTAGTACAGCATTCAGGTGTGCTTTAAATGAATAGCGCTGGTAAAAAGGATGTTATGCTATGATAGCATTTTTATTTAAAACGTCTAATAATATATCAGAACGTTTATTTTTTACAAACAATTTTGTATTATCATTTTAGTTGTAATTAATAGACCCGTCCCCCAGGAGGACAAGGAATGGGCACAGGCATCATTGTCACAACTTGGGTGTTTTACTGGGATGGGATGTATTTTGAGTACAGAAACGCCTCATGTATGAATTTTGTCATTTAAACCTTAGTGTGCTCTTCATTTTACCAGACGTTTTTATTGATAATAATGTTAATTATTAAGAAAGTAATTACAATACATTAAATCAGTGACAATTCAATCAAAGCAAATTGCATTTTTGTAAGACATATTAAAATTATTATACAGTTGTTTACCTTTTGAGAACGTGCCGTATTGAGCGTTATTGTTTATAATAATCGAGTTCAAACAGGGGCTGCACACTGGCTGCACAGTGGTGCAGGGGGTAGCGCTGTTGCCTTACAGCAAGAAGGTGGGCCATGGGTCTTTCTGCATGGAGTTTGCATGTTCTCCCTGTGCATGCATGGGTTCTCTCTGGGTACTCTGGCTTCCTCCCACAGTCCAAAAACATGATTGTTAGGTTAGTTCTAACCTCACACCTAAATTCTCCTTAGGTGTGCATGAAAGGTTGTTTATCTCTGTGTTGCCCTGTGATGGACTGGTGACCTGTCCAGAGTGTTTCCCCTGCCTCTCGCCCATTGACAGTTGGAGATAGGCACCAGCACCCCTCATTACCCCAATAGGGATAAGCGTGTTAGAAAATAGATGAATGAAGTTTAAACAGACGTGATCATCCTCATATATTTATTAGACTTGGTATAATGAAATCATTGGGGTGCCATGTGAAATAAAAAAAAATTAAAAAAATTTTAAAGGAAAAGGATTTATCCCAATGCAAGCAATACAAATTATGTAGGGGATAACAACTTGGCCATTTAAGCGTTTCAAACTTTCGTAGAAAAAATACATTGTCAACTATTTGTTTTTACTCTGTTATGATAAGAGAAAAATTAACCACTGCCACATGCTTAAATAATGCACATATTGACTATGCTATTTATACTTTACAGGATTTTACTCTCACGATTAGCACAGTTGTTGCTTTTGGTGATGGGACTAAGTTTAATCCTGAACAAGGGGGCAAGCAATTAAACTTCTCAATGGGGTGAGGTTATCTCTCTGTGTCTGACAGAATTGCAACAGATAAAGACCTGCTGCAAATCCACATAAATAAGACATGCCATAAGATGTTTTTTGCCCTTTGGGAGGTGCATGGCAGGGATCAGGAGAAACTCACCAGTACTACATCTGTACGAACAATACAGATTAACCTGAACAACACCCAGGGGTGATTAAGGGGGCTCATGAGGGCTCTGTTGCTGTTTTAGGGAGTGACAACTCTTGTAGAAGGCAAACAAAAGGTCCAGATATTTAAATGCATAAATAATGAAGAGTGAGCTTGTAGCCCTCTTGTTACTGCTCCTGTGATTGTGCGAAGATGCCATGCAGCATCTCAGCAGATACACCCATCGGTTATCCAATGTGGAGAGTGGGACTATTTAGATCCAATCTCCAAGGCATGCCTTTGACTTATTTTGTGCTCAGCTGGGATAATATCTTTTTCTTGCTTGGAGAAATGACTGCATTTAGGTCATTTACTTGAAGCTGGGTGATGAAAACACAAACAAAAACAAAACATATCTTTCATGTGTTTTTATAAAATCAAATATCCACTGACAAATGATTTTCAATTCATATGACTTGTTTATTCATAGATACAAACTCATGTGGTTGTGTTTAGAATACCCCTCGTTTTTTAACCTGTAACTACATTGGAACTAATTTAAAACTGAAAATATTATTTGTTCAGGGGATTACTGAACAATTACTGATTAATGTTTCTTTTAATCTTTTATCTGTAGAGAAAACCTTTGCATCGGGAGGACTAAAATAGAAATTCATTGATTCATTGGGATATCCGCTGTTTTTTTTCAAATTGCAAAATGTCTGCATGTTAGTCTGTAGCTATTCAGTTCAGGTATAGTGGATCACTGCAGCAAAATCACACTGTGGACCCTCCACAGTTAAATTTTTCCACAACTGTTGTTTGTGCCTCATCAGTCTGTCTCATTACTGCATCAATAACTGTTATTTTTTGATAAACCATGACAATTAAAAAAATCATCACCTTTATCATAAAACGATTATTTTTTTGTTGTTTTGAAAATATTCATAAAGTTAAATTTAACTCATTTATCCCTCTCTCTGAGACAAAAATGTATACACAAAAAGGCAGAGCTTGTTTTGATTCCTTTTTGGGGCGTTTCACCTATTCCAAACTAGCGCTGAAGTGGTTGCACCTATTGGACAAGAAAAGGTGAGGCAGAGGGTATATTTGTAACAAGCAGTGGAATGGAAAATTGTGTCAGGAATTTTCACAATCTGCACCATCGACACTCTCACTTCTACCAGTTGCCCTCAATGATTCCAGCAGTGAATGTAGATGTTGGACTTTTTGCAGCTACTATAATCAAATATTTAAAAAAAGTTTAGTCTCCATCAAAATGTAATTTCTCAATAGTTGCATTTTAGATATAACAAAGTCATAGTAAAATGTCCACATCTGCAACAGATTAGCTTAGCTCCACTGAATTACAAGCAATGAAGAAAAAGAAGAGGAAGACTATTTGAGCTACTTTTTCAGTACTGTAATTTCAAACTACTGCCACTTCTCCTCTGGATTCTAACAACAACAAGACATTTAGGTACACATAGCTGCTATTCTCTGGATATTTTCTGTTTATGGAAAATTCTCCGTACCCAGTTGCGGTTCTCCTAGGTTCTTTATCTGAAAAAGTGGTCTTCTCTACTGTAGACTTATGTAGCAATAAAAAAGACTCTTGAAACCGAAACTATACTTTAACATATTTAATCTAACAAGGCATAGGGATCTTTACAGCTTCTGTACTGGTGACTCTCAAAAATACAACAGTGCATGATAAGTAGATTTCTGGACGTTAGAGTGACCCGATAATCTGTCACACAAGCATTATATACCAAGTGTGTACACCCCTACAAGGCCGTGTACGGTACGACATTAGTGTTCTTTACATCACATTGGTGGAGAATATCACACTATATTGTGTACGTGAATAAGCTAACCCATGGGAGCAAGTTACTCCCATCCTAGCATCTCCCTTCACTGGCTCCCTGTGTGCTACAGAATTAAATGTTTTTAAATGTTTGAACAAGCTTGCTCCACCATTTTTATGTGAGCTGATTCAGCCTTACTAATCACGCCTATCCATTAGATCAGTTGCTGTTGACAGTCCCTAAAACTAGGCTGAAGCCCAGAGGTGGCAGAGCATTTGCTGTTATGGAATAATTTATATTTGTATACTTTTAAAAACACTTTTATTTTGGGGTGTGCTCCAATGGCGCAGTGGTTTGCGCGCATGACCCATGTACCAAGGTCCTTGACGTGGCTGACCTAGGTTCAACTCTGACCTGTGGTCCTTTGCCACATGTCTCTCCCCTTCTCTCATACCCCCCTTCCTGTCAGCCCATTGTACAAAAAAACGAGCCACTAGTGCCATAAAAACCTAAAAAAAAACACTTTTAGTTCCTGGCTTTTAATACAATGTGATTTTCCCATGTATAGCATTTTAAAATACTCTTGCTGTGAACCTGGTTTTTAGCTTTAGATAAAATGTGCTCTAGAAATAAAGCTAATATATCGATTGATTTACTGTTAATCGGCCATTCTGTCCAATCTAAGTATGTCAGCCTCTGAGTCCCCGGCAACCATGGTTTATCTGTTGTCTCCGTGAACTGCTTTCTTCAGCTCCAGCATCTGTAATCTCATAATCTGTAACACTATAAACTAGAGAGTTGGTTGTTCATTAAAATTGTAGTAGATGTGTAGTTTTAAAAACCCTTAGTTTGGGCCATATGGCACCAACAACCATGTCAAGTTTAAAGTTGGTTAAATCCTCTTTTTTCTCCTTTCTGATGCTGAGAATGAACTCGAGTAAGTTTTTCTTATTTATTTTTTTACCACAGCTAGGAGCCTAAATGCAATGAGTTTCTGTTTTTTCAAAAGATACCTAGTCAAGTAGCTGGTGATATATTTAGCAAGATATGTTAAAGTGTATGTTATAATGTCATAGAAAGTCAAAGATTTTTTTTATGTCCTTTGAAGTAAACACATCCACAGTGACTATCTACGAATAAGAAATGGAAATCATTTGTGTATATGCAACTTCCAGAGGACTTGGAAGACAAATTATAAAATGGTTAACAGGTTTATAATTTGTTATATATATAAAATTTACCTTACCAGTACATTTAAACGAAATGGATAATTATTTATAAGAACTTTGATTTTAATAGTCTTTCCACTGGGTTGATTTACACTCACTTTTTTTGCTGTAACACTGGGTAAAATGCCTTTGTATTTTGTTACAATAAACCCTTTTGTATTTTTGACAAAAAGAAAGATTTCTTTCAGTGGACACACATATTGCAGAAAATCCTTGCACATGAACACAAACTCTAGTTCTGGTGTTGAAGCCCCTCTTTTTCACTTCACACACATTTACATTGATACCCCCTGCTGTAACACCACCTGGAGAGCACAAACAGGATATTCAGTTATATCAACTGCATTTTCCCTGCTGCAAGAACTCATCCCCCGAAGACATCAGAGCTATTTTTTTTTTTATAAGTTTTCTGAGAAAGTGCCTACACTATCCAATCAGAATGTTTAATTTAGGAAATTAACATGGTTTTGCAAGCCTAGAGAACAATTTTAGCTTCTCATAATATTCTCTATATTGCTGTTGTACTCTCCTGGGAGTCCAGCCACTACTCATGGCATTTGACCATCATTGCATCTTGAAATACATTGTATTTGTTTGTGTGGATGTGCAGTTGAATGTGTGCATTAGAAAAAAACAGAAGCTGCGACAGCCAGTCTCGGAGGAGACTGCTGTTGTATAGAATGATTTATGAAAGTCAAAAAACATATCACAGAATGATGTATACATTCCATCGTGAAAACAAACAACCCCCCACCCCCCCCAAAAAAGAAACCAGGCCATGACCTCTAGTGAGTCTTCCTTTATACATTGTGCCATTTCACTTAAGACACGGTTACCCAAAGCCCTGAATAATGGTGCGCAAACTGCAGCAAGATGTTTTTTTTTTCCTGTCACTTTACATAATTTGGAATGCACAGTTGCCGATTGTAAACACATCCAAATAACTGGTTCCTCTCTCTTGGGTTTCATATGAAAAGAGAGTCACTACCACAACAGAAAAGAAATCCCCCCACCAAACCACACACCACTGAAATAGAAAACATGATTATCGATGCTGTTTCATTCTCAGCACAAGGGCTGACAGTACAGATGTTGCCATTACAGAAATTCCACTTATTTTTACAGAGACGATGTTGCACTGTTGCTTGGGGGTAAATTCATTTTTGTCTTTTTTTCAGCTGTCAAAATGCACCAGAGACAATACAGAAACGAGGAAAGGAAAGGACAAGAGATTTGTGCTGCAGTATTTAGATTTTTAAAAAGAGCTGTTAACGTTGCTTGATAGGGTTAGACTGCACTACATTTAAAAAAATATATAAACTTTTTTATAGTATTTTATAATTGTTTATTAAAATATATAAAAAGTATTTTTCTACTTTTACAGTGACTGATATATTTACTATGAAGAGGGCCTTTACAATAGTTAACAATCTAAATAAAGCAGGGATTTTAACAGGCTTCCATTTAAAATTATTAGAAACACATCCATTCTTGGAATAATTGTCCCCAACCAACTTCATGTAACCCCCAAATTTGACATCGCTCCATCCCGTTCACAGGTCTGTCCGACGAAGAGAACCATTCCACATTCTCAGTGACTTTTCTGAATGTCACCAGCAGCGGCCAACTTTTCTGTCGTTCACCATCAAAATACGGAACATTTTCTGCTCCGTTCCGGTCCGTCAGACTCCAGCCAGAGAGAATTAGCCCACTCTTTTCTACTGAAATTCCTATAAAATAATGAAGTGTGGATTAAAATGTCTATAAACATAATTGCTAAAACACAATTTAATTATTTTAAATACAAAAACAAATAAGGTTTTTGATGCGTTTTCTGTCCTCTCTTTTAATTTGTGTAGTGTGTGGTGTTTTTAAACCAGTTTTCTGTCTCCTTCTGTAATCACCTAACCTGACTCTTGCCAGATAGATTTCATTCAACAGAGCTCCACACATCTATCTGGGATTGCTCCATTGCAGAAGAAGGGGTCTTGTCATAATCCCTTGCATATGATTGGATAAACCACTTGTTCATAATCTTTACTGACGTGCTACTGCAACCACTCACATTGAAACCAACATCACAACCGAAACCCTCGTTTTCCACTAACAAAAGCCTTCAAAGCCGTTCTCTGGTGTTCTTTTCAAGATTTAATATTTGGTAGATTGTACAATACTGATGAAATAGCAGAATCAACGTTATCGGGTGACCAGATTTCTTTAATGAAAACCGGGGACGTCTCTGATTTTGCTAAGCTGTCGGGTGGGCGCACAGTCTTTGTTGGGTTGGTTTGTTTTGCCTGATCTGCAATGCCAACGGGGTCGGGAAGGCGCGTTTGGCTCAGCTCTTCTACCATGTCGGGAAAGTGGCAGGACTGGGTAAATATCTCTTGCTGTGTTAAACCTTTTTACTCCATCATGATACACTGAAATCAGGGACAGTTTCAGGGACAGCTTTTGCCGGGGATAGGTCATCCAAAACAGAGACTCTGGGAAGTTTGGTCACCCTTGCTTCCTCGATGCGAGCCACCATTGCTGTCTGAATCAGTTGCTTCTCTGATACGTCACATCTACGAAAATCCCACCCGGTGATCCTGATTGACTCATCCATTTGATGTGGTATTGAAATCCCTCTCAGTGGCAGGAATTCCAGATTGATGTGTGGAGCTGTGTGGATCTTGACACTCAGCTATATTTATCCATAAATTCTGATGAATCCAATCAATTACTTTAACTGCACTCATGTCTTGATGACATCAAAAGCTGGATGACTTTAAATTTCCTGCATTTAAATTCTGACAAGACAGAAGTTGTCTTGTCCTGAATAAATAAACTTCTTAATCAATCACTTAATCTGGATGGCATTAACTTGGCCTCTGGTAATAAAGTAAAAAAATCTTGGTGTTATCTTTGACCAAGACGTCATTTAAATCCCATATTAAACAGGTTTCCAGAGTTTTCGTTTTTCACCTCCGGAATATTGCCAAAATTAGAAATATTCCATCCAGGGTTGATGCTGAAAAACTAGTCCATGCATTTGTTACTTCAAGGCTGGACTATTGTAATTCTTTACTATCAGGAAGTCCACAAAATGCAGTTCAAAGTCTTCAGCTGATTCAAAATGCTGCAGCAAGAGTTCTGATAAAAATTTCTCCAATTTTAGCTTCCCTTCATTGGCTTCCTGTTAAATCAAGAATATAATTTTAATTTCTTCCTATAACGTCTAAAGCACTTAATAATCAATCTCGATCATATATCAGAGCTCTGATTACCCTATATGTTACTAACAGAGCACTTCCTATAGTTAGAATGGCTCATCTTACCCTAAACTACCTCTATAGTTACGCTGCTATGGGCTTAGGCTACTGGAGGACATCAGTCCTCCAGTGGCCTAAAATTTAAAGTCATCCAGCTTTTGATGTCATCAAGACATGAGTCCAGTAGCCACACTGGCTTGTTTACAATGCAAATGAATTACATTTAAAAAAACAAAAATCAAATGCTTGCCCTTGTAGTTTAACTACTATGTACATATTTACTTTTTTATATTGATTTTCAAATAATATGGTTATACATGGTCATTAGTCACCGAAATTATTTATTTAAGATCGTCATGATTTTCTCAACCATATGCAGGAAACTCCTAAAGACAAGAAGAACATTTTCGAGATTGACTATTGACAATGATCTGGATTGGATGATTCTATTTCTCTGATTGGAGGAGGGTTAAAATTGAGGATTAACAGAGAAGAGTTTTTGAAAAGAGAATGTTAAGGGTCTTACCATGTCTGCGGGACAGAGGTTGTTCACATGAGTATCCAGTCTGTTTTGACACCTCTGCAATACAAAACCTTTAGTTTGAGCAAAATGAGGGAACTTGTTTATTATCAAGCTACAACTTACCAGAGTTGCTGGTAGGTTGGAGAGAGAACAGAGGATTCAGGGGTGGAAGTAGCTGCAAGTGTTGACCATGGGAGCTGAAGGGATGTCTAGCCTTAAATGTCACCTGCAAAATCCCTAAAATGCCTAAAAAGAAGCATACACAAATCCAAATAGATGTTGTTAAACCCTTTGGAGTAGATGTAAAAGCTTGGTGTCTTTTTAAAGGTAACAGTTAAAACAGTTAAAGCTTTTGAACTGAGGAGTCACATTTGTTGCACTGGTAACCAGTCTTTAGTTATAGAAGTTGGAACACAAATTATGAATTATTTGTTCTTGTTCTTTTTTTATTTCTTTGTCCTGCAGCTGCAGACTGATGCAAGGAGATACTGGCTGAAAAAAAGGATCCAAAGACAAGTCTTTTTTATGACAGGTTCAAAATTGAAGTCAGTAGCATAAATATTACTCTGGACCTGCTTTTTGGAGTATGTCCACGTGTTCTCAATAGTTGCATTTGAGATATAACAAATCCAAATGTTTCCAAACTGTGCCAAAATGTAGATACCAACTTCAAAAGGGTGTAATCTCTGTTTACTTCTTGAGGCATCAGTGAAGGCTTTTATGAATGATTATTTCCAGAGAATACCTGTTGTATGCACAGAACCAGTGTTGTCATGATTAAAATACAGTAGGAGAAGAATAAACGTCTAACACAGAACAACAGCTTTTGCATGCAATGATGCATGCCGGTCATAGTAAACTGATTTGCTTTACGCATGTAGCTGCTGTGGGGATTTAAATTGCCATCCCCAGAATGTTATTGGTGTTGTGAAATCAGACAAGATAAATAAATAAGGTGTCCACTGCTGTTAATCCAGGATCTCCCCCTTTTTCTTTACCCCTTTTTCTTTACCTTTTCAGTGGACTGTGAAGGGGTCTGCACTGCAGAGACTGACCCGTCGGGGTCTGAATGGAGTTTGGTGAGCGACAAACATGTGTTTAAGTTGGAAACGGAGCTAAGTGGCTGCAGTCTGTTTTCTGCTAAATTAGGTGCCGGATGAAGGAACCAGCCTTTACAGAAACCAGCTTTGTAATTTTTCTCATTTGTTGCATGGTCCCTGTCATGTTTGGCTTTAAGTGTTTGGCCCACATGCAGAATTACACTCGGATGCAGAGATCAGATTCAAAGATTTTATTTTTGGAGGTGAAGGGGATGACGCTCGAGGCGAACGAGGGCACGACGGATCGGGATCCGAAACAACTGAAAGGGAAAGTAAGATGGTCAGAAAGTGAAGGACCACAGAGGAAACGACCTGAGAGACGTAAGCTTACCACCCGGACGCGGCAACCGGACCGGGGAGGGCAGTTAGGACTCGGCTTGTTGGTAACAGTCTGTTGGTGACAGGTGATCCAGTGACCGGGGGGCGTAGGCAGAGGAAGGTCCGAGCAGCGCCGCCGATCCAGAGATCCGGGACGGCAAGAGGAAACCAGACAGGTTCGAGGTAGGTGGAGAACTCGGGAAGATGACTCGGTTCGAGAGTAGTGCTCGAGTGGATCGTTCTGGGGAGATGTGAACACACAGGAGGAGACCTGGGAGACACAAAGGGTAACAGTAAGCGTGGAGGAGAATATCTCGAGGAGAGAATACTGGCCTGGAGTCATACATCGACTGATAACACTCTGGCGTTCATCTGCTGTCCGCACGCCGTTCTTAAAGCGTGGCAGGATGCTGCTGAACCAATCCCTGGTGTGCGCACCCCACCCGCCAGTCAACCAGAAACACCTGTGGAGAAAGCAGAGGCAGAGCCAGCAAGCAGGATGGCTCTGCTGACTGAGTCCTGACAGTCCCTAAATACAGAGACCCCACATTCGACAGGCAAAGCATAGCCCACAGGAGCCTGTGAAAAGCTCATACATGTCCGATTCCCAAACAAGGGCTTTTACCCTGAGAGCCGCTCCCTTGCCGCCGACTTCAACTTCATTCCAACTGGATAGCCCAAAGTCAACCAAACGGACACAGAGGCAGAGGTTTAGCAGATAAATGGGCAGGAAAATCTAAATGGTTTATTTTTAATGTGTTTTTACTGTTTTGTTTTTTAAGGTTTGACCGAGGTAAAAATAACTAGAGCTTGCAAGCTAAACTCCTGCTAGCAATTTTGAAACAATGATATGCTGATGTGTTTTGGGTCTGTTTTACGTTTTTTTCCGCAAGTGAAGTTAGTGAGCTTGTCACAAATCCTGTTTTGGTCTACAGACAACGCTCAAGCACCACTGAGTGGTGAAATATCACATATTGCTCCTATAAGAGGGTAGAGCATTCTATGGAGGGTCTGAATTTGGCTCAGGGGAGGAAGAGTCTAGGATTTGAGCCCCACAGTGAAATAATAACTCGAGGAGTCAGATGTACAATGAAGAAAGTCTTTCATCATATTTTAACTGTGAAAATGAAGAGAACAGGACATTAAATTACTCAAAAAGACAATCTCAAGGCCTGAGGGGTTGGCCTTTCACGGGTCTATTATATAATTCCTAGTAATGTCCGGCCTCATCACATTTCATCCCTCTCCTATATCTTTGTAGTACCTGCTCCTCACTTCTTTCACCTTAACAGATACTATCCATTCCTTTTGGACCTTGACCTGTCTGGCACAGCTCTGTTTACGCATTCTCTATGCCGTGGCAGGCACGGCTGAGCCCACCCTCTCTCTACGACTTGGCAGGCATAGCCAAGCCCATACCGTCTATACGTCCTGTCACCTCACTCTTAAGACTTTAATTTTCAGCTCCTACCATTCACTGTTTCCTCTGCCTCAACCTCAGCAGCCCCCCTTTTGAGGGAAACTATTCTCCTATCCTAACTCATTATCACCTCTTCCCTTTCACTCTAAATTCTTTCAGCTCAGCCTCAACATTTTTGGGGGAAGACTTTACTAATTCTAATCCTAAAATGAACATCCAAGCTCATAGACATTGACAGCTTTCACATGTTCTGCCAGGGTTCAACTGCCAAATAACATTCTAATTTATGTCAATAAATCCCTCTAATTGTTTATTTTTGTCTGTGTGGGTCTCTCCAGTTTGAAATTAAGTTTAGATGAAACTTCAAGCTGGAAGACTCACCATCGGTGCATGTGTCCGGGCACCAGCCAATCTGCGTCAGATCCACATCTGATCTCTCCACAAAACTGCTTAGCCGGAATCTTCCTCGCCTCTGGCCTCCACCACCAGTGTCCAGACCCCCGGGGGAAGACTTCACCAATCCTAGAATGAACATCCAAGCTCATAGACATTTCCAGCTTTCACATCTTCTGCCGCGGTCCGAGCGCCAAATATCTGTTCTAACTTATGTCAAATCTCTCTGATAGCTTATTCTTGTCTGTGTGGGTCACTCCAGATTGAACTGCATAACTAACATTTATGCAGGATGTAACCTAGTTGCAAACAGAGTAAAATGATTTTGTTACTATAAATGTTTCTTTAGTCAAGTTGTTAATTTTACTCAAGGCTCAGAAACCCTTAAGTTAAAAGTGGAATGTCCACTGGTGCATCCCCGGTGTCTGAACTAAGGTTTGTATCTGATTAGATTGTAATTCTTCTTACTTTACCTGTATTTATCTCCTTGAATGGCTCCAAGGGAGATTTAATTATATGCAAATCCATCAAGATCCTGGTTTCATAAATGTTGAGATATTTAGGTAATGGAGGCATACAATATTCATATACTGCTCAGCAGGAAGGCAGTGCATCCAGCCACTTTAGGTATGACATAAATTAAAAAAATGGATCCACCTTTTTTGTCAATCTCATGTGTTACATTCTGGGTAACAAATGAAATTTAGAAATGGAGAAAGGTCCAAGATTTGTCTACCAAATAATTTTGAAGGCTTTCATTATTATGGTCTTGTAAGTCTTAAGTGTATTTGCAACATCACAAGCAGGTAAATAAGTCAACACATAGTAGGAGCTAAGTTGTGTTGTATCTGGTCCTGTTGCAAGGTAAAATAAAGTTGAATCAGTGGATCAGGTCCACAGCATGTGTAGTACCGATTAAACCAGTGTACAACACCTAAATGTTTTTTCTCACCACATATTATTTCAGTTTGCATAATATCTTTTAAACTAATTTGAGTGTTAATTAAGTATTTAGTAGGGTAAACCCCAAACGGCCACTGTTATTATCTGTAATTGTATCATATATTCAACCAAAAATGTTGCAGGTAAAACTAGAAAGAAAATGTCTTTATAGCACATTCTATACTGTGAAAGAGCAGGATGATATCAACATTGGCATTGGTTTTAACAATCCCATCTAAAGACGGGAGGTTGAAACCTTGACCAGTCAGATTGAAATGCATTTATAGTCATGTAGAGGATTAATCAGACTTGTCAGTTCGGTTTTCAGTAGGTTGAGGTTTTGGGTCATTGTACCGAGATTGTGTTTAGGTGTTTTTCAACTCCATTATGGTGCATCAAGGTTTTGTTCTGGGGCTCTTGTTGTGTTTGCATTACATGCTTCATCTTTGGTTTGTTTTCAGCTCTTTTAAATACATAATTTTGACACATATACTATTTAGTTACCTTTTTTAATTTAAAAACGGTAACTTAATTTCTTTAAAAAAATCTAAAATTTACATAAAATCAATATGTAAAAATGACAAGTGACAATTTGTTTATCATTTCATATATAATGAAAGTATATAATGAAGCAAAATTGTGTTCAAACAATGATCAATCAATGAAAAAAGACACGAGGAGCAGACCCTGTCATCTCTTGTCATACAAGAAGGGAAATAAGCAAAGAAATCACATTTCATAGCATCTCTTTTTATGTTAACAAGCTGACAGGGTGTGCAGTTGGATTCATGGATGTTGTTTTTCTGGAGCAAGAGTGGCCACTGAAAACTTGCACAAAGCCATTCTTCAACTGATGGTCTAATTTAAATTATTTAATGGTGTGGAATATTCATGTAGTGTTTATTCTTTTTCATTTTCAAGCACTCTTGCTTTGTCCTACATACATGCTCATTTATTTGGTGATTTCAAATTGACCTTGGGGGTGACTTGCTTGTATCATGTGTCCTTGGCCTGGTCTGGCAGCTCATTGAGTGTGTCCCTGCTCTGCAAAAGACAGATCATGTTTAGAAAACAGTGTGCAATAGCTGAGACCGTTGCTAATAAATTCAGTTTAAAATCAGTATGCAAGCCTAAGACATGCTCTTATTAAATTAAATACTGAATTCATAATTCAGATTTGTAATAATCCCTCAATGGGCAATTATTTTAAAGCAAGTCACAATAAATAAAAAAAAAAAATCTTACAACAAAGCAACATTTAAAAGGGATACCATAGTACTGAATGCAACAGCTGCAACCAAAGGGTTAAAAAAACATTGTCCATTAAAAGGATTGAAATTGCTGATTAGCAAAAAATGTGAATGATAAATGCATAAAATAAATGATTTTGTTCAAGATAACAACAGCACCTCTTTGAGAACACATAATTACCATCAGTAATGAAAAACAAGATCCTTTACCATAAGTCCAACTAACTCATCCCGTTGCCTGAATTAAGGAGATAGAAAGCACTGGGATTTAATGAATGTATAGACATGTTGCTCCAAAAAGAAAATAATCTGAAACAGGATCCAGATGATAAAAGGTGAAACTTAGAATGAAGGGGGTGAGTACTGACAGACAGGATTAAGTTATCTTTTTTTCAGTGTGGAGGTTGTACAGGTCAGTTAGGCTGAACAGCTGAGTACATATGATTTTGCTGCTGACATTCACACATTTTTTAAGTGCAGTTTTGTAACTTACACTATGGTTTCCATACCTGCAAGTCAACGATGTCTGTGATTGAATCAAACTCGAGCCTATTGTTGATCACACTGCCCTGATATTTACAATTATTACTGATGATCCCAACCCCATGCCCCTGATGGATGGTATCTGAGGAGCAGGGGACTTGTGTCCAAAATCTATGATGATTTCATTCGTCTTGGACACATGAAGTTGTGAAAAAGACTGATGGCACAAAGATATAAAATAATCTATAATAGGATCATTATCAGAATTCAACCGTAATCACCTACCTTCTTATTGGTATCCTACTTAATCATGGTGTATGGTCATTTAACAAAGATCTTAACAATTGTTTTTTTTATATATATATATATATATATATATATATATATATATATATATATATATAGATCAAATACAGGGATTTATACCTATTAAATAAATCAATAACTAGAAAGAACTGTCTTGTGATCATAAGGGATATCTAGACGAATAACTGATTCTATACAATAAATAAATTACAGATAAATGAATGTATCTTCACTGGTTCTTCTAACTATTTAGTAATCAGAACATAAGCATTAATAATTAAGGATGTTTTGTTGTAGCTTATGTTAAAACTAAGAAGATTTGTGATTATTTAAATTTTGTTTACTCAATTTTCCAATAGCTTTATTATTCAGTGGTCATGATTGTAAATCACAGAATATTCCCAAGATGTGGGTGTCTGAGATATTCAGCAATTTTAAACCAGAAGTAATCCAGGAACTTTGCCAGGAAATTTTCTTAATCAGTTTCCACTTTATTGCACCATCTGTTAAAGTCCACAGTAATTAGCTGTACAATTACCTGTGTATAAAATCCAGTACTTCTCATTCCAAGTAGCAAGACAGTATTATTATTCTTTAACTTTAGCAGTGAACATCTGTGGAGAATGGCTAGGGATAAAAAGCAAAATACTCAAGAGATAATATTTACTGCATGCAAAATCTCATTTAGAATTTCGAAGTTTGTGAACACAACAAAAATTAAGTATGTCTGTAATCTGCATCCAGATAAGCTCAAAGCCATGAATAATGAGTGTTTCATTGAGAGGGATTTCAATTTATTCTTAATGCAAAAACAGTGTTCATAGCTCAGGTGTAGGTAGAACTGTGGACTAGAAGAGGGATTTTAGAATTTGTTTAGATACACTGAAATGTGTAATTTTGAGTTGCACAGAAAAGCTCATTGTCATAATGTTGTTCAGCATTAAAGAAATTCTAATGCAACTGTAACAAAAAAGAAAATACAGCAAACTTTGCATTCTGAAACAGTCCTGACAAGTTTTTTTTTTTTTTTTTTTTTTAAATGTTTCAGCAAACTTTAGTAATAACGTTTTCCTCTGTTTGATATCAACAATCTTACCTCCATCTGTCACCAGTAATGAAGCTAAATTATTAGAATGGCACATCATTCAGGAGGTGAATCTTTGATTTGAATGTTTACTTTGATGGATCGATTATCTTTCCAAACACACTTTAATTTGATAATTGTCATGATAATGGCATATTAACTTATTTCATGCAATTCATTCTTGTTTATTAACTTTATTCCCACAAGTTTGTAATGAACAATTCTCCATATGACAGTTTCAGTAGTGCAGCCAAAAAAAACAAAAGAAAAAGCTTGACACAACTTATTTTCAATTTGTAATTTGATGAAAGTGCGATAAACATTTATTGGAACATGACATCTGACGGACATGTCAATCAATTTGAGGAAATAGACTAAAATGAATTAGTAGGAATCAGTATCTGAGATCCATTTATATCTTTGCAGAAATTATTTAATATGGTGAAGCTCAGATGACATCCTTTCAATATCCTCTCACTATATTGTTGCTTATGCTGTAAATTCTAAACCACGAATGTGCCAGGGAAGACGGGGCAATTGAGAGTCAGTTGGTGTGCAGCTTGGTCGTGCTAGGTCTTGGCAGATGCATGAGATGGTGAAGGGCTCTCACTGAGGTGATTAATCAAGGCTGACATTTGGATGGAAATGAGCTAAGTTGGATGGCTTGTCTAAGTAATAAAAGTGCTGCAGAGGAATTGTCCAGTGTACAGAATTTAACTTGCCTGACATATTACAATGGAGCTATATATACATATATTAAATTGCATTCAGATGAATGTAATGAAAATATGAGTACAAATAGCTAAGCACTAATCTTTTAAATGAAAATGAGTTCCTGGAATAAGTTGAATAATTACTACATAAGATATTTCACTCAAGTTGTTTGCGTTATCGCTGACATCTAATTATTTTCAACAGATTGTGCAAGTTCCAATGTATTAAAGAAAAATAATTAAAATTTGTCAAAAGCAAATGAGACTATGTAGGCAATTATGCTTAAACTTGTGAAACAAATGACATAATCTAGGTTTTTTGGTACATTATCTATAGTTTGTGCTTTATAAAATATTATTTAACCACTGGAGGATGTTAAATCATCCCATGTCATATGGTTCCCAATGCATTCTCCAGAAATGGTTAATGTAGTGGTTTCTTAGATCTGAACTTTGACCTACTTGAACTCTTCTCCAGATAACAAAAATTCAAGCCAAAGCAATTTCTGATCATACATCATCCAGCAGTCCTAAAAACATAAAGTTATACAACTGTGTTGTTGTTACGCAAAGACCTTTTTTCTCAGTGCTTGTCCAGGCATGTTCAATTTTATAGGCTTATAACTAACTGCATTAGCTAAATTTACAATCCAGAAAGCTTAGAAATACATCACGATTAGTTTAAAGATTGATTAATCATTGCATCAAACTCTGACTGTGAACGCTGTGCAAATTTAATTAAGTTATTATGTGTCTGTGATCACTGGATCAGAGGTTCATTTAAGAAAAATTGTCTCTTCATGCGAGACTTGTTTGTACCGCAAAAGCAGTTGGTGTGTTGCTTGTGCAGTAAGTCAAAGTAGTTTTGAAGGCCTAAAACTTCTATTCAAAAGTTTCCCTTCCTGCTTAAACCGAATATTAGAACTTCCATTTTGGCCACAGGACTACCTTTCAGGCACCACAGATCCCTGTAACCTCCTGGTAATTCTCAAATTTTATCTGACATTAAATAAACAGTAACATACTGATTCTTCTCTTGAGTAAAAATCAAATTTTAATTACAGAGCAGGTTTTCTATAAAACAAGAGGTGTAAAACCAAGCGCTTTACAGGAGGTAAAAAAAGACAAAACTACTAGGGGACATGAATTAAAATAAATTAAACAGGCAAATAATTACGGAGGACAATGACAGCTGCGAAGGTGCGTTCTGGATGTGCCATCTCTGCTGGAGAAAAATCTTGGATAAAATCTGAACTCTCAATCTATAAAACTGTTGATGGAAACATGATAGTGGAGGATAAGTTCCTGAACTTTGTTTTGCTATAAAGATGAGGATGAAATTGTATTATTAGTGTTAAACAATTTCTCCTCTGAGTGGATTGAGGAATCTAAATAGGTCCTGTTCGAGAATTGCACAACCTCAATGTGCTGCATTGAGCACAAGGGTCCCTAAAAGGATGTTAAAAATGTTAAGGAATGTCTCTGGCTGCTTAATGAGTTGCGTCAAAAATATTATTAGATTTGTTTCGCATTATCTGGATCAACTTCCACCAGTGGGATTTAGCAATATGGATACCTCTACCTTACTTGACAGAATGGAACAACTAAGCATGGAGGTGTCTCGACTAAGGAAGGCCATGGTCACCGGATGACTGCAGTTGAGAAGCTGTGTTGTCCGCCTGATCAAGGAATCTGATAAATTGCGCTCCTTAACTGTGAATAAAGTCTTGGAGACCCGTAACATACTGTTTGTGCAAGAGACCTTTCTACCTAAGCAAGATTTGGAAGGACTTAATTTCCTGCATAAAGACTTTCATGGTGCAGGTGAATCTACCACTGATGGAATAGTTAATGGTAGAATACCCAGTGGTGTTGCTATTCTATGGCGTAAAATGTATGATCAGATGGTTAAGATGGTGAGATTAAATGTTGATTGGACCATTGGAGATGGAGATCAGAGGTTAATTATTATTAATATATAAATACACCATATGAGTACCATAGGAATGAAGATGAATATATCAACAGGCTGTCTCATGTAATGTCCGCCATCCAGGAAAATGCTTCTACATGTTTTTTTTAATTGTTGGCAACATGAATGCAGATTTATCTGATTGTACTTCTCTGTTTGCAAATCATCTGATGCAATTCTGCATTGATAATGGTATGGTTCCTTTCTAGTAAAGTGCTCTTGCCAGAGGATAGCTTCACATATGTTAGTGATGCATGGGGTACAAATTCATAGCTAGATCATTGTATTAGTACAGAGTGGATGGGCATTAACTTGTCATTTCTGACCACATGCCTTCATTGTTATCTGTAAATTTGGGAGATCTTCCTGTTGTTTTGTCAGCCTATAAAAACATGGGGGTTGGAAAAATAGATTGGTCTAATTTGACTAAGGAAGACATTGAAGCCTATTTAGCTCAGTCTGACACTGCTGAGTAGTATTGAAATACCAAAGGATGCTTCAGCATGTCATGATGTTAACTGTAAAAAAAACTACAACATGGTGGTAAGCTGTGCTCCATGTATGAAAATATTGTGGAGTCTCTTCTCTTCTCTAGTGCAGGACTACATAAGAATAAATTGTACAAAACTAAACCAGGCTGGAATGAGCATGTCAAGGAGCTTCATGCTGAGGCCAGATGGGCTTTCGAGGCTTGGTTGGAGGCAGGCAGACAGAATCAAGGTCTTCTTTTTGAACACAAGAAAAGGACAAACGTTAATTTTAAATATGTTTTACATTTTATTAAAAGGGATGAAGACCATTATGTCAAATTTGCTTGCAAGGAAACTGCAAAATAACTGCACAGAGGATTTCTGAAAGGAAATAAAGAAAGTGAATAACTATAAAACATGTCTACCAGCAAGTATGGAAGGTGTAAATGGTGCAGAAGAGATAGCTCAAATGTGGCAGAAGTGCTACTATCAACTATTTAACTGTGTTAAAAACGCTCTTCATTCTGTTCAAGAAATTCATAATGCGGTTATGAGTCTAAAGGCCAATAAGGCATGCGGTCTGGATGAGGTGTCTGCAGAACACCTACAATTCTCCAATAGAAAACTCTTTCCTTTACTTGCCCTGTGCTTTTCTGGGATTTTAGTCCATGGCATTTTGCCAGATTCACTTTTATCAATTGTATTAGTTCCCACTAAAAAGGATAAAGCTGGCAAGGTAAGTAGCAAAGATAATTTTCAGCCCATAGTTTTAGCCAGTGTGCTGTCACAGGACCTGGAAAATATTTTATTGAATAAGATGGAGCACTTCCTCCTCACATCTGCCATCCAGTTTGGTTTTGAACCTAAGCATGGGACAGATTTATGTATTTTTCCTTTAAAGATTTTAGATTTTTATAACAGATGCAACTCTACAAGTTTTATGTGTTTTATTGATGCCTCAAAAGCCTTTGATCATGTAAATCATGAGACGTTATTCTATAAACTAAATAACAGAGGGGTTCCAATATCAATAGTTAGGATGTTGTCCTTTTGGTATGCTTAACAGTTGATAGATATAAGATGGGGGAATTGTGTGCTAGCTCCTTTAAGAATGAGGAATGGAGTCAGGCGTCTTCCTTTTAAGGTTTACATAGATGACCTATCAAAGCATCTTCAGAACTGTGGACAGGATGTGTTGTTGGTGGGACTATAGTTAATCATCTCATCTATGCAGATGATTTGGTTATTTTCAGTCTCTGTAGTGCTAATCTTCACCAGTTATTGAGGGTAGCTCGCATTATGGTCAGGAGTTTCACAATATGTACAACACAAAGAAGTGTAATGTCATGACTGAAAGAAAAAGGGAGGATCAGGAGTTGGTGTTTCCTGACTTCTTTTTATCTGGTGCTGCTCTCAATGTGTGCTGCTTGCAGGGCCATTATATCACTGATGACCTGATACATGGATATTATTTATAAACAATGCCGTTTGATGTATGCCCAAACTAATATCCTTGTATGCAAGTTTAGGATGTGTTCTGTGTCAGTAAGTGGCACTTTTAAAGGATATTGTATCCCTTTGTATACTGCCCACTTTAATGAAATGTTTTAAGCAGAGCAGTGGATAAACTTAAAGTGGAATATAATGATGCATTGAGGATGCTGCTTAGGATGCCGAGATGGACTTGAGCAAGTCAGCTATTTGTTGTTTTCAGTGTTTCCACCTTCTAAGGTTTAAAATGTAACCTTATGTACAGTTGCATGTGTAGATTAGCTAATTCTACAAATGACAGGATCTTAGCGCTGATGAGTACTGCACCAAGTTCAGTCAAGTATAAGTCCAGGATGTGATAACACTGCCGTTTCAGTCTTTTTGTACATTGGTGATTACTTTAATTGATTTTACCATTTCAGTCATTAATTGGGAAAATTGCAAGCCATTCTTCCTAGAAATAACTGAGAGAACAGCTTCCATAGGACTTTTTGTGGTAAACATCACCACTGACATGGCCAGTCCAAATCTTGCTATGTAGCGGCTTTTGGAGAGGGCCACAACAAAATATATATCCAACACCCAGCAAGACCAAAAAAATGGCTGGAAAATGTTGACAAAATGTGAGCCATCACATGAAGCCTTCAGTCTGGTCCAGAAAACTGAGAAGCTTTTCCAAACAAGGTCGGGTGCATCCTTTAGCAAGCTCTCAAATGCCACAGATACTCTACAGAAAGAAGCAATTCTCTTAAAAAGCATGCTCCCTTTATGTAAGGATGTGGGAAGAAAAATAACCAGCTTCATAAAAATACTAAAATATTATAAAACAAATGCATTTAATGTCCTGCAGTAAATACCAATTCAATCTGAAAAACTCACACAGAAAGAAAAGGCAATTAGAAGAATTTTATTGATACAATATTTTAAGAGTTTGGCGCTCAGACCTCGGCAGGAAAAATTCACGCTGAATTATACTTCAATATGCATAAGCAGGCGTATGAGAATAGGGATATTTCCCCCCGGGTCTGAAACTGGTGGTGGAGTGGAGATAAACAAAGTTTGTTCAGTCCATATGATGATCTGTTTGAGCTTGATGTCTAACTTGATAAACACAGGTTTGCATGAACTGTCCATGATGAGCCAGCATGAAGCGACTGTGGAGAGGAAAAACTCCCCTTTGGGAAGAAACCTCTGGCAGAACCAGGCTCAACATGGCGGTCTTCTGCCGGACCGTTTTAAGGAGTGACTGGGAAATCCGTAAGAGTCTGGGATGAATTACACTCTGTAGGGACGAGGTTGAAGCAGCACCATAGGAAAGCCAGGCGAAGCTTGGTACGATGGTGGAGAAGGGGATGGAGGTGGGTTGAATCCAGTCATCAGAGTCCAAACCGGACGCGGCACGCCACCGCTTGCTCGCTGAGCAGAAGGCTGAGACGAGGATGTGGAGGTCTTTTAAGATGAAACCAGGATGCTGATTGGCTTCGAGGAGGAGCAGTTCAAAACTGATTGGCTTGTGTCGGAGGCGGATGAGTCTCTGATTGATGGAGGTAGGCAATAGAGTTTCTTCAGTCTGAATTTTTGCTTAAGCTGCATCTTTGTGACGGTTATACCGTTAGAGTATTGTTCAAACATCTTGATTCAGCTCTTATTTTGGAGGACAGAAAACGGCATCTTGTTACCTTGGTGAGCCTGGGCAACATGCTTCAGCTGTTCATTGAAGTCAGCCTCATGTGTTTAACTGAACAATGTTAAATAATAGTTATAAACAATAAGTTTACCCATTTCAATCTCACATTTTTTTGTTGAGATCAGTTATTAACTGGAATTAAAATAATTTAAATATTGTGGACACAGCAACAAGTATAAAGTTTCCTTCTTAAGAATCACTTTGTCCTCGGCCTCTCTGTCAGTTTGAGACTCCACTCTACACACATTCAGTTGCAGTGGGATTCATTTTAAACCCAGACATCTAAAATATATATATATAAACTTTTATATTTCAAACTGAATTAGCCTGACTGATATAGATCTGTCCAGACTCGTCCTGCATACAGTTAGCTTGCTGTAGTTTAACAACAACCAGCCGGTTACCATGATTCATTTACTAAAACCCGCTACATAAAATGTCACAATTGACCTATTTTAGTATGGAGCAGTCAGCTAAAGCTTCACATTGCCAATAAATATTGTAATTACATTAACTTACTGGAGAAAATGACTCTGAAACATCGAGAATGAACTGCATTCAATGCTGGAACTATTGCTTTTTGGAACTATTTGCGGCATCATGACCCACGAGATTTCTGCATTCCATTCTTTCTATAGAAGTCTATCAGGGTGTTGCCATTCTCTCTGTGTTTTATCTCTCACATAGGACCTAACCGCATCATCAACCCATTCTTGTCGCACGTGAAACAATGGTAACCTCCTGGGTGAAAAAATATAACAAATATACAATTTTTGAAAGTAATTATGTGTTTTTATGCATTGCAAACAGCAATTTTAAAGTTAATAGGAAAATGACAACACATGTTAGCCAACATGTTCAACTAGTCATGGATTCCTTCAAAACATTAAAAAATATATAGATTTTTTTTAAAAAAACTAGTTATACCAATACAATTCTGTTATAAACATTTGTGTTTATATATCTAAGTCTGCCAGAAAACTGACAAGCTCAGTAGGCAAAATCCTCTTGAGGTGCCTTAATATTGGGGCCGGCCTACCAACGTTTGTTTAAATAATGAACATCTGAAATCTCAGTGTGCAAGCCCAACGAGCTCTCAGCAGACAGTCTTGGGGCACAAATCATCTGGCCCCAAGCTCAGATCACCCAATCAAAATACTGGAAATGCATGTGTTACGTTTACGTTGTGCCGGAAAGTGTGCAACAATGGTGTTGGTTAGCCTTACTGGAATGATGTGAACCTCTTCTGTGAACCTAAACTAACATTATTAGTGAGCCTTTATTTGTAATTTTATGTATAAAACTTAATCTACATTTAGCTCAGGTAAAATGGCATTTCATGTTTATTGGTTTATGCTTATTTGTTTGTTTCATTTAAAATTGATCAAAGCCAGGTTGTAGGCATAACAAAAAATTAGTTGCTGCTAATAAGTGTTGAGTTTTTGTGCCCCACTTAACTTATCATGTCATTGACACCACTGTTCCATTCAGAAAACAAGCGCAAAAATCACAACCTGCTGAATTTACAAGCTACTTTACGAAAAAACAATTCGGAAATTGCTTATAATAAGCGAACTTCGCAACAGCGCCAAAAACCATTTCACACGATGACCAGAGCTATTAGCTATTAGCACTAGCAAATACGTGGAGGACATTGTTGATATTGTCAAATTTTTGTAGTAGTTAATATGGGCTTTACAGTGAGGTTGTTTGTAATTCATTTAGTGCACCACTAGATGGTGCATCAGTGTGTAAATCTTACACACTGATACTTTAACCTTCAAAGTGTTAGGAACGGAACAGATGGACCCAGTGTTCAAACCAGACAAACAGTAGATAGCGAAAAACAGCTTATTTGAACTGAAGCGGGACAAGCAGCGCCAACGTCAGCGGCAGGAAACTCTGAGGACAGAGACAGCAGGTTAGTGACCATGTCTATCTGGAGGTGATTGATCACAAACGTCACAGTCACTAACCTCTGCTCGATATCCAGTCTTGCTCCGGTGACGGGTATAAATCCCAGCCGGCTGGCTGTTAACGCTGCGCAGCAGTGGCTGCTCTGGGCATCCCAGACGCTGGTGCATCGGTGGTTGTTAGACAGGGGGATGGTCGAAGCCGTGAGATGAACGGTTAGCAGGATGATAAGAGGGATAATCCAGAGTCGTGTCGGGGACAAGAACTAAGGTCAGAGCCAGGTAGTCAGAAATCCGAAGAGGCACCAGAGGAAGATCCAAGACAGGATCAGGTCACAGGTCCGGGTACGGTACACGATCAGGCAAACAGAGTGTATGAGGACAGGCAGGTTTTGAGGTCAGGTCAGGGAGGAGTCAGGCAAACGGATCTGGCAACCAAGTTAGAGGGGTCAGGCAGGGTCAGTGGTCGGTAAGCAGAACTAGTCGGGATCAGGAAATCAGAATCAGAAAGTATGCTGGAAAATGACTAACCTTAAAGCTTGAAATAATCTGGCACTGCTGTCTGGTCTGGAGGGTGAATATATACTGTCATATGCAGATGGAACAGGTGAGCGGTAATGAGAACAGGGCAGAATTAAACAGACGTGTGAAATAAGTGATCAGACCAGACATCAGTGCCGAGATCCTGACACAAAGAGGCCCAAGACAGAGCTGTCCCCTCACTCTTCTATGTTCACTGAGCCACTGAATTCCATACTTCCATATTTCTGATTTGATGAATTGTAGCCACCAACAAACAACTAATGGAGTCCACACAATTTGTTTAATTGCTGATAATGTGTTGCTCTTTGAGGAAAATGCAAGCCCCTCTCTTAGACAATAACCCTACTTTTAAATTCTAAAAAATCTCAGATTACTCTGTCAATTTGAATTCTCATGGAGCTGTGTGATATAGCTGACAAAATCTAAATATATCCCATATCATGTTATCCAAATATTTTCTGTTTTGGAATATCTTTTAAAAACGGTGATGAAAAATCTGAAGACTGTCATTTTGAAGATGTTGCAATTCACACACCTGACCACGTAGTGGTGAGTTAGCACATAAAGCTGGGTTCTCACTTGATGTATGTTGTAATGACGATGATGCCGTTGATAAAAGAGGTAAAAAAAAAAAGAGGAACTGATGAAATGGAAGATGAAGAACAAACAAGTAATCATCCCTTGGCAACTAGCGTCCCTAGTAATCATCCCTCGGCAACTAGCGAGCCAGCGGAAGCAAGGCGGTTAGGGGTTAGTACAGAGTTCAGTAGGAGCAGAAGTTCTTTTGGCTAATGAGGGAGGATGGAATGTGTTCTATGATGTATAAAAAGAAAACAACAACAACAACAAAACCAATATGAGAAAGCAATGTGTGAAATTGTTCAAGCAACAGCTGGTGATCTGTTCATATATTAAATGCAATTGTTTAATTTTGTTGTTTATATGTAGGTACTGGGACCACGATCAATGTTTTTTTTCTTTTTTTCACAGCAGAGAAAAGTTACATGTATTTATCTTTTTGATGTGGATTCTCT
The DNA here is from genome assembly GCF_011125445.2 of Fundulus heteroclitus. NCBI lineage: Eukaryota > Metazoa > Chordata > Actinopteri > Cyprinodontiformes > Fundulidae > Fundulus > Fundulus heteroclitus. The sequence goes on from NC_046369.1 coordinate 11,311,491, forward strand.
GTTCAGCTTGTTTGAATTGAATTTTAATAAAAATAAAATGGATGAAAATGAATGCTATTGAATGTTTAATTATTATAATTTAAAAAACAAATAAAGTGATGGGTAAGAATAGATTATGGCAGGATTTTTTGACCCTGTCAGTCAAAATGACAGACAATGTCTAGCACAAGCTCTCATCCCATCACTCAAATTAATAGAAGGTATGGTGGAGAACTCTCTCTTTCTCACTCAAGGAAAGAGTGTGGGCAATTAAAATTATGACTCTCCCAGTTAAACCACCCCAGACCTGGTTCAACAGCTTAGATTCTATCATATCAAAGTTTTGATAAACATCCACACATACATTTAAATAGTTTACAAAACAATAACAAATACAGACTCTTTATTGTCACCATGTGTTACTGTAGTGAGTTTTTCATTTGTTGAGACATGCACTGGCTCAGGAAGTGCACAGAAAACATATGCAGACAGACACAACATATATATATATATATATATATATATATATATATATATATATATATATATATATATATATATATGTCCTCATGGCTTCCTCTTGGTTTACTGAAAAAATCTAATTACAGCAATCCTTCCGTTTAGATTACTTAGTTTAGATACAACTGATTTAGCCCGATTATACACGAAAAAGACAAAGATCTTGGATCTTTAAGAGCTGTATGATATGCTTTATTTCAGAGTAGGGGTCCTGCTAAAAAGAACTGAGAGACATGTACGTCTTTCAGAGTCCGATTTTATTGCTATTAAATAATTTGCATTTTCTGCAGTGAGATTTAGCACAAGCATGTGGTACTGTGCAGCCTTTGCTTCTGTCAGTCTGCCCCAGGGCAGCTGTGGCTACTAACATAGCTCACCACCATCTGGGTGTGAATGTGTGCATGAATGGGTGAATAACTGACAAGTGTGAAGTACTTTGGTGTCGTCAGACTTACGAGCCATTTACCAAGTCATAAATATATTGCTGTAGATCCCAGACATGTGCTCATATAGAAACCTAAAAACAGAGTTGACTCCAACTGCAGCTGATAACGCTAGTGGAGCAGCAGAGCTCCAGAAGCAAACAGCAGGTGTAGCGCTCAAAAACCAACCAATTTTATGAAGCGCAAAAGTACTAATTGGTTGAAAAATGGCACTTGATAAGATAAGATAAGCAGATCCCACGCAAGCAGCTGACATGCAGCAGGGCCCCATTTCAGAAAGCTGGGTGAGTGGATATTCAGAGTGATTTGTGGGATAAATTCCTGCAAACCCTTGCTTTTTCATTTCAGAAAGCTCAGAATCCTTGACCCTGAGTCAAATTATGACGGACAGAAACATTACAACATACGTAGGCATTGCAAGATTTTACAAGGCTCTGATGTGAAATAACATCTGTCTGTAGAGTAAATTAAACTCCTCTAAATTAAAAAGATCAAAGTGGAGATACAAACTGTTTAAAGGACAAATCTTCCCAGGACAATAGACAACGGCCTTTTTTCATGACTAGTCCTAATAAAAGTTGCTCTGCTGTTTTTCACATTTCCTGCCTCATGTGCTTCTGTCAGGGGACTTGTTCATCAATGTCAACTATTATATCACACTTTAAAACAAACTGAACCAAAGTACTACACAACAAGAACAGAAAGGTTGATAGTAGTTAAAAAGAAACAAAAACAAACAAAGGACATGAATACAGTTATTTGTATGGGGTCGTTCACAATTTCAGCCTTTTCACAGGGATACATACATCAATAATGCTTGGGACTGGTCTTATGTATGCTTAAACAATGACTGTTTAAATACAGCCTGTATTTTAGCCTTTTGCTGTTTTCCTGCAACAAACCCAAGTCTCATGGAACATATGACATTCTTCCCACAGAGAAATAAAGCCCAAATGGGGTGTGAGAGATCCGTTCTCTGCACTGTCCATTCAGAAAGCTGCTTAATTCACGCCTCCTGTGGCAATTTGGCCACTTTTCACAGCTCTGGTTGCCGACACAATGCGCCACAACACCACCAGAAGGAGAGTATGTGTCATGTTATTTTGATAGATTTTATCAACACAAGTTTTGATCAGTTTTAACAACATATACCAGCTTGGAGAACATCTTAACTAGTGGCTGAAGTACATCTAGAAAAGAGTGTCCACGAGTGTCGACTTCTGAAAAAAAGAGGGTGCTAGGGTATTGGAGTGTTTAATGCAATGAGACGTTATACAGTTTTATCTGTCATGTTGGTAACCAATGATGATTCATAATCAGACCGTTCTGAGCTGTAAAAAGAAAGATCTTTTTTGTTTTTCTACCTTTCTTCTGCAGTGTTCTGATGTTCCTGTTTTATAAAATATGCAATGGAAACAATTGTATCTAACACATGTGCATAGGTTCTATATCTCAATTGTAATAAATTGGAGAGTTACAAAATATATATATTTTTAACGCGTCCTGTCTGTCAGTGTAGCTTCCTTAATACCAAAGACTTAGACTTAGACTTAGACAACTTTATTTGTCATTTTGTACAGAGTGCATACAGAACGAAATTTTGTTGCACACAGCTTGTAAATTACAGTATAAAGTACAGCAGTGATTAAAAAAAATAAATTATTAAATTGAAATGTAAATGTAAACAATGCAGGAGAAAGAAACAGTGTGCAGGAGAATATCTAAACCATTTGCATGTGCAGAAATTATGGTGCAAAAAGGCATTTGTGCAAAAATGCATTTAGAAACTAAAAGTTCGGCAGCATTTGTAATGGTAGATAAAGATCCAGTGATGCAAATGTGCAAGTGAGCAAATGTGGAAATGTGATGCAGTGTCCAGTTTATAGTTCAGCAGTTCAACAGTCTGATGGCAACAGGGAAAAAAGCTTTTGCAGAAGCTGGTGGACCTGCAGCGGATACTGCGGAAACTCTTCCCAGAGGGCAGCAGGGAGAACAGTCCGTGGTGGGGGTGTGAGGGGTCACTGATGATGTTATGGGCTCGGGACACGCAGCGCTGGGATGAAATGTCCTTAATGGAGGGGAGAGAGAAAGAGAGTGTAATATCATCTTATGACGTGCCAGACTCCAGCTCCCAGCATGCAACATGATTGACCAGATTACCAGCGCCCAGTATGCAACACGGTCAAATCTGACCAATAGGCCTAGTGACGTTATCTCGTTGCTATGAAATGACATAAAAACTCTCCGTGCGCCCAACTCATTCTTCTTTACTGGCAGTTCGCCAAATTGAGGAGACATGCAGCTGCTTCATCCCGTGGGTTTTCCCCCACGTTGCACGTGTTCGATTTCTCACTGGAACGAGAACTTCCGAATCAAACAACTTCCTGTCACAGTAATTATTCTAATTCAATAACCTAGGAAACTCTACTCACTACTAAAATGAACATGGCAAAGAAAAATCAATGAAAATAAACAAGTCAAAATGGATTCAAATGATAAACCAATAGTTTAATATAAACCAAATAGTAATTGTTTGTGGTTATTTGATCCATACGTTGAATGGTCTCTACGAGTAAAATAATTACCTCTTTTTGAGTTAACAGCTTAATCAACTGAGACACTGTCATTGGTTTGTGATAAAGAAGCAAGGGTTAAAACTCCAATTGCAGTTATAATTTGAGTTATCAACGTTTGCTGGATAAGTCTAATTGGTCAACAACCGGTCAGATCACACTTTTTCAGCATAAATAAGTTCATAACAGCTGATTAATAAATGTATTGTTAGAGTTAGTCATTACAGGCTTGTAGTCCTTGGATCACAACCATTTGAATTATATTTGTTATGGCTACCATTTGAGTTTGAATTATCTATTATTAAAATTATCATAGCAAATTATAATTAATAATAATACTCATAATCAAACAGGTTTCTGGCATAACAGAGAGTAGTGCTCCACTTTCACAAGTGGATCACTATAGTACTCCACTTGATACATAAGCAAAAAACTTTATTGGACATTATGTTAGGATAATTTAAATACAATTGACACAAAAACTGAAAGATAAAAGAGAAATAAAGGAAGAGAGAAAGCTGAGGCAAAACTTTAAAAGAGAGAAAGGTGACAAAAATAGAGTACAGGAAAAGAGTGTGCAAGATAACATCCTCCAAGTCTGCTTCTACACCTGCAGAAAGAGATATGGAAAGAACAATAAAACATAATAAAAAGTAATATTTATATACACAATGTATTTAGTGGCAGACAACTGCTAACTTTAGGGTATATCTTTACATAAGTGTATCTGTAAGCGCCTGGATCCAAACACTTGTGAGTGTTTTTCAGAGGGTGCTTGTATGATATAAAAATGCTCAATAGTGGTTGCGAGGAGTTTACCCTGACTTGGCCCTGCGCCTAACCCCTAAGTCACGCTTAAAAATCATTCATGGACAAATCCTAATTGGAACCTACCTAAAAGAACCATACATTTACCTACCGGATTTGGATCCTAGATAACCTGTAAAATCTATCTACTTACAATCCGAATTGGAACCTGCATACTCACCCATACTTTCCTGAATCTCATTGGAGATCACCTGCAAAAATATTTTATTATCAATTTCTATATCCTTGCCCTGCATTGTTTCCTCACACCTAAAGATTAGATTTCTTTCTATTTCACCCCAATCTCTTAATTTTAGACCACATATAAAAGAAGAATGAGCACAGCACACTCCCAGTCAGCAGGGAAGAAGGAACAGATCACAGGTGATGCCTAAGCAAAATTTCAGTTTCTGTGGAAGGAAAATACCCATATAAAAAGTACAGTCATGCACAAGAAAGGACCTGATGAAGACACGTCAGCTTGTGCACACAGAGAGAAGCCTATTAAAAGGGGAAAACAAATACCACCCACACCCACCCACCCCCTGGAAAGCAGCTGGCGCCACTGTGCACCCCCCCTCCCCGCCACACACACACACACACACACATGCGACCCAGAACCCTCAATTGCTATATGTTTCTATACATTTGAAGGAAGGGACAGGAATCAGTAGCTTATTCCACAGTTTTGAAGCTGCAACAGAGAAAATGCAATCTCCGTATTTTGTTCTGGTTGGACCATGCAATATCTAAGAGTAACTAGTTATTTGACCATAGTGTTTTCATTGTATGAGATTATTTAAATATGATGAGGTACGATCATTAACCCATTAACCTTATGATCCAAAGGCAAAAGGAGGGTTAAGACTATTGAAAGCCTAGTAGTTACAATTAAAAATGTTGTCCTGTAACAAAGAGGAAGTGAGTGGAGTGAAGCCAGAGCTGGTGTTATAGGTTCCTGTTTCATTGTTTCAGTTAACAGACGTGCAGAAGCATTTTGGACAGGCTGCAAGCGATGAAAGGATGACTGATCTAAACTGACAAAGAGAATCACAAAAATCCAGGCGAGTTGATATATAAACATGGATCAATCTTTCAAAATCCTTAGGAATGAAATACAGCTTTTTATTGTTGCAGGGAGTCATAGTTGAAGAAAAGCTTGTCTTGACAGCTGAACTGATTAGCTATGTGAATTTAAAGGACCTGTCAACGAATATGCCAAGATTTCTGTCAGAAAAGCAATTGTATGACAGAAATGTCTCAAGGTAATACAATATAAAATTATCCACAGAACACACATTACACAGCACAAGATGTACGTCATGGGACTGACTGAATCAGATATTTGTACACACTGCACACTCATCACCAATGATGACCACGTTCACGATATCTGGGTCTATCCAACAATACAGCACTGGAAAGAACTAATCAGAAGACAATCCTAATTCCTTAGATAAAGAACACACAACACTCTGAGTTCAATCTCAACCATTTATTCAACCAACTTTTGAAACACTTTTTCTGGATTTTTGTGGTACTACTGGCTCGTACTTTTCAAAGTAGGCAGACAGCTAAGGAGGTTTAGAGTTTCGGATTACACACAAACACACGTCATAATTTACCACAATGACAACGTGATTGGGAAAGGATCTTTGTTGCCTGATTGCAAAATTTTTTGATATACTGTATGTTCCAAATATATTCTTTGCTTTAGTGCTATTGTTTGCTAGTAGCATCCTCTTTAATTAGTATGTGAGTAATAGTAATACTTATTTGTGTAACATAATGATGCTATTCTTTTAACATGAGTTTAAGAAAGGGTTGTAATTTGGGTGGGGTTTTTTTAGAGTTGGGCAGGTTTTACATCGGTTTTGGACTGGAAACTTATGATTCAGACTGAGGACCCAGATACAACCAGAACACAACAGAAAATTACTTTAAAAGATTTATTGTAGAAACTCTGCAGGTATTCGGGATCGGGGAAACCAGAGCCTCTGGAGGGGAGAGAACAGGTTAGTGGCTGTGATGGATGATTCAGTTCAGATTGAAAGTTCATATTGAAAGCCACTAACCTTCCCTTATATCCTGGTGGGGTGTCTTAGATCCTGAGACTTTGGATTGTAGAGAGTGGCGTCTTACTGGGGCTCGGCAGATATTCGTGGTCAGAGAGGATCCAGGGTCAGAGCCGGGTGATCAGAAATCCAGAGAATCCAAAACAGAATCCAGGAGCAAAGTCAGGGCACAGAAACAGGTCTAAGATCCAGGCGGCACAAAAAACCAGGTCCAACAGGGGCTAGGCAGGCTCAAAAAATCAGGACGCAAAAACAGGTCAGGATCAGGATCAGGAAAACAGACAGAGGAAAATGCTGGATGCTTACTAACCAAGGCTTTCAGACAGTCTGGCCCTGTCAACTAGTCAGAGGCTTGCTTAAGAAGGCTGGCAAACAGGTGGGGGGAATAAGTGGTAATTGGACTGAGCAGAGGCAGCACAGGAGGGCCAAATGAACAATCAGAGCAGGAGGGAGAGGGGAATGAAATCACAAAAAACTAGTTGACAGGCCAAAAACATAACAGAAACTACCAGTCAGATCTGGCAACACTGCATGCAAATAGTCCTTAGCAGCTAATGTACTCATTTTTGACTCAAAAAGTCAGACAGTGGTCTACAATGCTGTACAATAAATGTGGAGAAAGCCTACAACTGTGTCCTCCAAAATATTTTGTGGCAATTGTTGCTGGAGTTTGGGGTTTCTTGGCGGCTTTAAGGGGCTAAAGCAAGAACTGTGGGAAGAGGCTCAACTTTGTACTGAGAATGCGGACAGTGAGCACTGGATTCCACCAAGGTTGCCCTTTGTCACTGATCCTGTTTGTGGTAGTATCGGTCAGGATATCAAGGTGTAGTCATCGAGAGGAGTGTGTCTGGTATGATAACCCTCAGGATTAAATCTTTGTATTTTGCAGTTAACATGGTTCTGTTGGCTTCTTCAGGCCATGAGATCCAGCATGCACTAGAACGGTTCTTTGCTAAGTGTGAAATACCCAGGATTACAGTCAGCTTCTATACAAGTACAAGTGAAAGTTTATCTAAGTCTAGGGCTATGGTTTGTCAATTGGTAAAAAGCTTACTTGTCTCCTCTGGGTTGGGGATAGGTCTCTGCCTAAAGCAGAGGAGTTTAAATATATTGGTCTCTTGTTTATGGGTGAAAGGATTGAAAGATGGATAGGGGATTCTTCTGCAGTAACATAGGGACTACTCCGGACTGTTGTGGTCAAGAAAGAGCCAAGCCAAAAAGCGATTCTCTTGTTCCGCTATGCAGATCCATGTACATTCTGTCCTTCACTTAAGGTCACGAGATGTAGATCATCACCAAAAGAGTTTCCGGATACAAGTCGCCAAAATAGGCTTCTCCGACGGGTGGCTGGACTCGGCGTTAGATACATGATGAGGAGCTCTGTGAACTGGAGAGGAGCTCAAAGTAGACCCACAGCTCCTCCTGGTTGGTTCAGGTATCTGATCAGGATGCCCCCTGAGCATCTCCCTTTGAAGGTTTTCCAAGCACTTCTCACAAGGAGGAGACCCTGGGAAAGACCGAGAACCCATTGGAGGGACTATATTTTCCTTTGGTATAGCAATGCCTTGGGATTCCCAGAATGAGCTGTGGGATATCACTGGGGAGAGGCATACTTGGGGTTCCCTCCAGGACATGTTGCTGACTAATTACAAAGCCATTAATTATTCAAATAATACTTTTACGTACATTTTTAACCGCCACCAATGGCAGACACATAAGCCAGTTATTTTTCAGAATGTACAGATGGCATTTTTAAAAGAAAAAAATGCTGCTGATCTATGCAAAAGAGAACAACCAACCATGCATCAACATGAAAACTGTCTATTGTTTCACCCAATTTAGCAGTTTACATACATTGCTGTTACTGTTTAAATGTTAAAAGCATAGTTCCTTTAATGTTTCTTTACAGTACAGATTATTTCCTCCTATACTGCTGTAATGTTTGCATTCATCTCAAGTCTGCGTTACATTCAGATTTTTTTAAAGACTGTGCTATACACGGGTTTCTCCCTCATCTTTAAAGTGTGTCTTCTTTTTACCCACAGCCATTCTGTTCTGCTCTGATTCTGCAGGAGCAGAGGGGATGGCTCTGAAAGCTGCAGCATGTCACCAGATGCTGCAGGAATGCCCGAAGAATGCATATGAGCAGACTTACATTTAACTAAAATCAGAATACTCTGTTTAAAATTATAATTATTTTCTCCAAACATAATTTTATTTCCACTTAACATATTTAGGAAAAATCTCTCAATGCAGTGTCTTATTTAGGATGAATGTTTAATTGGATTAACATCCGAAAAATATTGGCGCAGTAAGCTCTGATGCAGCTTAGAGAGAGGACCATCTCTGCAGTTATTCTACAGAAATTATCAGTTCAGGGAAAAAAAAAAATGAAAATTTTGCATTAATCACAAACATCTTTCAGTCTAAAATTGTCTTAATTGTACACATCCATAGTTCATTTGTGACATTGGGCACAGTTTGTTGTATCTGTATATTTTTTTTTGTTTATTGATGTTTTTCAATGAATACGCAGAGTATTTATCATTTGTCAGCGGAGGTTATTTTACTTTTGTTTTCATAGTATTGTGAGTGTGAAGCTGAATGGAGCATAAAGATGCGTTTTAAAGAGGGGTAGGTGTGTGGGTTTGAACATGTGCTGCTTGCGCGTGGGTGGATGAATGCACTGTCAATACTGAATATTCCCAGTTGAAAGATTGTTGGGAGCTCGAAGTGTTATTTATTGGTGATATGTTCTGGCTGTTTCTTGAGTTTCACTAATGTTTAATGTGCACTTCTGGACTCAGACACTAATGAATATATATATATATATATATATATATATATATATATATATATATATATATATATATATATATATATATATATATATATATATATATATATATATATATATACACACATATACACAAACACACACATATATAACAACATCTATCAAGTGATAATTTAGCATTGTGTCAGTGGGAATTGTATTCCCAAAAATATCACCAGTTAAACATTTTTATCATAAAAATATCCACATATGAGCTTAGTGGAAACTAAGAATAATCAAGATACCTAAAGTTTGATTCCTACTAAAAAAATATTTCCTGACCACTTTCCCCCCTGAAATGTGTGCTGCATGTTTCCCCCTTCCCTCTCAGCCCATTTCCTGTCAGAGTACTATCAATAAAGGCCACAAAAAAATCCTGTGTGTCTGTGTGTGTGCATGCATGGTTGTTTCAGTATGGAATACTTTGGGATGAAAGCAGGTGCTTACAGTAGCAACCATAATGAATCCTGTTTTGATTTCTTTTTCAAGCACCAACAGTGGCTGTGGCAATGACAGCTTCCTCTGCCTGATCGCCTCATTAAAGACCCATAAAGCAGTTTGACACTCACAGGATGCCAATCCATCACAACCAGGCTACTTCTGATGGGGGAAAACCTCTAGGGGAGGAAGGATGCAACGGCTGGAAGAAAAAAAAAAGTCCATGTCAAACCGAGCTGTCGTCTGGTGAGCTGAGATGCCAACACCCCTGAGGCAGCAAGGCTGGATCCAGATCCAGTAACCGACTAACATGTCCCACTAACTCATGAGCGAGGCAATTAGTAGGAGCCCCTGTGGATAGCACATTCCTCTCCCAGTGATTATTTCTTTCACCCCCCAGCCCTGCTTCCCTTCTCCTTCTCTATGTCTTTGCCTCTGACAAACCTTCTGCTAACTCACCAGTCCAGTGCCTGATTCTGCCATCAACACATTTCACCTAAGCAGTCACAGTCTTCTCAAGCAAACTTGCATTCCTTGTTCTTGGTAATTCTTTTCACAATTCTGTTATTTTTCATATATGGAGGATAATGAAAAAGAGCTAAAATGGAACGGGCTATACAACAACTGCTACTACTAATGCTACCACTAATACGGCTACTACTGTAGCTACCTCTACCACCACTGCTACTAATAATAAGGAAAATAAATAACAATAAAACTGCACAGTCAAATTTTGAAAACCTGCTATAACATCTAGCATAGATTGGAACTTCAGTGTGCGGCTTGTATTTGAGCTGCCTAAAAAGTGTTTGGATTTAGACAAATGTGGAACCACACAAATGCTTACGCGGGACAATGTGGGCCACCAACACGATGACGATGTCATAAATTTTAATTTAGCACAGATTTCATTACATTAATCAATATATGCTTTGTCTGTTAGTACACCACAAGGAATCAGCACAAGATGAAGTCTATTAAAACTGTTAAACTTTCAAGAAGTGTAATAAAGATGTTCTAAGTTTATCAGAAAAAAAACTTAATAAGCTTTTAAAATTTAACAGTTTTTTTAAATATTTAGCAGAAAAACATTATCCAGCAAAGGTAAATGTTATTTAAGTTAATCTTGGCAGTTGTTCCCTTGTCTTCCTGGCAGGCATCTTTGGATTTGAGTAAAAATGTGTCCACAGATCAACAGGAGGCTCTTTCAGCTGTCCGTTTCTTGTGCAACTCACTTTTACAGTGTTGCTTTACATTGAGCTCCCCTGTGTGTGAAATTGAAAAAATAACTTTGGCAAACTTTACAAAAAGCTCTCTAAAAGTCTCCCCTTTGTTATAGCTGCATTTTCTAGTTTCCACAAACATTTTGTATACACGAAAAACCTTTTCATTCTCTGTTTTATTTTACAAGCTGTCGTAGTTTGACTGACATCCGCTCTGTGGCGATGACTGCAGTTCTGCTTTCAATACCTTTCAGAAAAGTGCTTGTAGAATATTTTTTCTGACTTTTCAGAATTTGACCTAGTCAAATGCGGGACAGTGGCCAGGACAGGAGTGATAAATGTGGCACAGTCTAGACAAATCAGGATATTTGTTCACCCTACTTAAGTATTGAGGCTTCACTGGGAATCAAGCTCTGGACTTGGGTCTGGTGAACATGCCTATCTCATGTAATCAGGGTTGAAACTAAACCAGCACGTGTAAATTTCAATCCATTTTCAACGTTGTTCTGTTTGAGTTATGAAATCACTGGTTCATGGTGACATTACACACAGTCCAGATGGGTTAACTGTAATGTGTCCCCATTAAGCACAACCATACAAATTCATTTATTTTCATCAGTCAGGGCTCACTTTCATGCCTTCAGCTCATTCAGAGTCCTCCTTCTCATGTTTTAACAAGTCCACGCAAACAACAACAACATATCTCACCAGTTCTCTCTTCTCTCCATTGGTTGCCTGTGTTGCCAAAGGATGGATTTTAAAACCCTTCTCTTGGCTTCTAAATGCATTAAGAGTCTTGGCCCCTCCATACTCTCTGAATTGCTTCAGTTGTACATTTCTCCAAGGGCCCTTAGGTCAGCTGACCACAGGTCTCATTTATAAAGCTTGTGTACTCACAAAACAGGGCCTGTAACCCATGCATAAACTGATTTTGGATACAACAGAAGATAAAGTGGTAAATTGCAGGCACACAGCCTCATGAGTCCTCTAAGACATTCGATTTCATTCCATATCAGACTTTTATCATAGATCAACTTTATCATACGCTTTCAAAACCGCAGTGTTATTCATATGTGCTCTTGTGACATAAAACTATACATAACAATCTTTCAAATAAATAAAAAAATGGCCATAAGACAACTTAAATCTTGAATCAATGTCCACACATTTCACCAGGGTTTTTTACCATCATGAACCAGCACCCTGATGATCACCAGGCTGAAATGTACCACAGATTAACAGAAGAATGGTCAGAAGATGTGAGGCAATTACTTTAATTGCAGTAAACGGTCAAATACAGTCGTACACCCCCCAGCATACAATTCCATTTTCAACAATCTCTTTTAATGTGGACAAGTCTTGTGCTTTTACCTCTGATTTACACATTTAATAAATTACTTTCCTTCACCGTTTCTTTGCTCTTTTCACTGTGGTTGCCACAGTTAACCCTGAAAAAATAACAATGACCGGCAGATTCATTTAGATACACATGCATGATTCATGAGGCGCTTTGCATTGACCATTGATGGTTGAATATGGGCATGTAGAGGCCAGAACATGTGTGCAAACATTTAGGTGCAGTTGTGCTTTATAAAAGAAAATTGCATGCTTGTGAGGATATGCATGGTTTTATAAATATATATATTTTATTTTTTTACCATACATACACTTTTAGTATGCATTCTATGTAATGTTTTATAAATGAGCCCAAGGTTCTGTTGGTTGTACCAAAAACTAAGCTGAAGCTCAGAAGAGACATAACCGTTTCAGTCATGGCTCACAAATTACAAGTTTCTATTAAATATTAGACAGGGTTCTTCCCTTGCTGTTTTCTCTCTTAAACACACTTATTTTCATTAGTACTGTATAGGCCCTGGGAACATTAGTTAGAACTGATTGAATATTATTAAACAGGAGAAACAATGGTAATCAACTTTGAACCTTCAGGACTTCTTTCACCTGATGGACAAGTTCGAGTCAAGCAGACAGCTTTCCAACAAGGGGTCGGAGGTCCTTGTCTGACCATTTCCGATGACCCAATTTTCGTGCATAACACAGACATTGTAGACGTAAAATCTGTAGACACAGCTACAATGAACCCAGATCGCTTTACGAATGGCCACAAACGCAGATTGCGTCATTTGTCCGTGAATGTTTTCGGTGTTGTTTCTTTTCTCTTGTTCTAATCAAATATAATAATGGCACAGAAGAAGAAAATTACTGTTTGGGAAGCTTTGGAGGAAATTTGGTGGACCAGTAATGGATAAGTTGAAGAATCTTCAGACAGCAACTTGGATTTTGAAGTGAAAAAAAAAAAAATTTCTGGCTATTTTTTATGGTAGCGTTGGAAAGAGTATCTTGTAATCACAAAACTCTATGAATTCATGAGGAGTGAATGCTGCTTGTCAAGACTATGCAATCTGCTGAGTTTCCTTAGGTAGGAAGCGTTTTGACTAATCTGTTTGATTTTATTGAATTTGACTTTGTAAAGTGCCTTGAGATGATGTGTGTGAATTGGCGCTATATAAATAAAATTTGATTTGAATTGAATTTTGGTCTCTTTTAGTACAACTGTGCCAAAATCACAGGTCTGCCTTGCACACTGGCCACTAAAACATTTGTTGAACAAGTATACTTCAACTGATTCAGTCAAGACTTGTTGCAGTTTTGGTCAAGATGTGGATGCATAAAGTCTGAGGCTTCTCCTATATTTTCAAATAGGGTTGTCATGGTGTTTTGCAGTGTTTATTTAAAAAAAAAAAAACATTTAGGTGAGGCTAAAAATTTGTTATATTTTTCTTTGTTTAATCGCCTATAAATCAGACATGGTGTACATTTGTAGTGGTAGTTCTACCGGAAAAATATTGATTGATGTTTTTTTGTCATGCACAAATAAATATTTACATTTCCACTTTATAACTTAAGAGCTGTAATTGATTTAAATCACATATGTAATTTCTTGAAACCCTATGGGCTTAATGGGTTAAGAGTTTTAGTTCTGGCAGTAACTCCTCTTAGCAGGAAAATATAATTTTTTTTTGTTCTCTTTAAATTCCGATGGTTGGAGGTAGCTTATAACCCATAGCTGTTACACTTGGGTGAAACTGCGACCGATGTAACCATAGCAGAAGAAGTCATAGACATCCTCTTTGTCTATCATCACAGGGCTAAGCACTCAAACAGGAAAATAGACTACATTCAAAAATATTTTATGACCATTTCCTCCTTAGCTTCATTTCCAGCCTCATTGAAACAAAATGTAAGTGCTGCAGACCTAGATGTTTTTTTGTTCCCCTCTATTTTACTCACACCCTCATGCATCTGATTGGACTTTAGATTTACATCAACCAGTGTAATAAAAGAAAGCATGCGACTGACAACACAGACCGTTAGGTGGTGGAGCTTTTGAGATGTACATTTCACACAAGCTTGCTCCAGATACAAACCAATTGACAAAGCTTTTTTTTTTCCATCTTTTTTTTTTGTTTTATGCTCACTTTTGGAAATGATAAATGAACAAGTATTAAATTGTGATTTCAACTGTACTTAAGTGCATTTTAATTTGTTTTTAAATATGATCATAACACATTAATAATTCCTTATCCAAATGATAATTTTTTTTTACCCTGGATAGTCTAAAAAAGATATCTAGGACTTGGCTATACGTTTTTAAGTACATTAGTTAACATGACTAATGAGAAGAAGATTAATCAGTGATTAACCCTTGAGATACCTTGAATATCTAATTACATGATTTATATATAGATCTTTTTTTTTTTAGATTTACCACTAGTCCCAAAACAATCCCACTCATCACAATGAGATAACTGGAGCTTCTCCAACAGATGTAAACTTTTTTGTCACACTGTTAGATGTACAAAAGCACAAAAGATGTACATTCATGTGATTTAAAGCTTTTTTTCTTTAAACAATCATCTGAGTAGTTTGAAAGTTCCCATTACTCCAATGTATTTATTTTACTTTTCAAAAAGCTCTGATATGACATCTTTCTATTGCGGAATAAGGAACTTTTACCAATAACTTAACAGATCCTCACATAAAAACACAACAAAATGTATCTTTTATCGTGAAAAGTTCTTTAATATACCTGTCTCTCTTCTGCAAAGTGAAACAGCCCTTTGCAGATTAAACACAAACATTTTGAGTGTAAATTGTATGTTATGAGGGGTGAATCAAAAATGGAAATTGTGCTGCTGAGAGTGAAATTATGGGTCACATTTAATAAACAAACACTGCAGAGCCTGCAGGGGGAAAAAAAAGCTTCCCCTGCCATTCCATGCTGACACAACAGGCTGTGATAGTACTTGGGAAAAAAACAATGAGAGTCCTTTTTCCCCAGGCCTGAACATGCTGTGATATTAATAAGTGTCCTTCATCATTTCCCAGTGTGGGATCTTGTTAACCTATGTACCATACTCTAGTGCTGGAGAAGGACCTAGAACTGATATATTTGTTTTGTGAATACAGTAAAGTAAAAGGCTTCAGAGAAATTACATTTTGACAGAAATGATTCAAAGAAAGTAATGAGGGAAAAATAACGCAAAAATACCAATGTGCATAAAATAAAAAACAGACCTCCTCGAAGTACACATGCATTTACAAATAGTAAATTATTTTCTATTTCCCATTACTAGTTTACTTTTATTAATTTATTCATGACAAATACATAATGAGAATTTTGATAGAATATCTCATCCAATAAGTAGTAACCAAGAACATGTGACTAAAGCTGTCCTCTCTAACCTGTGTTGCCAGTTGTTCTAAGGGTGAGCAGTCTGAGCGATGTACCAAAAATTGTCAGTTGTCTTCAAGGGGCATTCTTTTAACATGCTTTCTGAATAAATACAATTTAATGTTGTTTTACAAACAAAATAATTTTTTATTTAATATTTTGCAGGTAAAACCTAATACTGTGCTGCTCATACACCAATAAGCACCCTCAGCATTATAATATCACAGTAACTTAAATAGCTTAAAACTAGTTCTAAATGCAAATAAATTCAAGATTATGTTGTCCTCAAACTCAAAGACCAAGTCATTTGACCTTTCAGCATTCACTTTTTTTAAAGACATTCAGACTGAACAGGTACTACAGAACAAATCAGTTCTAGAATATGATGTTTTATACATTCATAAATCATTACAGTCACTGGACTCCACTCAAGGCTATCTTGGGTATTCTCCATCCCTATTTGCTGACTTATTTATAATAATTACACAGAATAATATTCACTTCATTCCCAGAACTTATTTTCATTACAGTTGCCAAAAATCTGGAGAGAAAAGGGGAAGAAATCCTTTTAGTTTGCTGCTGTGGCTATTTGGAATTAACTCAAAGTGATGCATTTAAAGGCAATTTGGAGGATTTTCAGGCACAGTCTATTAGGTCTAACGGTTTTATGTGACTATTGATAAGTCAAACATGCATTTTATTTTCAACCACACCAATTTCAATCAGCTACTAGGTACATTTTTATTGTTTGAAAGTCTGTCATTATGAGACTCTGCCAGGCTTGGCAGCAGATCTCTTTAAAAGCAGATTGTAATTATATAGTGGATTCTTATAGTAAAATACAGATGAAATGCCTGCCATTTAAGTTAAACTACTGAAACTCAGTGTCAGGATCTAAAAAAAAACTTGACAAAAATACACGTGAACAGCATTTGCTTAGAGGTTTCTGGAACTAAAACCTACTTTGTCTTGTATTACCATTTAGATGGTCTGAGCAGTTAAGTGTTCATTAAAAAAGATATTACATTCAAGGATTTAAGTCTGGGCATTTATTCAAAATCAAAAGCTAAACAAAAACAATGTCAAATGTGAATTTGTAACTACTTAAAAAAATACATTGTAGTCTATTAATATAAAACAACACACTGGCAGACAGGCAATGATAGTGTTGAAAAATAGTTAATTACATTTCATTGTATTTACATTATATGTAAGCTATTAACAATTGTCATGTCAAGGATCTTTACAAGATAAGCATGAATGTAAAAGACTCAATGATACTGCTAACATTTGGCACTCCTTAACACCAAGTATGACCCAACCAGATATTTGATTAGGGGTCAATTATTTTGGCATATGAGGGTAATCTGGGTGGGAAATACATGATTTGAAAACTATATTTTGTAGTTATCCAGGCTATCTTGAGTTTAAGGTAAAATTTGTTGCATAATCTGAGACTAGTAAATGTAATATTTAGTTGGATCCAAGTTTTAAATCAATTTAGTCAAATTTAGTGTAGAATGAATGGCTTTGCACAGAACAAAGACAAGGTTAAACACAAAGCGGATGACCCAAATGTATCAACCATGGAGAGCGGACATGCAGTTATTCGCAACATTAGCACAGCTGATAACCTCCTTTAGAAGGGAGATAGAGCTAAGAAACACTGGACCAAGAGTTGCATCAACTCTGAAATAAATAATAATTAAAAAAAACTACACCTACTGCCACAAATATTTGTACGTAATAAATAATTGGAGAGGAACTAGAAAGAAAAAGTGGTCAGTATGAGCTCCAGAAGGCTAGCCTATAATAGCATAACTACAAAGACAGCATAGAATAACCCAAGTCACTATATTACTTTTGTCAAACACCTTTTAAAGTAAACAAGGCATTTATTACCAACACAAGAGGCTTTCCTAATTTTTATCCATCCCTCTACCCCTAGCAACTCATATTTATGTTTAGCAACACTAATTCAGTTGAAGGCATGATGTTTCTACTCCTGAGGAGTGAGAGTAGTGCATTATTTACAATTACCTGATATTTGCTGCTTTGCTATTATGTTTTTCTATATGCATGTATAAGTCCCATTACCTAAAATACTTCCCTTTATATGAAAACTATAATGTAAACTAGAGTGGAAATACTGTTTTGAGACCTTACATGTGCACCATGCATAATTCCTTAATCCAGTAACCAGTGAGCAGGGAAGTGTTTCAAGAACGTGGAAACTTCATCTTAACCTCTCCAGCCCACAGATTGCACCTCTTTTGAAGTGCAATCATAGTTAAGTGACTACTTGAGACCAGGTTTGGAACATCAGGTAATGGTGAAATCAAGATATACACACAGACACTCAACAAAAAGGCAGCTAGTTGTCCTAAAATCATATTAATCCACAAGATAAATAGGACTACCACAAATTAAAGTACAGGATGTCCTTTTCCTCTCCCAACTAAATACTTAAGATCACAAATAAAGGCTAAGACATGACACCATTTACAACGACACAATGTATATCTTAGCAAATTCTGATAATTGCCAAGTGCCAAACCATCGATCTTTGAACTGTGTTGACTTTCGTGACTTTAAGCCAATTAGATTAAATAAATGTCCTTCTCTTTTTCAAGCATTTCTATTTGACAGTACGAAAATGTGCTTGAAATCATGCAGCTTAGCTTGGCTCATTTCACCTAGCTCGATGGGAAAGGATCTAAACAAATCAGTGATAAAGAAAAGAGGGTGCAGAAGGAGGATTGGTTCTTTCTGACTGAACACACTGTGATATATTCATCAATACTGCTGAAACCATGCAAGAAGAGCCACTGATAGGTGAACCATTCTTACTCACTAGCCAGATAGGGATCCTTTTGTAAAATTCATCTGCCAATGCTGTTAGAAGGAAAAAAGAGAGGGAGTCGCCTCCCACGTAGAATCAGTCAAAGCAGTATTGATCACTCTTCACTTCATTTCAGCTGGATAGTTAAAACTGATTAAGGCACCGGAACTGAAGTTAATTCTCAAGGATTGGCTTTCTATAACAAGAGAGTGACATGATCAATGCAAATGATTTCACTCTCTTGTGCTACAAAATCCCGCACTGCTCATAGTCAGAGCTTATCTGTCATCGTGTTACTGTAGATCTGCTTTATAGATCTCTTTTTTGACACCCTATGCTCTGTAAAATGGATAGTGACATTGTTAATTGATTAAAAATATCATATTTTTGTGCCTAAATGAATAAATGTCACACTTTAAATGAACCAGCAGGGTGGATCTTTATGTAAACAGAATGTTATAGCCCATAACATAGTTAATGCCATGCAATTTAATTATGTCTCTAATCATACAGGTTTAGTAATAAAACTGATGTGACAGCTATGTTGGAGTTGAGACATATCTTGAGATGTACCATAAGGAGATGAAAAATAAGTAAGATATTATTATGTGTTGCTATACCAGAAGATTAACTACATTTACCATTTGCATTAAAAACATATCTGAAACTAACCTTAAAAGTATGGCATGTATTTGTGTTTACCCTAATTTTTACCCTGATTCTCCTCCCCCTTCTTAATCTCAATCTTTATCTTGTGAAAATCAAAGTTTGTGGATATAACAGGACAAAATCTGAAGCGATCCAAGGGCGATCGATACTTTTATAAAGCACTCTATGTTGATACCTTTATTGTGGGTAATACGAGAATATTGCCATCCAGAAAAAAAAGGACTAACGCATTTGGCAACTGTGCAGCATGACTTTCTTACTTTTTGGTTCATATATGTACCACAGCAACCGTCAGTGAAAAAGAACAAGAATGGATAACTAATAAAGCTATACAATGTCCATTCTATTTTCTTGCATTTTTTTTCCCCTTGCAGTATGTAACAGTTACACCTTATGTAAATGCACATACAAAATAAACTTCCATTGTTGTATTAAATAAATTTCTCCAGTGCACAATGAATAACCGGTGGTAAAACACAATGTTCTTCCCTTGAATAAGGTCTTACAAAAATGAAGTTCTGGAACTCAATCTTTTCCACAATACTCACAACAACACTGGTCTCACAGGTGATTTTGCACAACCTTTTCTACAAATGTTGCTTAATGTTAGAGAAAAAAAAACATAATGGATGGGTGGCTTACTGACCCAGTGTGTGGTGAACACTGGTGTGTTTCAGTAATCATTTAACATGCTATGGTTCATTTCTCCTCTGCAATTGGTAAAATGAATAACTATAAGCCAGCCAAGTGTTTACAAGCAGAGAGGGATTGCATTGGCTAAAGGGAAGACTTGACATGAAATTGGTTTTGCTGAAAAATAAACGGAGAATCAAGTAATGGGCAAATTAATGAAAGGGGGAAAAACTACAAATGTGTTTGGCTACCTGACCTCCGAAGTTAAAAGGAAGCTTTAGAAAATGTGAGCGAACAGCACCTTGGTGGCCTCAAGCAGGGAAATTCTGAAGAAATGTACAAAAACTGCTGCCTTTGCCATTCTGAAAGTAACATCCAGAGATATCTACAAAGAGTCATGGCTTCTTTATTTGTATAATCCTTTAGCAGGTCATACGTATTATATGATTTCCTAAATGCACTTTTCTAAAATTTGTTTAGTATCAAAAACATTGCCACTTTTATCTTATATTTTTTTGCTTGTTTTGTATACAGCTCCATTGTTTCTCTTAGTCAAAAGAGACTCTAGCATAGCAGCAAACACACAGCCAGCCTCAGTACATTAGGGATAATGACGGAGGCTTTAATTAGAGACAGCTGAGACAGGGGTGAATAGAACTGGTTGCAGGGCAAAAAACAGTTGGTGACTTCTACTTTTCACACCCACAGTATGTTTTGCATTTTAATTCAAAGGCTTTTTACAGGTCATTTCACAATTCCCAGTTGTTTAATGGTGCATTCAAAATGTCCTTGTCAACTCACTGGACTCAAAAAGTATTGCATGTTACATTTATCTATTGCTTGCATGGAGATAAACAATTGGTCAACCTGAAATAAATCATCTTCAATACTGAAAAACAAATCAAATGATAAAGGTAAATGAGTGATATTGGTGGAATAATATACTGTATTGACAGTGTGCCAAAATATCCGTTTTCATTATAGCGATCTTCACTGTTTTGTGCTTTCAAATTATTTAAATTTTCCCATAATTCCAGTGGAATTATGACATAATTAGATTTAAAAGAAAAAAGACAACTAGTAACTGCTCCCACCCCAATCTCATTCTCAAAAGAGCAGTCATGAGGATGCTAAGCAATATGATTTTGTGTTGTCAGGTTTTAAAACATGCTACTAAATGTCTTTATTATAAAAAAGTAAGAAAGCAAAGAGTTTTGGACTCCTGGTATGTAATTGTATTTCTTCTAAATCATTACCACGAGAGGCTGTGCTGGTCTGAACTTTGCTTCTGTTCAGAGAGTATTTTAAAATAAAGCATCTATCTGTTTGGCACCATCAACGGCTTTTCATAATGTCCAGAAACCATTAATTAAATTCTGTAACTTGAGCCAACAGGGAATTTATTTCAACTGAGCAGTTAGGAGGACGTGATGGGCTACAGCACTGAAACTGAGTTACATGCTGTAACTAAACTTAAAAATACTTAAAGAAAATGCATGAAAAGCAGCACATATCACATTCTTTAGCTGGAGATACTTTATCAAAAAGCAAAGGTAGCAGAAGTCTTTAGAGCAGAAATAGTGTTCACTGTCTGTAAAGTTTAAACAGATTGTCAAACCTATCTATCTATCTATCTATCTATCTATCTATCTATCTATCTATCTATCTATCTATCTATCTATCTATCTATCTATCTATCTATCTATCTATCTATCTATATACAGTGGCGTCTCTGGCAAGATAAGTTAAGTGGGGCACAAAGACTTAACACCTATTAGCGGCAACTATTTTTTTGTGTGATTAATACAACCTGACTTTGATCAATTTTAAATCAAACACATAAATTTGCATAAACCAACACACTAGAAATGCCATTTTACATAAGATAAATGTAATCACGTTTTTACACATAAAATTACAAATAAACACTCATTAATAATGTTAACTTCTTGAACACAAAAGATTCACATCAATCCTTCTATGAGCCAGCAAGGCCAACCAACATTTTTGTCGCACACTTTCCGGCAGAACATAAACATAACATGTGCATTTCCAGTATTTTTTTTTGGATGATCCGAGCTTGGGGCCACAGGATTTGTGTCCCACTACTGTCTACTGAGAGCGAATTTTGATTTCAGATGTTCATATTTAAACAAACGTTGGTGGGCCGGCCCCAATACTAAGGCACCTCAAGAGGATTTAGCCTACTGAGCTTGTCAGTATTCTGGCAGACTTAGATATATAAACACAAATGTTTATAACATCATTTTATTGGTAAGGGAATCAGTCTTTTCTACAATATTACTCTATAAAAACGATCCTGTACCATTCAGTTTCGGGGCAATTACATTTTCACAAACACTAACAGTCAAAAGTTTGGACTCACCTTTGTCATTCAATGGCATTTCCTTATTTTTATGACTTTCTATGTTGCAGATACATAGTGAAGACATCGAAACTATGTCACAAAAGTATATAGAATAATGTATTATGCATTCTCTTGATAGGCTTCATGAGGTTAGTCACCTGAAATGGTTTTCTAACTGTCTTGAAGGAGTTCCCTGAGGCAGTAATAAAAATAAAGATAAACTATTGAACACATCCAGACTTTTGACAGGTAGTGCAGGGGTCCATGGGTCACATTACTCTTTGTCTGTGAAAGTTGGTTACATCTTATTCATATAACTAATTGTAATTCCCATTGGCTTTCATTTTATAGAAAGAAGGTGTTATGATGGGATGACTTTCTGTGGATCACCGGGGGCACAAATTCTAAGTTGGATGAGCAAACTCTGAATTGATAATCAAAGAGTGACAGTAAAAGAAACACTACTGAAATAAACCCGTCCCCATCAGCTTTTTCAGACTCAAAATGACACCCCTTGATAATAGAGCCAGGCAGTGACTGACATCGGCTAATTTCTCACTTTTGCATGTGCAATTTAAGTACAGTTTAAGGCTTGAGGCTCTGAGCAGGAGTCCATGTTAATGGCAGTCCCTGCTGGGACAAAACTAGTCTTCAAACAGTATGTGCAGGCTCAATGTACTGTATATCATACATTATTTGCTTCCCCAAGTACAACCGGGTGAGTAAATTAACCAAACACTAGCAGAAAAGCTGCCTTGAAAAGGAGCAGAAAAGATCCACAATTAGCTTCTCGTGTTTATTATTAATGTGCAAATAATATGGAAAGAGATACCACTTTACTGTTTTACAATACACCCAAACTCAAAAGCTTAATTTTACAGCAGGAGAGTAAAAAGAACAATGTGCTTCTCAATTTCTCTCCAGATTCTTTTTGTGGTCCTTTTCCACAACGGTTGTAATCAGTTTGGGTTCTATGCACTGGCTAATTGGGATTAATTTGTTTTGAGAACACAAGTCTCTTTCAGGCTTTTGAGTTCTCAACTTTCAGCTGGAATTTCAGCAAAGCATACGAAGTCATGCTAAGAACATCCAAATTTTCATAGTGTGGCATTCTAAGTTACAAAACATAAGAATTAATGAATAAAGCAGTGTTACAATTTTTTCAGGACAAAATTCAAGTTGAACATAATAAAGGTTATGTGGTTGCATTTTAAACCCAGTAACACTCAAGCATGTCAAGTTCTTGTAGCTCAAACATGGGGGTTTTGACTATTTTGTGACAAGATGATAAATAACAATTTTTTTCTTGCTTGCATTTAAAACATATTACTTCCCTTGTGATTTGAAATAGTTTACTGAACATAAATGGAAGCATTAAAAAGAAAAACCAAACACATTTAAAAAAAATTCAGGAAAGAACATGAAGCTAAATGTCTGCATGTAGTTTATCGAAACACAAATTACTACTTCCAAGCCATGAAATATTGTGGAGAGTGGAGCAGTAGGCTGTGGAGGCAGTCTATCCTTTGTTGTACAAACCGTTTTACCTGCATAGATATGAGCAAAAAAAGAAATCAGTGGGTATCCCATTTTCCCTGTAATGGATTGTTAGCAGCTGTTCCCTTGGGTCATGGTACCGACTTAGATTTCCACAAATGTCATTGGGCCAACATTTTGACTAAGACAAATGTAGGGGCAGTAGTGATGCATTAACAGGTGCTGCTTCATTCTTCGTATTTTCCTCCTTTAAAAAGTCAAGGTGTCTGTATTAAAATGTTTCTAACAATACCTAAGATTGGGGGGAGGGGGGGGGGGGAGTAAACAGTGTACCCTATTTAATTTGTGCTTAGAAGTGTTGAAAGTCAGTGTGTTACAAATGTCTATAAATAGTGAGAGCCTTAACACCTTTTGTGTGGAGTGTTTAATCTGTTGCCATAGGGGAAGTATTCTCCTTTTGTTCTGTACTGTTTCACTAAATCTAGTCCAGTGTAGCTCTTTTCTCAGCGAACATTTTAGTTGAACATATGTTGTAAAAGTGTCCTAGTGGTTCAGATATTTTAGCTAAAATTGGTACATATTTGATTTAAAAACAAAATCTTTTTTGACATTTAGAATTAATTTTAGATATTTGTTTGAAGTTTAACAATATATGTTTGGCCAAGATTGACAAGCATGTATGTGAGAAAAAAAAGACTCAGAATTACAAGTCATATACTTTTCCCACAGGGTTATTTGAAAGGATACTTACTCTAGTTCATGTGATTTGTAAGTTATCATTGTTTAGACAGCATTACTATTTTATTATGCCAATTAAACTCTTCATCATCCATCTTCTGTAAGACTGTAATCGCTGCAATCTTTCTCGGTTCCAAGCAACTTTGTCATAGTGGAGCCGCATGAAGTAGTTCTGCATCTACAGTAGAAAACTAAACTTTGTTTCTGATGATTTCCAGAAGGCATCATGCTGTCAGTGTACATCCTGAACAGCTCAATGGTAAAGGACACTTAACATCTAGTCATATTTACCATTATTCCTAATTTTTAACCCGCAATAATACATTTGTTTATGCTTTTTTTTATTTCTGTTACTTTTCTGTTGTGTTAAAACAAACCAATTGAACATAAAAACAAACATTCTAAAGTCCTCAATAAAAGGGAGCAAAAAGAATAATAATCTTATGTTATCTGCCCTCTTTACCTAAAGCAATATATTTACAAAAAAATAAATTAAATCATCAACAACAAAAAAAACAAAAAACATCAAAATATACATAACAAAAAATAAACATAATAAAATGAAATATATGTCCTCCCAAACTGAAATATACATAGGTTATATTACTTTAGGTTGATTTTATGTATATTCATAAAACATAAAATTTCACGATTGTTATTAATCAGTCATAACTTCCATATTCACTCAGCATAGCAGATTTTATTGTCATTTTAACTGTAAATATTGATTCTTTGTTTTTTTGTTCAGATTGTGCCATAAGCTTATTCCTTTCACGGAAACACAGCGCTCCATCGGTTTTGTTCTAAATTTATTTATTTTTTATTTTTTTTAAGATCTCAGTTCCTTTTAAATTATAAATGCTTTCTCTTTTTCTAAAACTTTTTTGAATGTTTATTGGTAATATGTTTTATGTGCTTCAAACATTGTTTGTAAAATACTATAATCTACTAATTCATTACATTTCAAAAACTGAAGAAATAGTGGATTTGTTGCCTCTCTGTATTGTTTTCACCTTAGTATTCTCATAGCTCTTTTTAGTAAAATTAAAATTGATTGAAAATGTGTTTTACATGCATTTCCCCAAACTTCTACACAATAGGTCAGAAATGGAACAATCATAGTATTATATACGATATATAATGCTTTCTTATCTAGTGAATTCCTTACTTTGTGCAATATCGCAATTGCCTTTGATAGTTTTACTTTAATATAATCTATATGTTATTTCATCTTAAATTCTCATCAAGCATGACACCCAAATTTTTAAGTTCCCTTACTCTATTGTTTTCAGTACCATCAATATTAAATGTAACATCAGGGCTTTTGTCTCTGTTACTGAATATCATGAAGTTTGTTTTATCAAGATTCAATGACAATTTGTTTACATCAAACCATTTCTTTATTCCTTTGAATTTTTTTGTTACCACATTCAACACCTGTGTCATGTCTTCCCCAGAATAAAATAAGGTAGTATCAGCCGCAAATAAAATACATTTAATCACTTTAGACGCATAAACAAAATCATTTATAATCATATACAAGATAAATAGTTTAGGCCCAAGGACAGACCCCTGGAGGCACTCCACACTTTAAATCACATAATTCTGATTTTACATCATTAATCTGTACATACCGCTTTCTATTTTCTAAATAGCTTGAAACCCATTGATGTGCTACCCCTCTTATACCATACTTGCTTAATTTGTGAAGAAGAATGGTATGATCTATAGTGTCAAAAGCCTTTTTCAGGTCCACAAAAATACTCACAAAAAATTGTCTTTTGTCGATTGCATTGCACATTTCTTCAGTAAGTTCCATAAGGGCCATCGATGTAGAGTGATTAGTTCTGAATCCATACTAACCATTATATAAAATGTTGTATTTGTTTATACATTTATCCAACGTAACAACCTATCAATGAAAGCAATATAAGCAAGTACAGGGACCAAACTGATAAACATGGAATGACTAGAACAACCATCAAACCTAAACACACCAATGCACTGTGCAGCACATTACCCTTTGATAATCTTTAGTTTTAGATGTATCCTGTTTTAGGGTTCTAGGTTTTCCTTTTCTGTTTCCATTTGGTATTCCATCTAGTACATACTTTTTATTTTACTTAAAACAAAACAAACTCATCTAAAGCCTTGTTTGTATGTGGGTCTTCTTTGTCATCTTGGCATTGCTTAATGTGACTTATAAAATGCATAACAGCCCGGAAATGTTCCATCAAGACTTTGGCATATGATAATGACATTCGAAAACAGTTGCAAGTAAAATCAGGGTTTAAAAAGTATTTGTAGATCTACATGTAAAAACATCCTTATATAACCATACATAATAAACAAGCCTCAATGGAACAGATATTCAACTTTATTGAATACTGCATGACTGTTGTCAGATAACTCAGACTTTCGAGTAACTGGGAAGTATATTTTCATATGGAATTAGTATTATTATGTTGTCAACAATTAACAAAAAGACAACTCACAGAAATTGTAGTCTAAAAAGCAATGCTTCTCTAAAAATGTATTACATTTCTCAGAGATAATTCAATACACAGTGATATTTTTAAAACATGTTTCATCTATTTATCTGTTTATTTCTCTGAATTCTTTTTAGTAAGCCAGGCATATATTTTGAAGGCTATGTATAGATGATGTAAATGTGAGAAATGCATTAAGATTTGTTGGCACTAATTTTTCTGCTGTTTGGAATCTATGGAGATGGGTAAATTGTGCATGTATCATACTGTGATGAAAAATGTTATGATTGAAAAGGCTTTGTGCTTTTGTGTCAGGATTTTGTTACTGTTAAAGGACTATAAAACAGGAACCCCAGATGTACCGTATAAACAGAAAAAGCCACATTTCAAAAGAATGGCTGAGACTAGAGGTCAGGCTGCTCAGAGAATTACCATTGCCTAACCTGCATGGTTGCTAACGTCTAAAGGAAGAAACAAGTGAGTAATACTTCCTTGCACAAAGGGTATATAAATGTATACGAAAGCAATAAATTGTTGGAAAGTGTTTGGCAAATAGACAGTTTTGAATGCACCACAGAGGCTTCACTGGGTTCTCAGAAGCAACTTTTGATGGATGATAATCTTATATTGAACGACACATCAGAGACTTCAATATCAATGGATACAACAGCTAAAAGATACTAAAACTCTTCAGAGGACATACATAGGAAAGTACACATAAAATTGGAGTTAGTACCTCAGTTTTTCTAACTTTGAATTCAAAGTATTTACTTAATCTTTTTGACTTTGTACAATATTAACATGTTATTTTGATTTAATAATTTTTCAGATTCCTTGATAAAAACTGGTGAACATCTGCAAAATGTTGCCCCTTGATTTAACCCTTTGGGTTAATCAGTTAAATGTTGGTTAAAACATAACTGTTCTAACTCAGCATGTCTTAGGATGAATAACTTAGATGCATTATGTCAGAACTTTGTTGACTGTTACTCAGCTTACATCCTCCTCTTTGCAATTCAGAACACAATTTTAAAGAGGACCCTATTTATTGGGTTGGAGAAGAGTCTAGAAGGAACCTCATTATTCTTCACAAACTGTCTTCCAAAAGGTAAAATAAGAAATGGACAAATGATAAAATGTTAATGTCAGTGAATAGTGTTAATGATTTGAGTTCAAACTAACCAGAAATTTCTTCATGCATTTTATCACCTAAGCAGTTAGCGAAGGCTAGTGCTTGCTAAATGGACTAGGCGCTACATTCACATTTTGAATACAAAGTTAACATGGACAGGTAATATTTTTTACATAGGTTCAATAGTAACTAGGGATTTTTTTTTTGTAACCAGCTTCAAATATTTCTTTTCACATAGGTTGTTAATGCAGAATCGAATGCATTAATGCAAAATTAAACTTTTTTTTTTTTTTTTAGAGCTGAGCATCGGTGCAATTGTTAGCAAATGTTGCCCTCGAGAAATAAGACACTGAGTTTTAATTCCAGCAGGGGGCTTACTTGTGGTGTTTGTATGTTCTCCTCGTGTATTTGTTGATTTATTTTCAGGGCAAACAAGTTTTAGGAGATAGGCACCAAGCCCCACGTGACCCTGCACACGAGGTATAGAAAACGGATGGGTCAAGTTTTCACTTAACATCTAAATAGATACATGGTAGACAATTTGGGCTCTCTAAGCTGTCAATATTTGTGGGTGTTTGAATGCATGATTGTGATCTGATTTTCAGAGCTGTGGCCTGTTAAGGGAATATCCATTCTCTCTCCATTAACTGCTGGATATAGCCTTTTGCTAGCCCACAACCATTTGGAAATAACGCTGGTATATAATAAGCATGAATATTATACATTTTGGGTCAAATATTTACTTTATAGTAATCCAGGTTCCCATTTATTGTTTTTCATCCTTTTCCTTGAATGTCAATCAATTTCTTCTGCAGAAAACATTATCCTTCCTTACCCAACCCTCTTTTGTTAAATCCTACCCAGACTGGGTTGTTTTTATTCTGCACAGGTTGCCAAACTGTGTATATATATATATATATATATATATATATATATATATATATATATATATATCAAATGATCAGGAGAAACATACAACTCTGCAGTGTCCAATCATTAATTAATTCAAGCTTTAAAAGAAAGCTTCACAATCAGACTCATATTTGTAAGATCCCTTGCTGGTTCCTAAATCCATCATCGACTGACTAGTGTCAATGAAACACACAAAACAAAGCCGAAAGATAAAGACATTATAGATTACTGTCCCTTTCTGTCTCGTTTCTCTGCAGTGCCAAGCCTGAGCGATGCCTCTCAGTAACTTATGTGATGGTAGAGTCATTGGTGTGACTGACGGACCCCAAAGGGAATCAATAGCATGCATGCCTGAGAGGGAAAAATGCCTACATATTTCAGAGCCATTAAATGACCACAGTTACCACACTGAAGGCAATATTTCTCAATTTCACCTGCCTTTTCTTATCAGGACATTGGCCAGATATGAAAAATTGAAGAGTCACAAATCGCAAATGTGTGCTGCTCTGCACTTTGCTGAAATCGTCACAGGCTCAGCATGAGGGCTGGCAGTCTGTTAGTGAACGGCGTTTGCTGGAAGTCTGCTATCCCCTTTAAAAAACAGTGTTTACAGGCACGCTAGATTATTTATGACCTTGACCCCGAAAATCCAATTGCTCCATTTCTCAGGTACACATGTAAAGTGAAGTCAATTAAATGATTGGGTGACATGGTGTTTAATCAGGTGGAGGTCTGTTGTAAATGGATGCACTGCTTTGGCCAGTCATTTGACCTTTAATTATCTTCTCTCAAAACTGGATTAGATAAAGCTTTGTACCGAGCCAAGACATGCCGGTATCTATCTTTCAATTACCCTTGTCTTATATTGCAAGAGTGGAGGAACTGCGTGTGAAAAAGTGGAGGAAAAGAACTCAAACACTTTTATGTGAAGTCTATATATATTCTTCATTAATTTTTGGCTTTCAATTATTCAATTAAATTTTATTTATATAGCGACAATTCAAAACACATGTCATCTTGAGGCACTTTACAAAGT
The DNA here is from genome assembly GCF_011125445.2 of Fundulus heteroclitus. Lineage (NCBI taxonomy): Eukaryota > Metazoa > Chordata > Actinopteri > Cyprinodontiformes > Fundulidae > Fundulus > Fundulus heteroclitus. Next base: position 11,341,453 of record NC_046369.1, read on the forward strand.
CAAATTTAATCAAATCATACAGATTGGCCAAAAAGTTCCCTATCTAAGGAAACCCAGCAGATTTCATTAAGTCTTGACAAGCAGCATTCACTCCTCATGGAAGAGCGTAGAGCCACAGGGTACAGTCGCCTGCATTGTCAATGGCTTTGCAACAATCCCTCAGACTGAGCATGCATGAAGCGACAATGGAGAGGAAAACTCCCCTTTAACAGGAAAGAAAACTTCCAGCAGAACCAGGCTCAGTGTGAAAGGTCATCTGCCTCGATCGACTGGGGGTTAGAGAAGACATTGATCCAGAAATCCTTTCTATGTTATATGGTAATAGCAGATGATCTGCCTCCCCTGGATGATGTCACAGCTAACAGAGCACCAGACCAGGTGTACCTACTATGAAGAAAAAAATGACAGAGAACAAAAAGTTAAAAGATTAAATAACAACAAGCAATGCAAATTTGAGAACAGTAGGAGAACTCAGCAGAGTGAGAGTGACTGCAGCGTGTCATCCGGTCTGCAGGGGAGGTGATTGGCTGCAATATTTCATCTCTCCAGGACCTGTACGCCTCCAGGACGCTGAGGCGTCCAGGGAAGATTGTGGCTGATCCCTCGCACCCCAGTCACAAACTATTTCAGACACTTCCCCCTGACAGGAGGCTGCGCTCCATCAGGACCAAAACCTCATGCCACAAGAACAGTTTCTTCCCATCCGCTACTGGCCTTATCAACATATGTGACTTCCCCGAGGGTCCATCCTGGGTCCCCTACTATTCAATATCTCCATGCTCCCTGTAGTTTAGATCATAAACAACAACAACATCAGTTTCCATAACTATGCAGATGACACACAGCTCTACATCACCTTGTCACCAGGTGACTATGAACCATTCAAGCGCTGAGTAAATGCTTGGAAGAAATCAATGCATGACGTGCCAAAATATTCCTCAGTTGAATAAACACAAAACTGAATTAATATTTTTGGACCAATAGACGAGCGATCAAAAGTTCACACACAGCTTCAGTTGTTTAAGCTAGTAACCACTGATCAGGCCCGAAATCTGGGTGTAGTGAGGGACTCAGACCTGAAGCTCAACAAGCATATAAAGACAATTACAAGGTCGGCCTTCTATCATCTGAAGAACATTTCCAGGGTTAAAGGATCAATGTCTCAGCAGGATCTGGAAAAACTAATCCATATGTTTATCTTTAGTTGAATTGATTACTGCAAAGGTGTTTTTACAGTTCTGCCAAAAAAGTCAATCAGACAGCTGCAGCCGATCCAGACACGTCCTCACTAAGACTAAGAAAGTAGAGCACATCACCCCAGTTCTAAAGTCCTTACACTGGCTCCCTGTATCTCAGAGAATAGACTTTAAAACACTTCTGTTAGTTTATAAATTCCTGAATGGCTTTGCATCTAAATATATCACAGACTTGTTATCAGTGTATTAACCCTCCAGACCAATAAGGTATTTTGGCTTCAGCCTACTCTGCATACCTAGAACCAGAACCAAACATGGAGAAGCAGCATTTAGTTCCTATGCTCCACTTATCTGGAACAAACTACCAGCAAACTGTGAAAGTGCTTTTAAATTAAGATTAAAAACATTTGTTTTAGATTGCCTTTGATTGTTCTAGTTAAACAGTTTACTGAAACATCATTAGATTATGTTTGTAGTCCAACTGTTTTTTTAAATCATAAATATTTGCTTTTAGTTTCCATTTCTCATGTTTTATTTTGTTTAAACTTTTTTTTTACGAACTTGCTTTCATTCTGTTTTTATTTTCCTATGTTTTAATCATGTAAAGCACTTTGCCTTGCCATACTGAAATGTGCTATCCAAATAAATATGTCTTGCGTTGCCTTAATAAATTGAAGGCAACATTCAGGAGCGGGTGATTATTTTCTGTCTGGAAAAATACATTTTAAAACATTTACAATTACAAAAAAAAAATCGGAAAATAAATTGCAAAGTCTCAGGCCATTGACAATTAAAAGTTTAACACAACTGGAAAACAATTATTTGAAGCTTAAATATCTATAATGTATTACATTGATCTAAAGCAATTGAAATAAGAGTTGTTTCAGGTTTTTGTCCTTAAAAGAAAATGTTTAGTAAGAAACACGTCTCTATAAGATGTGTGTGCTTTTTTTGGTACCATGTATCCCGGAGTTGCCCTGTGATGAACTGACAAGCTGTCCAGGGTGTATCCAGACAATCTTCAGTTAGTATGCACCAACTCTTCCTGGTTTTATGACAAAAAATAGTTATAAAACTTTGTGAATGTCATTGTTCGTCTTTCAAGTTTTTCACGTTTTCAGATTTCCTCTAAAAGGGATAAGTAACTGCATTCAGTGAGCTTTTCTAGTGTGTACAATGAATACTTCCAACCATTGCTCAGATGAGACAACATATGGAAACCCATAAGGCATGAAATCAGAATTAATCACATCAGTTTTTGAAGAGCCATGGGTCTGTAAGCAAAATTAACAAAACAGATGAGAGGGTCAATAAGAGCATGTCCTTTTGGAAATGAGGCATCATTGTCAAAATGGCCACACACAGAGACATTACCTCCTTGGCATTGTATGTCTTTCTGAGACCCAAGCAGCTGGAGTTATATTAATTAACTTGGCATTAGCAATGTTGAGCTTTTGTCAACACCAAGTGCGCAAGGGTGTTTTACGACTATTAAATTATGGCTGGAACAGGGGAATGCCTGCACCAGATTCAGGGAAAATTGGAGCCAGCTTCAGCCACGAGGGAAGAGGCGTCCTCTGGTAGCTCTCAGTAATTTAACACGGCTGTCAATCACTGTTTGTAAAGGGCCCCTAAATCCCTTGTCTGGTGTGTGGATAAAACAACAATGGCATGGTTTGGCCACAGCTCTGTTTTTCAGTAAATATTCAGCAAAAACCCTAAAAGACAATTAAACTATAAATAAATCTTAATGGATGAAAATGTCCCTTGACAGAAATCCAAATGCAGAATCATAATTACGTGTATGAAGCAAAGAGATTTATAACAAAACTGCTGCAAAAACATACTTCTACCAATAACTGCTTACCACGTGATAATTTATTTTAATAGATTTTTACCTGATTAAACACTGGTACGCTCATTACCTTTACTAAATCATTAACACGTGTTTATTCTTTACGTTCTGTTCTGTTTTGAAAGATTTGGACCCAACAGGATGTTTGATGTAGATCAGTTAGTTAACTGACTGTGATATGCTCCCGGGAATACGGATCCACATTAAAAGGTGAATGCTATACATTTTTATTACAGTAAAAAGAAATACTAATTGTTTTACAATTGTTTTCTTGTTATGGGAAAATTTGATAGATTTACGTGATAAATCAGAAGCTCATTGAAAAAAACTTGGCTATAAGGTACTCTGCAGACTTGAGCACAGAAGCTCTTTGACAGAGCCCAAAACAACATAGATTTAGTTGAATGTGATCCATTTTATACCAACCCTTTCAGGGAATAGGATGCAAAACTAAAGAGAAAACTTTTGTTGCATAAAAAGCTGTATTTACAGGATAAAGAGTTTAATACCTCTCTTTAAATCTGTTCAAAGCTGAATTTGAAGTTCTACTAATTGATATGAAGTGGTCCACAAGCCTAAAAGAAAGGTCCAAGACCATTCAAGGACAAAACAAACAGCTTCATAAAAATAAGTGGATATACAAAGTCTAAACAACACTGCTAAAATGGCAGTTCTTTTAATTAAGAAAAAAAAGAACATGAAAAAATTATTACAAAACTTTGTCCAGCTTTAATGTGATACATCTTCTGTGCAATTAATCTGAAAAAACAAACATATGTCATAGGACAAATATAAAAATACAAAAGTTGCAGCAGTCACGTAAGTGGGTGCAGGCTTAGATTTTTGCTGGCAATCTGTCAGCATCTCTCATGATTTCTTTTCAATATTTCCCAACTCTGCTTCATCAAGGTTGTTTAAAAATCTCAAAATTTAAGGACATCTCTTCTCCACAGCACTCTTCGGTGGCTCATGGATTTTCTGTCAGATTTAGCTCAAAACCCTGGCTAGGACATTTGAATTTTTTTATTTCTTTAGGGGTTGGATGCTTGATTAATAAGTATTTCTCAATAGGGCACGCCCGAAAGGAGTGGCGTGAAGGCGTGTTGGGAGGTGGGGGTGAGGGGCGCAAGAACAGCCAAGAAAAAACGGTCTGTGGGGACATAGATAAAACCTGTTAATTCAACAAAAGAACCATCTGCTGGTTCCTCTGTAACTTCAGTAGGTAGTATTATAGTGGCAAAGGATTGTGGGTAATCTTCAGAGCAATGGCACAACTGCATTAGATGACGTAGCTATGAATGTCTGTGGACAAATAATATTAATACACATCTGAAAGAGAATAAAACTTAATCGAAATGTATTCTATCATCGGTCTTAGTTGCTTGGTAATATTGTTGCAATATTTTCAGCAAGACGATTTTAGGTCTCTGTATTAATTTATTCTTTGTACATGATGACTAAAAGCATTTTAATACTATATTGTTAAAATAATATGTCAATGTTTTTAAATACCAGTTGTTAGAAACCTGTGTTGTTATAAAATATATATAACCATTTTCAAATATGAAAGGGATTCTTGATAATCATCATAGCAATGGTTTCTCTGCTTTAAGAGAAAATAAAAAAAAATAAATTTTTGACCCATTTTGTTGAAGTTTTGATGGAGGGGGGGGGGGGTCATTTTTTATTATTTAAAGGGGAGAAAACAGAAATTGTTTAGGAACCACATGCTAAAATGAAGTGTAATGTTAAAGGTTAAATCCCGTTTGTCTGTATCGTCATCCCTGCCTTCATTGTTCATGTTTAAAACAAAACTCTGGTCATACTTTTAATTTTATGTAATCAGGAGTTGCAATCAGGAAGCAAATAATACGTATATAATATTTCTATCATTGATTGTCTACTTTTTGCTTCTTTTCTGTTTACTAGTGTGTGAGCACTTAGTTTATCTTTTTGTCAATATAATTTTTTTTCTACCTATGCAATGTAAAACAACCACGGGGGAATTCATCTCAGGCCCTAATTGCAATATTGATCATTTATATCACTACACACATAAATGTCATGCTTAAGCTTGCACAGGCTTGGTACCCTCCCCCTCTAGCTGGTTATTTTTACATCTTCAGTGACACAGGTGGACTCAGCAGCAGACTGGACAGATACTGCAGCAGTAAGTTCAAATTTGACAAATTAACTGTGGACAACACAGTGCCAAACTCATCACATCTTAGACAGCTTAAGTAGTCGTAGGTGTAATGAATGATTCAGTAGACCCCAAAAAATAGTGTCAATTTGTAATGTCCTCCAAATGTCCAATCACCTCAGCCTGCAGCCACGGAGCTTACAGATTCGTCTGAAACCCGCTGTAAATTAAATTTTATTGTTGGGACTTCTTTCGCTGACTCATGTACTTTCCCCCCATCTTTGCTTTCCCCCACTTCCCTCTTCTTATCCCAGTGCTGTCACAAAATGGTCTTTCTCTCTGCTTTTATATTATCGCTGTCAGCAGAGGACCCATGGATCTATCAAGCCAAGCTGGGAAATACAGATAGTGACAGGGGTAATGTGGACCGGGTCACTTCACATGCCTTGACTTGTCCGTTTCTACAGCACTCAATCCCCCACAAAGCACAGGTTGAGAATTTATCTCCATGACTTCCTCTTACCGTTGTGTTGTTTGTTTTCCTTTCTAGCTAAACCAATAGAAGGGACAGAAAGAATGAACTGAAATACTGTTCTTGCGAAAGAGATCCTAGTCCTTGACTTTTCCCAATTTTTGCCACAAACCTCTGTGTATTTTATTGGAGTTTAATGGGGTAAACTAGCAAAATGCTGTGTGCAGTTGTGAAATCAAAGGAAACTGATGCATGTTTTGTAAATTCTTTGTAAATCAGTTGCATTTAGGTTTGGACTTACAGTGCTATTCCAGCACATGGTTATACATCGATCTAAGCTATTCCATAGTAGCTTTGGCTGTGTGTTTACTGTTGTGGTGCTTCTTGAAGCAAGTCCCAGAATAAAATCTTAAACAGCCTTTTAACTGGTTTCCTGTCAGGATTGCCCTTTATTTGGCTCCATTTATCACCCCCTTTACTCTGACCAACTTCCATGTCACTGCTAAGGAAAAGTCTCCACTAGTATAATGCTGCCAGTACCACGTTTCACCATGATAGTGATTTCAAGTGAATGAGTAGTGTTAGTGTGCTTCCTAAAAAAATGAGTGAGCAAGCGAAGGAGTGAACGAGCTGGTCAGTCAGTCAAAGTTATTTATATGGCCCCTTTCATAGACAGAAATCCCAAAGTGCTTCACAGAGAGTATAAACCTGGGAACATGGTTAAACACAAATATGAATCAAATACCAATATCTATTTTAACAGATTATCAATAACATATACAATACAACCAAATGGAATCTACCCCTAACCTCATGAAAAAAAAAACATGACAATGCAGAGAAACCAATTATTAAAGACCAACATAGCAAAGCTCATTTTGACAGAGGAACTGTTTTTATTTATTTTTATTACTTAAAAGGTACTTACGTTTTCATATAGGGTAGGGCCAGGTTGGTTTGAATATTTTTTCCATTGTTAATTTAAATAATCATTTCCTATTTACTCAGGATATCGTTGTTAATAAAATGGGTATGATAGCAGTAGAGCAGGTGCACCTTATAATGAGCCCACAGTCCTCTTTTTCCCAACATTTACTGAATGTCTTCCCCATTCTCTCTCTGTTGTTCTTCCTGTCAAGTTACTGATCAATAAAGGGCAACAGAGTGCTAAAAGCCTCCAAGTAAGAAAAAAAATTAAGAAGGTGTGAGGGGATAAATACTTTTTCAAAGCACAGTAATTGGGTTTGAGTTGGACTGGGTGCAACTGGATCTGAATCCAAATGTGCATTTTGTATGTTGTATTATTATAATATTATGATATGATAATTTATTAAATTGATTTGAATAAAATAAATGAAAAAAAGCTGTTTGTTTCTTAATTTCTGTTGAATTAGGTATTACTGGTGTTGATCTTGAAAATATCAAAAAATTTTATGTATCCAAGTTATAATTTTGAAGGGTTGAAAAAAAATGACTAAACATGTTCGGGCTATTTATGCTTCAAATTGGGTTGGTTATTATTAAGATGTTATGTGAAGGTCATAGCTTAGATTCATGTTTTTAATCATTTGCAGAAAATGTGGTACATTATTTGATTATCAATTTTAAAAGATTGATGCCTGCAGCATTTCAATTCTGGAAAAGCTCATTAACGATTTCTTGGCTTTTATTTGACTAAAGGTCTACTCGTTTATGTCGGTGTGAAATCAAACCAGGTACGGCTTTTAGAAGTTAGAAGTGAAGATGCACCTCAGCTGCAGTATGAGATTGGCCTTTTGACTTCACCCTCAAGCTGTTGTGGAGGGACTCTTCAGCCCATGTGGAGACAAATTGTGTGTTTTTTCTTCTCTGTCAGCGAACATACACACCACCCCCAACAAGTAATAGTGTTGATATGAGTTCCCTTGTACACAGACAAGGGCTGCCTGTTGTATTGAAAAGAGGGGGCTCTGTGTACTCTCATGGCCGTGGGGGAGTTTTTGCTTTCATCAACGAGGTCAGCCTCTCAGCAAGAGCTTGTTGCTGCCTAGTCATTTATCTGCAGTACATTACATGTGATGGATGGGTAATGGAGAAGCCATAGCCTTCTTATTCACAGCTGTATACTGTTTCAGATAAATCTTTGCGCTATATGTTTGTTTTTCATTTTCATGAAAAGCTTACACTGTTATAACAGTTTGTCCAAAAAGATGTCATGATGTGTCAGTGTAGCTCCTGTTATTTTTTTCTTTATCTGAAAAAGGAGGCATTTATAATGTCTGCATTGTCGTAACATATTAGACACAAAGAACCGTCAAATTCTAGATCATGATCTATAAAAAGTTATTTTACAAATTAATTTCATTTAAAATATACAGGTGTAAGGAGAAGTTTAATCCCCTTATCATTGTCATGAATGTTTATATTTATTTTGTGTATTTGGGATATAAATATTATTTTTATTATAATATACATTTCAACATTTTGTTTGTGTGAACAGAGGTTATGCGTTAGGTCACAGAAAACCGTGACAAATTGCAAAAACCTTATACTGATTATTTGTTTTACAAAAAAGTCTTTACTTGTTTAAATTAATTGTTTCGGTGTTTGAATGTATTTACCTAAGTCTTAGACTGGTAATTCTTAGCCAGATAATGCAGTATTTGTCTTCACCCAGATAATGCAGCATTTCACTGAAATGATTATTAAAAAAAAATAACAATTGCATTCTAAAGTTTGAATTTATAGTTGATATCCTCTAATTCACACATGGGTAGAGTTATACATACAGAGAAATACACCTTCACTCTTTTTTGGACCAATGTTTCTTGCAAACTAATGTATGACCACACACCGCAGCCACCAACAAACCTCTGACATCGTTCTTCCTGGTTGCTTTTCTTTTTTTTAACTTGTTGGTTTACTGATATAAACCCAGCTTGTATGGTCTGTACATTTTTTCAATAATTATGAGGTGGGACATTTCAAAAAAGTTAATGCTTTTGTGACTCAGATCAATCACTTTATTGTGTTAAAGTTAAAAAAAAATACTTAGCTTTTGATTTAAAATAAACTTAAAGAATCTGCAGGTAGTCCCTGTAACCCCCCCCCCCCCCTTTCTGTCATCCACCTCTACCACTGGTATTAAATAGTGATAAAAACAACAAAAATCTTGACTTCAAACATATGGGATGATGATTAAAGTTGGATCAGTACCAGGAAATAAACCACTTAATTTCAAGGCTTTCTACAAGCACCTTTTTATTTTTACCACAAATAAAACACATATAACACAAATACAGAACAAAAGTGTGGGTATGTCAAAAAATATTATAGGCCTGATGAAAATGTCATGGGGTGACAAAACCTACTTTCCTAGAACAGGTGTATTGAGGGATTGTGATTTTTTTATTATTATTATTTGCATCATTTACAAAGATATATGTTTTTCTTAAACTACACTACACACAGAAAGAGATGTATAGTAGTCAGTTAAGAGCTTTAAGCTATACAAATTCTGCCAAACAGAGTGGTCAAAAACCCAGAAAGAAGTTTGGAGGTTGATGGCTACAAAAACATGGTCGAGGTACAATTTGCTAATGGACATTGCATTAAATATTGGAAGGTTGTTTGCAAATTGGAGAAAATTCACAGAAAATTCAAGCATGTGCTAGTTATAGCTTTTAAAAATCTACAAAATTGTATGTTGCATCCCCATTCCACCATGAGGAAATAAGTCTCAATGGGTCATCAAAAGATCAATCTGTGACATTAGGTTTTCACTGTAATAGCACACGATGTGGTATAAAACAGTTTATCACTGCTTAGTTTTAATTTAATTAAGCTTCACATAAGTATGCATTAACCTGCCACAAACATGAAGCAGCTGTGTTATCTATATAGTTTTTTTATATCATAGCTTCATGCATTGAGTGCTTACATTATTTTATGAATTGCTCATGCATTTTCAAAATGTTGTTCACCGATACTATGGCAATGATCTGTGTGTACCAAAGGCTAAACAAAGCCCTCTCAGTATTCAAAAGATTAAGCTGCCAAACTATAAAACACTGATTTTGGTGTACAATGATTTACACTTTTTATCAGCAGTAAAAACATTGATTTATATCAAAGTATTGCTGTTTACATGGTTTATCTCACCTTGATAATGCTGACTCTGGAATCAATTTAATTCCTCCTCTCATCAGGGTCATCGCTAAGCCTTGTGTTGGCCATTACACAAAGTGTTGTTTATTTTATAGTAACCACAAAGCTGCAGTTTGGGAACTATTTATAATGTTATCATTGCCTTTTGGTGGATTAAAGAATACGCTCTTTAAGAAAAAAGTATTGTTCAATCATTTCTTTTTTTGATTGAAAATGAATAACTTGAAATATGTCACTTTAGTTAAACATAACCTAATTGAGTAGTTTAAGTAAAAAAATCCATCAGAGTTTCTTTATTTTTCAGGGGTGTGGGGGGGGGGGGTTCAGAAAAAGTTGAATGACCTTTCTGAGAAGTTTAAAAAACTTCCTTCTGTTCATAAACCTTTTGTCCCAGGATTGCAGAGATAAGCCCATACCATAATAAACAGGGCAAGATATTGCTGCCTCTGGTTTATATTCTAATACCGAATCTGTGCTGCAGCAATAGAAAGAAGGGAACTTGAGATAGCTTGAGGTAATCTGTATGAAGTATGGGGTATAGTCATCCCAAGCACCAAATAATCCTACCTGTTTTAAATATAGAATAGATAACTGCTAGTGCGACGGTATTCTGCTGGAGATGATAGACGGTGAAATGGAGTCAAAATGAATGGGCCCTTAGTTGAACAGACCTAAATTCATTCCACAGGCCCAGTGGAATAGAGTTATCTGAATCAACTGTCCTCCATGGCTGCCTGAGGGATATTGAAGACAGCTAAGGTCAAATTACAGGGGAAGTCAGCTTGTGTGTGACTGTGGTGAAATTACCTTAAGAGTTTACCGGAGCCTGACAGTCAGCCACTCTGCTACGTGACAATTTACAGACAAATGAGCCAGGCTTTTAAAAAAAAAGAGATGAAAATATTCCTGTTTTGAGTAAAAGCCAAATCATTGACTAAAACATCATCACACACTGATATGTAGACATTTTCTTTTTCTAAATAGGGGTTTTCCAGGTGTGACTTGTCACTGGCCTGAATGCAAATGTCTTCCTAAACAAAATACTGACATCAGAAATTAAAAGTAAAACAGCCACTGACATATGAGATTGCTTTTGCTGGGAAATTGTCTAAACTCATCCACACGGTTATAAAGCTTAAATGACCATGATTTTCTCTAGACACTCCCAGGTCCTCTAAAGAGACTGTGCTAAAGGTGTAAATTAGTTACACATCCTCACTCATTAAAGACACCAGAGCAGCAAATCCACTAGGTTGCTCCAGTTCCACTATACATGATGGAGATCCATTTAGGGAACATCACTCATTATTATGTTAATGTATATCAGTAAGGCTTCATGGTGAAATTAATACAATTACACAACTTAGTGGGTCATAGCCAAGAAAATCATATTGGAGTGGAGATGGCTTCCAACACAGCCATGGCTATTGCAGACAACTTTTTCAGGTAGTAACTGGTTTTAATTATTTTTGTTAAAGAACGATTAATTGGATTTGCAAATGCTACAAAAATATGTTCATACACCTTGAACATTTATACTGTTTGACACATTTTGATCTTGAACCTTCATGCATTTTAGTGGGTTTTATTGTAATAAACTAGCACAAAAGGTGTATAGATTTTAAATCTAGATTTAAAAAATTAAATTGTGGTGTACATTTGTATTTAGTCAATCTAAGTCAGTACATCATAGAATCGCAGCTGCAGGTCTTTTGAAGTATATCCCTACCAGCTTTGTGCATCAGACTGAATTTGTATCCCTTCTTTGCAAACATGTTCAATCTCAGTCAGATTGTAAGGATATCATATGTGAATATCAATGCTAAAATCATGCCACAGACCTTCAATTGGATTTAGTTCTGGTCTTGGACAGGGCCCTTCTAAAACACGAATACTTTCAATTGCACCGTTGCAGTCTTTATTGATTCTAATAGTTTGACCTTGTCTTTAGCTAAATTCATCTTCCCATCAACTCTAACCAGCTTTGCAGTCCTTGAAGAATAAAAATAATAGCCCTATAATGACGTTGCCCCTACCATGAAACACAATGGGAATGGTGTGTTCAGGGTCAAGTGCAGTGTTATTTTTGTGTTACACAGTGTTGCATTTTGGTCCAAAATGTTCAGTTTTAGTCTCATCCATCCATTTTCCAAGACGCTTATCCCTATTGGGGTCGCGAGGCAGTTTTAGTCTCAGATGAACGCAATACATTTTCCCATGTATTGCCTGTGGTATCGTGGCACACTTTAAACCTGACCTATTTTGACTTTCTTTAGAATTGACTTTTGTGTTTTTGCTCTTCCATGGTGCTCTTCCATGAAGCCAGATTTGACGACTGCACATCCAGCACTTGTATTGACAGATTCTCCCATCTGTGGTGTGGAGCTCTGAATCTCCTCCAGAGTGACTATAGGTCTCTCAGCTACCTCACTGATTGATTCTCTGCTTGTGTAGCCTGCCAGTTTAGGTGGATGGCCATGTCTTGATGGGTTTGCAGTTTCGCTATACCATTTTTTTGTAGATGATGGATTGAACAGTTTTCTGTAAGATATGAAAAGTATAGGATCATATTTTATAACATAGCCCACAACTTCCTCCCTCTCAATGTAGTGTTTCTTTCTGTTCAAGGTGTCTGTTTACTAATGTTCCTTAAGAAAACGCTTATGTGACCTTTACAGAACAACAATAGTTATGGAGATTAAATTACATGTGTGGACTCTAGTTTGTAATTTATGACTTCTAAAGACTATGGGCTCAAAACACAATTAGCAACCACCAGCAAACACTGAACAAGAATGGGCTAAAATGAAAGGTAAACGGTCCATGACAGGGACTATGATGTTTTGTTCTTCTTTTGTGGTAAATAGATGGATAAGGTCATTTGAGGAAATTGTTGAATTAACTAAATCTATTGCCAACCTTTTTTAGGTTTTCACTATATGCCCCTCTGTTCTAATCAGAGTTGTCACTTAGGAGAATAAAACGAAGATTGTGTCACGCCGGATCAGACGTAAACCTCACTAGGGACGCGACATAAATCAACTTCAGGACCACGGACAGCTTCGGCCCGCCACAGCATACTAAACGGAGACTGCAACACACCGGCAAGCGGGTTAATTAGCGCCACACTGAGACCGCTGTGCCTGAAGAAGAACTCCGGAACCCGATTGCTCTCACAGATTAATTTTAGTCGTTTCCGGGGAGATTTGGTCCCTTTCCTTCCGCCTCAGCAGAATAAGCAGATGACCCGAAGACTGCACACCCGTGGCACGTGTATACGTTTTCGGTCTCCTGTGTAATTGAGTTTTTTTTTTTTCATTATGGCACTTTTAATTAATCTATGGCTATTCATAATTAGTCAAATGATAATCATCTTTGATGTCTGTTAAGCACACATCCCTGAAATATACCTGTCAAGAAAAAGTGCCTGTGTCAGTGAATGATGCACAGTCTCTCTGATTTAATTCCAACGCGTTCCTGGCCCCCAACTGCACATTAATTATTCCCGTGAATAAGTTCAGCGAGGACCACTAAGAAGGCAACAGCTTCCCACTCTGACCAGTCGGCATCATATATTCTCCGGCGGTGATTTTGATCAACGCAATCTAAAATGAAATAATGTGCCTGGTTACGGCGCTGATCCCAGCCGCTATAATGTGTACTGTCATGCTCATTATGAAAATGCCAGCCCTCATTCGTTCACTCAGTGGCCATATCTCTGCTGCATGATGATTTAAACAGGGCTGCCTTTGGAGTGCCACTTAATGGCTCATGGTTCATGCATAGGCATGATCAAGAGGATTAGAGGTTATGCTCAACACCTTTTCTCGCTTCAAAGTAATGTGACAGCTCCAACAGATAAGGACTTAAATGTTGACATGTTCTCTGGGGGTGGGGAGCTTTTTATTATTATTTTTTTGGAGGGTAGCAATGAAACTGTTCAGGAGGGGAAATCAGTTAATGTCATTGTTCAAATCTGAAGAAGCAACTGCTGCATCGAAAGAGGCATATTAAACTTAAACTCAATGTCATTTTCCACGCAGTTCAACGTTTCAGCCAACGGGAGGAATGAAAATGACTGTTCACAAAGCGCTTCTTATTATTCCAGCCACGTCGCCTACCTCTGTCCACCCTCCTTTGGCAGCTATTACAGAGAGCTACTTGTGTTTTAAACATGTGACAAAGTGAGAGAGGGGCGCAGGGGGAGAGCTGGGGCGCTCATGCCTGCTCTGCGCGGAGCGCTGCTGACAGTTTCCTACAGGATCCGGATCCCGCGCTCCTCCACACAGCGATGCGGAGTAGGCGGATCAAGTAGCAACATACGCGGCGACCAGACATAATCCGCAACGGGATATTTAGCAGTCTTCTTCGGGTGAGCGTCTCTCCCCGCGTCCTTGCATTCCGCCACACCAGTCCGACGCTGGACCCCGCCGATTCCTAGCCGCAAAAAGTGCACCTAGAGGTCCTTCTAATCTAATCGTCACCTCCTTTCCGCTCCTGGTGGCTCTCTCTTCCTCCCCTCTTTCCTCTCTCTTCGCCCTCCTCCTTCACCACCACCCCCTCCCGCTACTCGTCTCCTCTCTTGACTCCATCTACTGCTGGACGATTTCATTCTGTAAAGTCATTATCCCCAAAAAGGTCAAAGCCTCTGCTTCCTGGAAGCTCGTTTTGGTTCGGGATAACCCTGAGAGTCACCGTGCTTTCTGAAAGTTTGTCAGTGGTGAAGAGCCGCTCAGGCTGCTGCGGCTGCTCCGTGTTTGCAACCTTTGTTTGCAAATCACTTTCACCTGTTTTTTGGAGCCCTGCACGTGCACTATTTTTGGGAAGCATTTTTTTTTTTGTTATTATTATTTCCATTATTCTCCGTGGAGTGGCTGCATACTGCCAAACTGTGAAATGAGTTTCGTTGGCATTCTGACTGCTGATAGCGCTGAGATTCTGCAAGATAATGGGACGTATTGAGTTCAACTTTAAGTGTTGTTCCAAACCTTGGTAAGTCACTCTAATTATGAATCTTTTCGTATGCTTTTAGTTAATTTTACTGTATAAGCGGCATCTATGTGGGTGATTGCTTTTCAGTTTGTTGGAGTTTGACCTTATGCATAAGATACTATGTTGCTGGTCGCAATATAAGCAGCATATTTACAATTCTCTCCATATTTGCTCCACTACGGTCTCACACATGTGCACAAACTTCTGTATTTCCTGAGGTTTTTAGAAATGTATCCACACATGCTATGCTCTGTCGATATGAAAAACACTCCTTTTCTATCTCCCTTCCTACCTATCCCCCCCCCCCTTTCCCCACCCTCTCCCCCTCATCAACACTGCCAGCCTTTATCTGCCTTTCCAAGAAACGTCTCTAATCTATATTACTTAGGGTGTATTGGCATTCTCCACTGGAGGAGGATCAGATCTCCAACACTGATGTGTGGACAGAACTGGGCTTGCAGAGTATCATCAGGGAAGGGAGACAAGCTTACTGTTATTCTAAAAAATAAATGAATGCTCTAGCTGATTAGATAATTATACATGTCACCCTTAAGCATCCCACTCCAAGGCGGAATATGAGTCAGAATAACCTCATGAGATCATCAGTGGAGGCTGTGATAGTAAGCCAAAAGCCGTCAAAGAAAGTAAATATGATTTTTTTTTTTTATGTAATCATTCTGGCAGAACAGCAGTTTGGCTTAGTTGTTGTTTGGAGTATTTTAAATTTGACCTTAAAAAAAATAACACAACATATTTTGGATACACTGTTTAGTGCCATGGTGGAAAAGTGGATTGTTGTTGTTTTTTGGTAGAGCTTTGTAACATGAAAAACAGAAACATGTAGCAGCTCTCACTGCAGCTTGCTGGGTTTGCACCGAACTGCCAAAGCCTGGTCCTCTCTTCTGAAGTGTCTGTCCCTTATCCATCCCAGGAGACCAGTGAACCTGACCGCGTCCAGGCCTGAAAGACAAACTGTCTCCTCCTGTGTTGAGGCAGATTTCTCCCATATGTGTCAGTCACCTAGACCACAAAAAAAGAGGGCTGTGAACCGGTCAGCAAATGTCTTTATTATCTAATTCCCAACTCTTAAGATATGAGGTGGGGTTACATATGTTTATGTCCTACCTTCTTGTCAGATTTGTTGTTTTTTGTTTTGTTTACTAGGGAGCTATAGACCATCTACTTGAATTTAACATAGTGTACACATAAGAGGAGACAAATTGAGCTGGCTACTTTTGCATTTAAACTGTGACTGAATTGGTAAGCATATATAGGCTTTCAGAGTAGTGCTAAAGGCAGGAATTACATGCCTGAGAGGGTTCCTTGTACTTACAGCTTAGTGTTGGGAGGCTGATAGAGCCAAATGTAGCATCATTTGTACATTTGATAGCTGGGAAAAATAAGGAAGGAATGGGTGGAAACAAAAAGGAGCTTTGCAAGCCTCCTCCCACAGAGGAAGCAAGTAATTGGAAATAATGCTCTGCAAGAGGGTTCTCCAGCTTATTTTTGGATAGACAGGTCAATACGTTTTCCTCTTCAGTGCGGTGAATAACAGCCCCTGCTGAATGCTTTGAATTAAAGTTAATCATGACTGATGTCTAATTGTATGTGGGAGTTAGAAGCCTGAGGTAAAAATGAAGCTTAAAATGGGAGCTAAATGGGGGGAATATTGGAGTCATACAAGCTTTTGGGTTGGGAGTTTATTTCAGGGTCACTTTTTTAGGGATATAATCAGTGTCCACAGCCCATTATATTATGATAATGAGCAAGCCAACAAGTTTTACTTCATTGTAAAATTGAGATGAGAGGCTGCAGGGAAAGAGGAAGATATGAAGATATGAGTAGTGAGGGAAAGGAAACATAAAGAGGGGAAAGAAGAACATCTCACTAAGGTATTTGAGATAGACCAGGAATTAAAATAGATTAGTTCATATTAAGAACAGCTGAGGCATTAGGCTAGATTCTGTCTCTGTTTACAACTGGTAATTGATAATAGAGAAATATTTTTGGAAACCAACAGAAACACACATATTTAAACTAAAAGAACAACAAAAACAAATTCATAAACGTTATTTGTGTCTGATGGTTTCTAGTGGACAGTGGACTAGCAGGGAATAACAAAAGCAAAGCAGAAACACAAGCAAGGAGAAAAAAAAGAGAGAAAGGAATCAGTCCCTGTAATTTAAGATGAACCTTTGTCCCTGTTCGCACAAGGCCACCACTAGAAGAGATCTATTTGGGATTCGCTGTGATTTATAGAAGTGTCACACTCTGTATGCTCTCTGCTGCTCAGTGATATGCTGCTATATATAAAAAAAGCACGCAAGTAAGAAGTTTACAGTCTGAGTTGCAATTGTTAAAGCGATCTTTTTCCCTTTTTGTTTTTGACTGCGGCTTTTATGTTCCATAACCTTATGATTTACAATACACTTGCGGGTGTAAACGTTGAATTTTAACCTGCTGAAACCAAATAAATAAATAGAGGATTTTCTTTGAGATCACACAAGTTATTACTGATAAAACTCACAAACACTTCTGCCTGTATTGATATAATTGACTTTGACGTTTATCAATACATAAACATTGTTCTGTCTTGGGTTTGGGATAAGAAGCAAATTTAATAAAAAAAAAAAGTAATGAGATGAAAACAAAATGAGTTGATGTTTTCTTTTGTAAAATTTCAGATTTTTCCAGCGAACACAACACTTTACAATATTCCTGATAAGTGATTACTTCATTCTACATTTCATGTGAAAAGAGCTTCTTTTTTTCTAATTTGCACCATGTTTCTTTGTTGGCCCGAGAGTTGTCTGCTGTCAAGTTTCTGACTCTTAAAGGGGAATTCTGACATTTTCAAGATCAGATTAGATTTTTTTTTTCAAAAGCACAGGGTGTTATGCTCCTTAAACACAATGACACAGTGTGCCACAGCAGAGTCACTCTGTGGATTTGTGAAAATGACGTTCGCGTTGGGTTTTTCTGCTATCTGACTCCATCTCTTATGCAGAAGTGGGAGTAGACATAGCAGCTACATGAACAAACAACACATGACATTATACTTTGCTTTTACTTCACCCCAATCTTGGTACCACCGTCACACTCAAGAATAAAGGCTTAAAAGTGCTTTGTCAGTGCAGTTGTTGATATTTCAATATGACAGATTTTGCCAATTAGTTAATCTCCAAAGAACTATTTGCATCATTGTGAAGCAATTGTATTGTTATCAGAAAAGAAAGTCTCGTTATTGGTGTTAGTGCCATAATTCCATTCTCTTTGTCCTACATTGTGGAAGCCAGGCTAAATCTTCATTTCAATGTGGTTTGCTGCATCCTCAAATCCTGCTCTGGCTATTGAGTGTAAAGGGGAAGTCCATGACCTCCTCTGTGGGTCTGTGTGTTTTTCATCCAATTTTATCTAACACAAAAAAAGATGAGACCAGAGTGATAACACTTCTGACACGAGTGCTTCATGCATTTGGAAAACCTCATTATTTCATTATTATAGAATGCTCCAAAAAAGAAATAATATCCAGTGATCAACAGTTGCCTGGATGAAAATGGCTTGTTGATATTAGAGAACAAATGAGCTATGGTAGACTGGGTGGAGTTGGTAGAGATGCAACAGTATTTAAACAATCAGTTGTTACAATGGACGCATGTGTTATACCACCTCACAATGTTTTAAATCTTCAATTATATAGGCTGTGGCAGCAGAAGACCACAATGGATGCCACTCCTGGCCACTTTGAGCAGGAAACTGTCTGTATAGTATACACAGGTTCATGAGAATTTAACAATAACATATCAAAATAATGTTGCCTGGTCTGATGAGAAATAATTTGTTGTTATCACTGTCTGACCTTAAGAATCTACAATATACTTAGCTTTATGAATTAATATTGGCTTCATTTATCATTTTAACACATTTACATAATTAGGTCACAGAAACGTTATTTTAAAAATCTTACAATGAAGTAATCATTAATTTTGTGAATGCTAGCTAAAAAAATCCACATTAAAGGACTAGACAGTGTGGTTTTTCAGTCAAGGGCTGTCGACTTCAAAATACATTACCAAACTGCTTTTTGAAATAAACCTATTTAAGTAATGGCACCTGATCATAATGCAGCAGAAAATCTGAATTATACTCTAATAATCTCCAGTATACTTGGACTTTCAACAATAAGTATGTTGAAAGCAACACAGCTATAACAGGATTTGATGCTCTGCAAAAATGTCTTTGTTTTGTCACATTTAGACTCACGCCAACATACATAGTAAGTGAATTTTAAGTAAAATCTACTTATATAGCACCTTTTTGCAAACAGATGTCACAAAGTGCTTCACAGAAAGGGTAACCCAACAATATACATACCCTAGCCATGCACAATACAGAAAACGGAACACAATGAATCATAAATGCCAATTATATTCATACAATGCAAGATAGGAAACAGTATTTGAGAGGCTTAAAGTTCACTCTGCTCCGTTTTTTAAAGAACTCGCCTTCATCTGTCCTATTGCTAATTAGATTCACAAAAACTCAGAACGTCCAAAAAAAATCAATTAGAAGGCGAAGAGTCATTCCCACACAGCTGATTGCACGAAGATCCTTTCATCCCACAACTAAATTGTTCACATTAGACTCCAAACTTTCGTTTGACCTTACGCTGACCCACATATCACTGCTTCATATCTTCTTGCTTTGGGCTTCAGTGTGTAATGATTATAAATGCATGTTGCAGCTTTGTAAATGTGTGTTTATCTGCCTGCATGTGAGCGCTTTTAATGGTGACATTTCTTGCCTTTGATGTCTTCCTCCCAGGACACCATGGCAGCTCATCCTTTGTATTTTTTGTGAGACAGCCGGATGAGTGCAACTGGCAATCATATTAGAATTTCACAAAGGCTGTGTTTTACCCCTGGTGCTGGTTTGAGAGGTATTGTTGACAGTTGTAGGAGGGAATATAACTGGGTTAATTAGGGCCAAAAACCTCATTAGTCAGCACGGAAGGAAAGTTTTAAAGTTTATCTGTTCCTGTTTCCCCGTTTTGAGGATGGTTTAAGGGCTGGCTTGCAGACAAGTTACAAAGAGGATCCTGTTAAAAAAAAAGATTGAAATGAAATATTTTAATCAGATCCCCTCCTGCAAATCGCTTGCCCCACAGTCATCTCATTTTCTATTATTGTTTTCCTTTAAATGTGTTCCAAGTGTGAGATATCACAAAAAGTGCCTCATTTCAATTTGCCCATATTCATGCCAAACAAAGACGGTCTGCGGTGGGGAGTGTTCCAGTCATGGATATTGACACAGAGAAACCACACAGTCAGGTAGATTCACACACAAACAAAGCTCTGGTAGGTGACCATCGCAGGGCTGGCATCCTCCAGTAAGTGAGCAGATGTTTAGGGGCTGAATGCTCCTTTTTGTTTCAGTCTCCAAAGAAAACGGCTGCTGAAATTTTCAAAGAGAAAAAAAAAAAGATTGGGCTTGGGAGTTCCCTCATCTCATCAAGCCTACTGTAACCTCCAGAAGACAGGCCGAGAGTCAGGACCCAACACTTGCAGACGGTAGCCAAGCTTTTATCTCTGGAGGAAACATGTAATTTTGGCTGTTACACATAGGTGTTGGAGTTGCTTTAGTGGAGCTGAAAACACTTGCTTCGAAATTTGGCTAACGCAAGTGAATTTGACTATAAGCATTGCGGGCTGTTTAAAAAAAACAACACATCATAATATATTTTAGTTTAATTCAATTAAAATGACAATATTATTGACTGAGCTCAAGAAATCTAAAGCAAACGCTTTAGGAATTACCACCAGTTGTCAGGTATAACAGCAAACCGACATTCATCAAATCTGAATTGTATTGAATGAAACGGTTTAATTTTTTTTTACTACAAGATGCTGAAACACAATTCAGATGTAGCTTTTGAACTCAACCTGGAATATATATTATTACATTTGTTTTGATCATTCAGAATGAAGACGTTACATCAACAAAGAAATTGATTTTTACACAGATGTTTCAGATTGCCGGAGGACATGTCAGCCTCGTACGGTGCACGTCAAACCAGTGTGTAACTACCAGCAACGCTTCTAATGAAAAGTGCCTTTGGCTCAACATCTTATCATTTTATTGACTTTCTTTTAATACATTTTGCCTCGAGGAAAAACATTTTCCTTCGGAAATCATCTATAAACATATTTTAATGTTTGCTCTTTTTCATTTTGAGGTAATAATAGCATTTTGGAGTGGCCCACACAGAGTCCCAAGTCAAATTCAACCGTCAATCAGTGGAAGGGGCCAAAGTTAAGGGGGCGTTCAAAAAGAGCCATTCAAAACCTGATCAGCATTTGGACTTCATGAAAGGTCAAAAACCCATTGATGATATGCAAACAGTTCTTGACTGAAGTCCTTCAAAAAGGGCTTTTCCACAGATTTTTTTTTAAAAAGCAACAAATAATTTCAAAATACCATTTATTTGTTTTCATATAAGTTAAAATTTTATTTTCAGAACTGATCCCCATTGCACATTGTATTGTCATATTTTGGGAGATACCTGTATCATTTTAAATGACAAAGATAACCTCTTGGTTAAGGAAAATGCCTTCTTGAATGCCCATAAGCGTGACCTGTAAATATTGGGGATGTAACAGTATACTAAAGTCACGGTTTGGCATGTATTCAGATTTTTAAATCATGGATAGGTATGATTTCAGTACCATTTATTCAGGAGTCTGATCTTTTGCAGCTTCTGAAATTAATTTGATTTTAAGTTCTGAAATATAAGAATAATGGGAACTATAAAACTAACTGGTTATTTGGTAGAATTTTTTATTTATTTATAAAGTTAGCAGGCATCATCAGTGCCTGGATAGATCAAGTACACAACAATATAATCACTTTACTTTGGAGTTGTTTTGATATTTCGACAAACTGTGTCCCAGCTGTACCTGAATGCAGCGATTGGGGAAATCTCACATAAACAGATATTCCTCCAATTTGCATTTCATACAATGAGCAGAGTTTGGACTGATTGGATGCTTCAGTTAGCCATTTGAACTCTAGCTGATTATTCTCCAGTAACAGTGACATTTATATTCAGCTTGACATTGTGTCAGGTGAGTCATTCAGTTAAGTGCAGACAGTATTGCTGCTGAAAAATATGTATGCTTATATAAAGTTTTGATTTGGTTCACCTTTTTTTTCTCCACTGTAGCTGCAAGAGAAACCTTAATGTTTGCAAATAGAGTTTAGTGATAGCTGTTAGGCCTCTCGTTATTGTTTTGGTGTCACGTTTTAAAGTTGCACTGCAGAATGTTGCATCATGCGTTGCATTATTTCCACACACACAAAAAAAAAAAAAAAACATTGTCCATGTGTTCAGGTAAAGTAAATTAATGCTGTATTTGTTTTGCTTTACTTTTCAATTAGAAGGTGTGTGCTGTTGAACCCCCAGTATATGTGTTTCTACATTATGCTTATGGGCTCAGAATTAAAAATGGCAGCTTTTATGCTAAGAATAGGACACAGAAAAGTATACACATAATTTAGATATATAAAGCAACTCTCTTGTATTTTATCTTTACTGGAAATATTCATAATATTTAATTGAGGACTTCAAACACATAGTTATAATGTACATTTATTCCTTAACCCATCAAGTAGATGGATGGATGGTTTTTCGGGTGGATATGATTAAAATAACTAAAATGTCATCTTCTTCTGCCTATAGTGCCAAAAATATATCTTTAGTTGTTCCTGTCCTCCTTTATTGATGATCATTCATAAGCTGTTCAGGTATAGCAAAGGGCAATTTGACTCCATTGTCATATTTTATGTGAGTAGTTTGTAGGTTTTTCAACTCTTTTGTGTCTGGAAGAACACTGTGACCTGTGCCAAATGGCCAGTCTCTTTTTGGATGATTAATGTTTTTTGAGATGCGCAAATGTGTTTATTGATTTATAGGAAAAGATTTTAACTGCCGCAACACCATAAGCAGGTTGTCTTGGAGGAAAGTTAAACTGAAAGAATATTATAACTAACAATAATTGTATAGCTAAATATTGTTTTGTCCATAAATGTAAATTTAGTCATTACAAAAACAAAATAATAAAAATTAATCTAGCATGTAACAGTTTTATAGTTCTGTATGTATCTGATACACATGAAAAAAATGGCAACAAGGCCTTTTTGCCGTGCCATTGATCTGCTAGGCCTTTAGGTAGAGTAATGACAAAACGTTGCATTAGGTAGAATGAAGAGTAGATTGCTCAATAAGTAACCTTATACTCAGAATAATACTGACTCAACAGTGTATACCAAATAAAGAGTCTTATGATGTGCAGTTGGCGTAGCGGGTCGTAGAATTTGATCCCTTGTTGGCTGTGTGTCACTTCAATTCCCTTTTGTTTCACATCACCTCCTAGGTTTCATGTTGGCACAAGAAAGCATTCCAAATAGATATTTCTTCCCTGTTGAAAGAAACAAGACAATGTCACTGGTGTCATTTGAAGGATACATTACAATCTATGTGGTTTTTCTTAACTACTTTAATAAACATTGTGTTTTTATACTGTGTAAAATACCTCTGTAAATATACGGGGGTATTTTACAAACACGGGGGAAACTATTGTCTATCAAATAGCAAGTCTAAACATATTGTGTATCAATGCAAACAGAAAATTGCTAGAAATCTCTATAATAGCTGTATTATAACCGTTTTCACAGCTAGAAAAAAAATAATTGTCAAGTCTGGCAACTGTTTTATATAATTTCAATCAAGTAGAGATGATTGTTGTTCAGAAACTTAAAAATGTAATCATGTGTGCACGGCTATGAAAAAAAATCAAGGACATAACTAACGCTCCATCTTTTGTTTTTCTGTAACCTTCCAGGAAGACAGTGCTTTTGGACTTTCTGTTTTTATAATATGAATGCAACATTTTTTCATATTGAAACAATGAGGAGATCCAGATTCAGGACACTGGAACTTCATTAAACAAAACAACTGAGCGACTTCAGAAAAAATGTTTAGACACAGGGGAGTTTTCACCTGTATTGTGAATGTAGTTTTTGCATAAATAAATTCAGATTTATCTGTTTTACCAATGTACCCAAAATCAAATAGGCAATAATAAGAAAAGCATCACCTTTTGTCATAGCTCTGCACTGATCACAACCTAAATATACGGAAATGACCTCCACTTACACATAAAGTGCTAAGTCAGGTATAGTGTAGCAATTGGCCTTAGCAAGTAAATCTCCCAAACTCCCAGCTCACTTTTAAAAACAGCTGCCTTTTAACCTGTAATAAACTACACGATTAATTAAAAGTAAGTGCTGGCTCATTTCAATTTCGTTCAGTTGTTCTTATCAGACGATTCAAACAAATATTTCAAGGTACCATACAAGACAAAGTTCTAAGCAAGTATTTCAACCTATGGTATGAAAAAAACGTAATAATTTCAGTGAACCTTTTGAATACTGGCTCTAAGTGCTTGTAGAATAAATGTGATAATGTTTTTCAAACCGTCCAACTGATAATGAAAGCAGTGGAGCCCTTTATGGCTTTAGTGAACAAAAACACTGCTGCTTTTCCACAGCACGTAACTTTTTTTTGCTTTTGACTAAAAATAGTCCTGGCATCTGCATACTTAGGAGATGCAAATCTTCATTATATTTGTGTCTGGGTAATGTCTTCCTCTTCATTTGCACTGTTGTCACAACTCCATTGAGAGGGCCTTGCACCATCAAAAATTACTTTCATTTTTATTCAGAATTTCTGAACAGCCTTGGGCTATTGCTGGCACGCTTAGTGCAAAATCACATTTGAGTGGATCTACAGGAGCCCCAGTGCTTGCTCTGTGCTTCAAATGAAATTTCTGTCCTGTTCTATCCCCAACCTTTGATATGTTGTTTCTAGATTAAGGGTTTTCTTGCCTCAAGGAAGATAGATTGAAATCAGTGTTTGCATAAGATTAAAAATGTGACATAATTCTCTTTCATAGTCCAAACATTACATCTGACATCACACAGTTTGCTGATAAAGGCTTAGTAGATAACTTTATTTGAGTAACAATGTATTACTGTACCGACCTAGACCAGCCTGAATGTTCAATGGGAAAACTGTCGCAGTAAGCGTGTAAAATGTGGTGAATGTGAAAGAAAATTGAGTTTCAGAGGTATTTGAGAGTGCAGAGGAGGAAAGTGGGCTGTTTGAGGAAAGGTGAAATAACCAGGAAAAACAAAGGATATGATAAGTCGAAAGAATGTGTCGATGAGAACCGACATGGCAGAGTTCTCCTGCATCAGCTTTTGGACAGCTGCCTGCGGGCTGATAGGATTAAAGAGTGTTTTAATGTGACCTTTGTGCTCTGTTTTTGATATTAACATGCTTCACATTTCCCAGTGTGCAAGGTCACTTTTTGTACATAACATGCACAATGTAAACCAAAATGGTTTCCACCTATAATACAAAAAAAAGTATATACAGCTACACTGTCACAGTGATTCATTATCATGAGTGTCGTCTAAAGCTAACACTGAGAAACAGTTGCCCATAACGTTGTTGTCAGATTTTGACAATATACACTCCGTGTGGCCCTTTACTGCTAAAGACACAGACATGTTGAAAAAAGATACTTGAGCTCAAGCAGAGAGCATGGCAGAAGACAACAGAAATGTTGGGAAGACAGATCTCCCTCTGTCTCAATGCGAATAAACTATTCAGCATCGGCAGAATGAGAACAGAAGCTGTTAAAGTACTCACTCAGTCTTTTACTGCTCCAACAAAACATGAAGCTAAGGAGACACTGCAGAGGATATGCTTCTTCTTATGTTGAAAAGCATTATTCTTTCCACTGTTATTTTTGATTGCACATCATTCTGTTCTACATTTTATTCCATATTAAAGGTAGGATAAAGGTAGAATTCCAGAGAAAAATGAGAATCCAGACATAAGTATCCTACTCAAGTATCTTGTCATTCACTGTAAGATATTTCCAATGGGATTTTACATATGCAATCAAGATAAGTGGGGGCAATAAGCCGAGCAAAAATTAAATTAATGTGAGTTATCTTTTGGTCCACTTCATAAGACTGATGTGCAAAACCAAAGACAGACAAGCCTCTCTTACCGCTCAGAAACCACAGTTTGTCTCTGAATAAAAGAGTTATTGTCTTTCAGTTTTTACCAACTCAAATTTTACCCCTTAGTGTGAAGTATCCAATTAAATATGGCAATACGAATAAGCAGGAATGTTGCTCTAAAAATGATTGGATTTTTATTGAAAAATATGCAATTAATGACAAAGAATCTTCTATGAGATTTTTTAAAACTTGTTTTTTTTTGGCAATTCAGATGTTTCCATAAAATTCCTAAGTATTTGGTAGAAATGCCTCTTAACCTGAGTGACTTGGGCAAACATTTCAGGTATCCTTCCACATGCTTCTTACAATGGTTTGTTGGAAATTTTGTTACACCAGAAACATGTCAAGTTCATAGGCTCTCATACACCTTTTTCAACTATGCCTGCAGATTTTCCATGGGACTGACAGCAGGCCTTTGTGATGACCATTGAAAACCACTGACTTTTAGCCTCTAGCCACTTTTAACTAATTTGGTTGTATGCTGAGGTTCATTGTGCCTTTGAAATACCCATTATTGACTAAGCTTCAACTTTTGGGCTGATGTATTGGGACGTTGCTTAAATATTTCAATACAATGTTTATTTCTCATTATGCTATTTAATAAGTGTAGTGCACCAATCCCTCTTGTTGCTGCCACCCTTGTTCACTGCCAGCACGGTATTCTCAGGCTTGCATGATTCCCCCTCTTCTCCCCAAAATGTAACAATGGTCATTAAGGCAAACAGTTAAAATCTTTATCACGCATTTACAAACTGTTATCTGGCTTTTTAATTTACTTTTGGAGCAATCCCCTCTTCTTCGTGTTGGCACAGGACTCATTTCATTGCGGATAATGAAAGTCTCATACTAATTTCAGTCAGCATCTTCACTTGTTACGTTGCTGTGTTTTGTTGCTGATAAGCACACCTCACATTAACACACTTTCAACTCTGGGAAACAAAACCTGTCATCTTTCTCTACAAAAAAAACTGCTCCTCATGCCCATCCTGTATGTATATTTAACAGATTAATGTGGTAGCTTCAGAAATCTAAAAAATTGTACTGCAGGATTTGTGGAGGTCAACAATTCTCTCCATGATTTCTTGGCTAATCTGACATTTCCATTGAGTCATATATGTTACCTTAAAATGCATTCACAGGTTCTTTGTCTAACTCAATTGGTTTCTAAACTAACCAATAAGGTTGCAAAACCATGGGACCATCATTTGGTCTTTCCCACATATTCTAAAGTTTTAGAAATCCTACTGTATGTTTAAAAAAAAGTTTTAAAAAGGTTTCTCTATATTTTGGCATTTAGCAACAAGAAGTAATTTCGGTAGTTAAAAGAAAAGAGAAAAGGTTTGTTTTAATCCAACATTACAGAAAATATAGTTATGGCTGTAGTTGGATCTCTTTGTGTACAGTGTATCTAAATAACAAGTCTATTTATAAGGAAGGTATGCTATGATAAAAAAGGAGAATGGTGTATTCCAGATTTCCATGGTATCACCAATTTGTCTTTTCAGTTGTATGGCTTTTGTTCTTACCTTTGACAATGTCTCTGCTTATATGTGATGTGCACTGGGTATAGAAATATTTCAAATGGTGCTTTTGTTGCTGTGAAGTCCTAATATACCATCAAAATATTTAATAGCTGAGTACTGCAAAAATAAAATGCTTGCAAATAAATCAAGATCAATTAAAGGGCAAGGGCAGAGGTAATTACAGTCATATTCGATAAATTAAAATATTTACAAAGTTACATCAGCAACTCAATTTACTAAGTAAAACACACAGAGATTAATTACACACAGATTGATCTTTTCAAGCTTTTATTCCTGTTAATTATGATGATTTTCCTCTTACAGCTAAAACATCACAATTAAGAGTATAGCTTGAAAAAAAAAACAGAAATTTGGGCTAAATGAAAAGCATGTTAAAACCTGATGTTTTCAAAGGATACTTTTAACCTGACAAATAATTTCAGTTTATTGGATGTGAGCATATATAACATCAGGTGCAACATTAAACCCCCTTGCACATACAAAATCAGTATGCAGTGGATTAGGGTTTTGAGTAAGGTCGAAGGGCACTCACCTCCAAGCTGTTCCCAGGCTCAGCTGTGATGGTTGCTCCGGGGTGCTGTGAGTTTTTCAGACTGCAGTTTAAATGTAGAGTGTACCTGTTAGGTAGTTAAAGAAAGGCCCTCAGATAACATTTACATAAGAGGAGGAGGATGAAGTGTATGCACTAGCTGGCAGTGGTCAGAGGGCCCGGTGGCGCTGGTGTATGGCAGCCTCGCCTCTGTCAGCCTGCCCCAGGGCAGCTGTAGCTACTAACATAGCTCACCACCGTCAGGGTGTGAACGTGTGAATGACTAAACTGTAGTGTGAAGCGCATTTGGAGGTCGTCAAGACTAGTTAAAAAGCTATACAAGTACAGGCCATTTACCATTCAGCTCATCGGGGTTCAGTGGCGGCTCTTGTATGAAAGGCATCCTAGATTAGCCTCTTCTTCTGCCACTTCCCAACTAAACAAAATGCATTGTTCTAGGTACAATGGAAAGAAAATGTTTTTTTTTCTTTTTTTATCTAGTGCTTGTGCTCCCTTACCCGGACATCAGCCCATATGACTCACACCAAAAATCAAGACTTTAGGTGTTTCAGTTCTGTAAAGTGAAGAGTTGATGTTTTCTAGAATGTGTTTTTTTTTTACTGCGGACTGTTTAGATGTAAACCTGTATTGATTACATGTTTTTTTCATGAGCTGCAGAACATCAGAACCTATGTGCAATTGCCTCACGAAGTTTGGAGCAAAATCACAGAAGCACTTTGAATTTAATGTGCAAAGGGAGACTTGCAGAGTGTTGCACCCGAAATGGAATTACTCTAATACCAAATTATTATTTTAATCTGGGTGGAGCAAGATATGCTATGATAAAAATGATGGTGGCATATTCTGTTTGCTGTGATCAAAGTGTCCCTCAGTGTTGCTGTTAAATTTGAAAATATTGGTCATTACCTTAGCTGATTAGGCATTTTATAAAACAATAGTATTTGTTTTCCATCCACAAAAGACAATTTAATAGGTTTAGGATTTATTCTCTTTTACTATAATCTTTATTATTTAATATATACTGTATGTCACAGATACACATAACGACTGGCACCTTTGAGTCTAACAAATAAATCAGACAAAAATTAATTTCTAAATTGATAGGTGATCTAATCTCATTAAAACCACTAAATCAAAGCTCTCCTAAATAGTCGAGTTTAAATAATTAACCCCTGTACCTGTCACTGTCAATGCATGGACACATAATGAACGCTGATATATTATTAACCTGTATTTTTTCTCACGATCCACCAGCTGTTGTTCATTCTACCCATGCTGTCAACTGTATTGTGTGAGTGGGGTGATTTTTCAAGTGTGCTATCCCCCCAAGCAGTCACAGGGGTGAGTTAAGTTGACAGATTGTCATCAGAATACTGCAATGGGACTCAAAACCATCCAAGATCAAAACACATTAGTTGACTGACAGTACTCGAAATGGAGATCAAGAGTATCGTGAGCTCTGGACCACAGTCTGAACTAATCGGCACTGATAAGTACACACAGGATAACATTTTACCATATGCATAGCAGCACTGGCTTGCAGAGATTTATAGTTTACCTTGCAGAAGGTAAGAATAGTTATGTATATGTTGAATGAAGAATATTCTGTATCTGAAATTTAGGTTTCAAGCATGTTTTCATGTGAAGCTATCACAGCCCTCTTTGAAATTCACCAAGCATTGATGCCACTGGTGTGTGAAACTTGTGTGTGAAATTTGCAGTTTTTGCTTAATTCTGTATTTTGTCATTAAAGATTCTGCTTGCTGGAATGAATGAGCAGTTCAATAAGTTAAACCAGAAATTAATGAAATAGTTTACTTTCAGCATCTCAAGACAGATTTGCAGTGCCTGTTACTTACAGGTGGTGTGACATTTTTCTCTTTTTTTTAAATTTCTTTTTAACCATGCAAGTTCTTGAAAAACGATATTTGTGAAAACTGGAGTAATATCCTATACGGATGACTTTATTTTGTTATGCTTACACTGGTATCGGTTACATTTGAATAGTTATCAATTTCATCAAAAATACTGAAGGACCCGTACATATGTATGTTTGATGTTTAACATTAGCTTCCCTTTATGCTTAGTTAAATAGTGTGGACTAGCATTAATGCTGTTTGTCAACCTTTAGTTTGATGGCTTGAAACTTTATTTCAATTTGTTTAGCTGACCACTCTGGAAAGAACTTCATCAGTATTTTTCCAGTCTCTTGTTTTCTTCAAAAAGCACAGCACAAGGTATTGACATCCATTTTACAAATTCACAAGGGCAGCTATGGCTTTGTGTATTTTATTTATTTATTTATTTTCAGTACACAGATTTCCCATGCATCTGCAGAGGTAATTTATTGTGCTGAAAGTATGCATGCTTGTAGCAATATTTGTTGTTGGGGACATCTGAAAATACCAAGAATATAGCCCCAATAGAGAAATTGTGGTTGAAATTTGTAAAGGTATACTTTTCATATGTCTGTTAAATTTCTTACTCAACTAAATTTGCTTCAGTGTACATATAAAGAGCTAGTTCAGAACAAAAGCCATCTCAAGGTACTTCACAAAATAAACAGATTAAGTTTGTATACAGAAATATATAGTCTGTTCACTTCATTCATATACAGAGATTCAAGTGCAATTACATACATTACACAAAAGTTTGAGAAGTTTGAGAATACTGGTCCAGAAGAAAGGAAAGGTGTTGGTGAGACCAGCCATGCGTGGTTTAAAGACAGTAACACTGAGGAAGAGACCAGAGGCAGAGCTGGAGGTAGCAGAAATGAAGAGGTTGAGGTTCTCTTAGGGAGTGACGAGGATGGATAGGATCAGGAATGAGGAAGTCAGGGGACAGCTCATATTAGGTTTTTGAAGATAAAGCCAGAGAGGCTGGACTGAGATGGTTTGGACATGTGCAGACGGGGGATCATGAGCACACCTGTAGAAGGATTTTGAGCCTGGAAGACCAGGGAAGAGATTTATGGATGGAAAAAGAGGATCTGAAGGTAGTTGGTGTGAGAGAAGAAGACGCAGAAGATAGGGTTAAGATAAAGACCAAAGGAAGAAGATTGAACCAGAAGCATTTTATGTTAAAGAAAATGGCTGCAGTGGCTTCAGTTAGGAGAGAAACAGAGCTAAACAGCTAAGCTCTGAGTGAGTATTGAAATGTATTGGATAAAAAACAGAGGCCATATACATTAGTTAGTGGCATTGTTAGGTCCTCTAATAACTTAGCCTATAAAAAAAAAGATAACGGAAGCATTGCAAACATGTCTGACTGAAAACAATAACAATCTTCACATTGCAGACAAATGATAGAATGAATCAGGGCATGCATCAACAGTTTTTCCACATCCTGCTGAGACATTAGTCCTTTAATCCTAGAAATGTTCTTCAGGTGACAGAAGGCCAACCTTGTAATTGTCTTTAGATGCTTTTGGAGGTTCAGGTCTCAATACTCCCAGATTTCGGGCCTGTTCAGTGGTTTCTAGCTGAAGCAGCTAAAGTTGTATGCTAACTTTTGATCTCTCCTCTATTGGTCCAAAGATTATTACTTTGGACCAAAACTGTCAACATATTCAACAGGACATTCCTATAGCCAAGAAGGATAATTTAACAATTGTTTCATGGCACTAACAAAAAAAAAAAAAAGACTACAACGCCAATACATAACAATACATGTCATGATCAGATAACTTTTAAAAAAAACAGAGAAGCATCTAATATTGTATTACAGCTAACATAATGTGACATTAGGATTGTTTAATAAAGTTGCCTGGTAAATTTATTATTTTGTTCTGATATATAGACACACACACATAGTGTGAGAAAACCCAGGTGGAGTATTGACAGTCACTCTGAAAAAAGTCAACTGTTTCATGTACTTATGACTGTGATTTGCAAATCATTTTTTCAAAAGGGCTGAAGCAAAATATGGAGAAAAGACTATTTATTTTAGTAGAAGTTTAGGGGTAAAACGTGCTTATTATAGGATACTATCATTATAACTGGATTCCTGTTCTGCTATTCATTTTGCAACAGTGGGGGTCCAACAAATTGATAACAGTGGGTTAATGAGTTCATCATTGAGCTTGGTAAGCTCAAACATAGTGTGCTGCTTAACAAACCTACTGCTCTAGTTTCTTAACTTGGAGACTGTGCTTTTATAGAAGCATTACATTACTAACAGTCTTCGAAGATGGTCCTTTAGTTTCCACACCATGACTTTCCAAAGATTTAGCTGTTTTTCTTGTAAACAAGAAAGATGTGCAGGAGTGACCGAGATCGTGCCCAAACAAGTAAAGGAGGGCCGCTCGGCTCAAGTCAGGGAAAACTCCTCCCACTCCTAAACTTTCCATTATCCAGGGTGAGTGGTAGCAAATTATCAAAGCGGCTCTAAACTACACAAACAGCATGGAAGATTTAAGCAGTTTTATACGGCATTTTTTACCTGTAATATTCCTTGAGACTGTTAACTAGGACATGTCTAGTCTGTACACTTCACAGGTCTGTACACTGTTCACAAGCACAGCAGCAGAACCCATGAATATGAAACAAAGACAAAAATGACATGTGAGTGTGTAAATCAAATACATAGACTTGTTTGTTTAGATTGGTACTCTAGGAAAGGTAACTTTAAACGACTTCTGCCATGATCTAGCACTATACAGCACAAAATTGACTTGGCTCTAAAGGGGGTGGGGTAAACGATAGGCTGTGAGTAACCAGGAAATTGGATTGAGATACTATCGTTTCAAACACTTTCACCTTTATAACTTCTGTGACCTTTAGCAATTCAAGCTCTGTCATTTCTGTCAGGAGGAGGTACCATAGGGAAACTCGATCGAGCAGGCTGAGTATCTTATTGGCAAGCAAAGTGTGCTTTATTGATAACTGAAAATAGCCATGAAAAATATAACACTCCAAACTGTTTCTTTCCCCTTGATATTAATAATGCACTCCTTTGGTCTTCCTCTAGAAATGATGATATATTGTCCAGCCCTTAATAAGAGGTCACCATATTGGTTAGAACACACATTTCATCCTATGTATGCAATGAAATGCATTTATATTTAAGTCTTTCAGCTCTTTATCTGTATTGTTTTCATAACGTCTCTCCTGGCTGCCATGTTGCTTTTGTCTGTAACTGTGTTTATTTTATTTTTTTTAGGTGTTTGGGGGGCATTGAGGTGATGCAGGTCCCTCGGTTATCCCAGTGGAGGAGCCAGCTAATGACGGGTGTATTTGTCTGCTGAACGTCCCCCATCACCACCAGCCTCCATCCCTCCTTCCCTCCTTCCCACCCTCCATTGCTGATGGCTCTATGGGGCATCATCAGCCTCAGCCTTCATTGCTGGGTGTGTTTACGATCCTTTGCAACAGCAACAGCTGCTCCAGCCAGCCTCCCTAATGACAAACCCGGGGGACCTCTCGACTGGCTCCTTTCAGATAAGGGGCCCTTCCACCACTCCCCAGAGTACATCGACTTTGTGGAGAAGAACCGACAGGGCTTCTCCACCAGATACAAAATATACAGGTGAGTTATGCTCATGTGATGAAAAGGTGCTTTAAACATATCTACACCTTCAAATAACATCTTCACCTTTATTAGATATTTGACAAATATCCCTTTAGTTTCACAAAATTAATTCCAAAGTTGCCTTTCAAAATATCCTATGCCTGTCAGAGCGTTTTAACATCAGTAGGTCAGTAAATATTGGAATTCATACAACTTGACATCTTTTTCTTAATCACAGGCTCTGTAGTAAATGTGAAGCCACAGCTTATCCACATCTGAAACCCTCCAGCTATTTTATTTGATTAATAAAAAGAGAAAATGACAGCCAGGGGACTTTGTTCTAAAACATTTAGTTTTTTTTGAATTAATGCAGTCATTTCCACTGAATATGTACTGCCACTGCAAACAAAGTGTAAGCTATAAGACTCTAGAAAAATATATTTTTAAGTCTGTAATATGGAGTCTGAACCATCCTGCGTCCTCCCACTAAGGCTGAACACTTTCTGCAACACTTGCTAGTTATCATCTCAGTGATGCATATTTTAAAAAGTGTAACAGAGAAAAATCCCCTTTATAGACCCCTGACCTTCCAATGTGTATTCTTCATTTTCAACAGATGGGCTACCCTATATTCAACCTTGTATGGCACAATAATGGTGTAACAAATAGATTAATAAATGTTTGTTGCAAGAATATTTAGATATTCCAAGAGTGACTTCTGCTGAAGTAGTCATACCTTCTAAAGTTCTGAAAAAAACAAACTGAAACAAAACATCTAAAAACTGTGGCATCCATATTAGATTAGATTAGATTAGATTAGATTAGCTAATATGTTATTGTCCCCATAGGGGAAAATTGTCTTGGACTACATGCGATAAAAATAAAAACTGCCACCATAAATTAGAATAAATAAACATCAAATACACATATTACACCTTACACCACAGTAAGTACAGAAAGAAAAACATGTACTGCACATTAAAAACATGAAAAATACACCAGACTGCATAAATGCCAACAACCAATACAGCAAACTAAATCATCAAAGCAGCCTTCATAAGTCCACACTCTATATGGGTACATTGTTTATTAATCTGATGGAGGTAGGAATGAATGAATATTTATAACTATTAAATTTGCAAATGGGCACACTATATTGTTTGCCAGAAGGCAGCAATTCATATTGTGAAT
Source organism: Fundulus heteroclitus (assembly GCF_011125445.2). Taxonomy (NCBI): domain Eukaryota; kingdom Metazoa; phylum Chordata; class Actinopteri; order Cyprinodontiformes; family Fundulidae; genus Fundulus; species Fundulus heteroclitus. The sequence continues at coordinate 11,376,204 of NC_046369.1, forward strand.
AGAGGATATGAGAGGGATCAGACTGTACTATTTTAATGCAGACCCCTCACTCAAATCTAGTCTTCAGAAGTCACATAAGTGTTACATTTGATCCACTTTTAAGTAAGTTAACAGTATAATGCAGCTGTTCGGTGAAGGCCTCAGATGTTTAATAGAGCATATGTGAATGAACAGGATTATGAAAACCAAGGAATACACCCAGCTAGTCAGGAAAAAATTGGTAAAAAGTTGAAAGTAGGGTTAGATTATAAAACTAGATCCCAAGTGTTGGGCTGCTCATGAAAAGCATTGTTTGTTAGATCATAAAACACTGGAAACAGAATACCACAACTGCATACCTACCAAGACATGGCCGTTCTGAGTCTAGGCAAGGAGGAAATTAATCAGAGAAACATCCATGAGGGCTAGGGCAACTCTAGAGCATCTGCGGTTAAGATGGAGAAACCTGTTAACATAACTATTAGTTTTGCAATCCACAACATTTTTTATGGAAGATAAGCCAGAAGAAAGCTGTTGTTGAACAGAAGAAAGATGTTGTATTTGCAGTTTTCCTCAAACTACTAAGGCAATGAAGCCAACACATGGAAGAAAGTTCCCTGGTTACATTAGACCAAAGTTCCAGATATGCTCATGCCTCCGGTACTAGACCTGCTTGAAAAGTTTGGACTAATGTCTGGATATAAACTGAACTTTAATAAAATTATTCCCAGTTAATAGTGCAGCTACAGCCTCCCCACTTACTAGTTTACCATTCAAGATGTCACCGCAAGGATTTCAGCACCTGGGAATCCACGTGACTAAGAATTACAACTTTTTTTATTTATTTATTTTTTACTTACAGCACTGGTCCATGCTGCCAATTTCTTTAGCAGGATGGATCAGCTGTATCAAGATGAATGTGTTATCAAAATGGTTACCAATAGAGCAGGCCTCATGTAGCTCTTCTTTTTTGTATTGTCTTTTATGCCTTCCCCCAGCAACATCTCCTGTATCTTACACTAAGAATATAATTGTTAGAATATTGGCTTAGATTATGCAACATTTTGAGATTCAAGGATTACCTCTTTTATCACCAATACAATCTAATCTTCTATTTCCACCTTCACTTTATTCATCACCATTTCCCTAGTTTTCCAACAATTTCTGCTTCCACTTTGGCTGATAGATTGCTAGAAATCAGTCCCACATCAAAGAGTACCATATCAAAACTATTCAACCATCTAATGTCCAATTCAACTTCTGGGTCTAGCCGTCTTTGCGTTACTTGGTCTGACAATCTCAATATTGAGATTGATAATGAAATGTGGCAAAATATTCTAAAACACATTCACTCTTCATCAATTGCTGCACGACACAGAATTATCCACTATAAAGTAGTCCAGAGTACACTGGTCCAAAAGTAAACTGACTCGAATATTTTCTGAGATGGATTCAAGCTGTGTGAAGTGTGGTTTGGGCTCAGCCACTCTCAGTCATATGTATTGGACCTGTCCCTTCTATCCCACTTTTGGAAGTCTGTTTTTGACTCACTTTCTGTAACCACCTTGACCACAGTAGAGCCTTCTCCACTCATTGCTTTATCAATCAAGATCAAACGATCAAGAAGGTTTTTTGTCACTGTGTGTTACCATGGGGAAATCTTTGTCAGGGCATACTCTGGCTTAGGACGCACACAACAAACAATAAACAATAAGCGATGGGTGAAGGTAATAATATAACGAACAATACATACAGTTGTTGTTTTTTTTTTTAAAAAGCAGAGCATGCAATATAGTCTTTGTGGTCTGCTAGTACTCGCACTGAGCTCCCCCTTGTTCCCTAGTTAAAATAGCGTACACCCCCTATCTAACCTATAACAAATATAGTAGCCCAGAATACATTAAGTCCATTGGAAGCTCTATTTTTTTCTGTTTAATTAATTTATATTCTGTTTGTTTTATGTAGCCTCTGTTTGTTGTTCTGTGTTTATTCTTTAGTTATGTACTTCTTATCCATTTACTTATGGAATTTTTTGCTAGGTTTTTTGTGTCCTTTGTTTTATCTGTGGCTTTTGTTTTATCTTTTATTGGTTTGTGTTTATTATTCAACTTATGATTTCATATTATAACATGAATGTCTATATATTGTGTTCATTGTTATGTCAAAATAAGAAATAAATCATGACAAAAAGGAAAAAAAAAAAAAAAATAGACCAAAATGGAACTTTTTGGAATGTATGCAAAGTGCATTTTGTGGCAGATTACTTATACGGATCATGCTGTCCACACAGGGAACTATAGTGGTAGCATCTCAATAGGGTACATATCATGGAAAATCCACTTTTTTGCCCTAAATACATTTTGTTGTGTACTTCGAGTCGCTATGAATGCAGGAATTTATAATGTAGTCTGTTCACGAGCTGCGTAGATATCTTTGTATTGTTTTGGGGCCTAATTTTTCAAGCTGTTCAGTTTTACCTGTTTTCTATTACATTTTTTTAACAATTACATTGCAGTATTTGCAAAACTGCTAAACAAGGTCACAGTCCAGCTTAGAAAACTCGCAAATCTATAATTTTTAATTGTCGTAGCGATTCTGTAGTCCAAGCTGAAGAATGCCGAAACTACAAGTTGATATGTCAAAACGTTTGATTTTTCATCACACCGTCCCCCAGCATACTATAAAAAATGGCTGATCAGGCTAGATCAGCTCTGAAACCTGGAGGGAGGATGGGTGTGAAGTGCCTCCTTTAGATTTAAAGAGACAGTACCAACACAAGTTGCTCTCAGATTCACCTCAGAACAGGGGTAAAAAGGGGGAATGTGGGGGTATATTAATGAGGAATTCCGACCAAAGCATCGCAGTTCCATTTTACATAGTTCACAATGAATGATTTAAATGTGAAAAGGAAGAACTGAAAAGCATGATATTTCCCCTGTAAGCAGAGACAGGGAAGCTGGTCAGAGTTAATGGGAAGATAGATGGAGAAAAATTCAGGGCTGTCCTGAAAGAAAACCTCAGAGACAGCAAAAGACTTAACACTGAGCAATGACCCTTTGCATTCAGTTAAAGCTAAAATGGGATGGTTTATATCAAAGCTAGCACATTTATTTGATACTATAAGTGCAGTCTAATTCCATATCTAATTCAGGCTGAAATCAAAGACTTGGTCAAAAACGCTCTCCATTAGATCTAAGGCTAAACTAAAGTCATCTGCCTAAAGTGGGTAAAAACATACAAGAACAGGCTTTTAGCCATATTTAAGGTATTGGCTTTTCAAATCAGATTTTATTCAACCCAAATTTAAAGACATGGATTGTTTTTATGTACTCTTTAAGATTATTACATTAGATTGTTCCTTCAGATAATATCCCAATAAAATCTGCTGAAATTTATGATTTTAATATTACAAAATACAAAAATGTTCAAGGGTATGATTACTTTTGGAGGTTATTGTACAGTGTGTATTCTCCATATCCAATTACATTTTCTGATACCTTAGTGCCAGAGAAAAGTCCTCTTGATTTGAAATAAGTCACCATTAAGAAAATAAAATAACAAAAAACTTAAATGTATTCTGCATCCAAATGAATAATAATTTAATTAATATGGTGGGAAAGAATCAGGAAAGGAGTGTATTTTATTTAGCATTTTATTAATTACTTTTATTGCACATACATTTTATTAATTGATTTTACTATACATACTATGCACAGAGGCACATTTAGGACTTTCTGATACATTTAGAAATATTTGAATTACCTTTCCTGTGCTTTAAGTGATTTTCCTAATTAATGTCCAACTTATGGAGGCAAAAGAGAATGGAGCTACATTGCTGATATTGCAATGTGGTCAGGGTGCTTTTTAAAACCTCTTTTATGGTTGGGTTGATGGGAGGCTGCGTTATTTGGCTTGGGTCGTCATGCAGAAAAGATTCCTCACAGTCAGGGTTTACACAATCTGGCGCATGAAGACAGAATCATGATGTGTTACATGCATGCATGAGGCTATCAGATGACTGTATATCACATTCTGCTGGCTTCCAGAGCCACAAGGTTTCACGTGACCATGATGTCAAATTAGATTTGTTGATTAGTGCTGTAAAAGAAAAGAAGATTTGTCTCGACAGCAACACAGTCTGAGGTGTTTGAACACAAGCGTATTAGCTGAGATTGTGTCATGAATCATATCCATCGTCACTAAGGAGAATGTTGTCCGGGCTCCTGGAAATGGATGGACAGAATTCTTGACATCTATGGGTCGCTGTAAGGATGCTTTATTGCTCATGTGATCAGTTGCCATGTTAAAGCTTTTTAATATTTCCTTCTCTGGCAAATGGCAGTGGTCCATTGGAGCAGAGCTGCATGGGCGGCAAGATTAATAGTCTTATCATGTGGCCAAGTGATTAGTGAGCTCTTAGTACTTATTACTCTGCATTATCACAGAATCCCCTGAGAGGTTTCTGTCAGCTGCAAGGTTGTGTTTGAAGCCCACTAGATTACCACAATGCGGCACTGATTAATAGTGTTGATATTAAAAGGAAAAACTAACCTAAAAAGTAAATAGCCTGTAAATCTCCCCAAATTGAATTCACTTGGATTCAGTCCCATTCAATCTCACAAACCAAACTAGGCAGCTTTGGGATTGTAACTATTTTGGCAAATAATAGCTTCTTTTAGAGCCAGTGTGGGGGAACCATGGTGATGATTTTGTGAGGTGGACTGAACAAAGAAAAAAGGTCATTTTTAAAAATAGTTTACTGAAAATATATATATATATATATTTTATGAGAGCTGCTCTAACCCAGTAATTCCTGTAATTCTTGGCATTAAAAGTGTAACTTCCTGCAAATACTGCCATTTGCTCTCAAATGGTTTTGACTGTTTTAAGATAATATATTGTCAGTTATACTTTGGTATTTCTCTCATTGAGTTTATAAACAGTTTATATAATCAATTATTAAAACGTACAGTCTGGTTCATAATACAATTTGCACAAACTGAACCCATGAAGGAAACTCAATTGTTTTAAAGCGTCAGACATCAATCCATAATATTAAAAAGCTGTGTTTTTTTCTGAACTGTTGTGAAACAGACTTCCTTCAGTGTCTGTTTGAGATGACTGAGTTGTCACGTATCATGTTTATTGACTACTTGACTAGATTTACTCAATAAGTGTTTTACCTGGGCTTCAGTTTGACTCAAGAGTGCAAGCGTGGCTGTTTTTTAGGAGTGAAATTTGCCATGGGAGCTTATTGCAGCAAGGTCTTTTGCGATATGTAACACCTGGTGTTCCCTACAACCAAAGCCATTAAAATCACTACCTAAAGTGATTAACTTCTCTCTCTGAGTAGGAGGGCATTGCTGACAGCACAATTCTATAATTCTTGGCTGACCAGTCAGGCTTGTTGTGTTTCTTGAAGGTGAAGACATTTGGCTTAGGTGGAAATAATATTTTTTACCAACATATACAATCTGTGTGAGACAGGGTCTGAACACCGTGTTATTTTTTTTGTCTTGTCTGGGCTTTACCAGATGTCTGATTTTAGAATGCTTGTTAACTGCCTATTTTAGCCTTTCCCCCAACATGTCACCAAGTGTCTCTTTTTACACAGCACACAAAATGTTGCCACCATAGTTGTTAAGAATGCAGCTGGAGAACCCGATGTTCAGCCGAACACAGGTCTCCGTTTTTAAAAAGTTTATTGCAGAATGTGAGTAATGGCAGATGAGGCAGGTGAACAGTAATCGACAGCAGACTAGAGGATGCAGGCGGGGTGACTGGCAGAACAAAACTTCAACAGGTGCAGTAGGCAGTGACAGACTTGAACCAGAGATGAAGGCAGAAGCTGACCAGAACAGGCAATGCAGACCGAGGAACCACCAGAAGGGTCAGAACAAGGTGCTGGAACTCATGGGGAGACAGGGCAGACTTGTGCAGCATGCAGACACTGGCAGCATACAACAGTGAAGCCCGAAAACAAATAAAACAGAGGAGTCCAGCTAGCTGGGCACACAGAAACTGGTAGAGGCAATACATGAAACAAGACGAGACGTTCTGGCAGTGAGGGGATGAAAGAGGCAGGCATGTGTAGGCTGGTGAACAGGTGAGCAGAGTTGACAGTAACTGGTGACAGAAGGTGGAGCTGAACTGAGCTGGTTGACTGGAGACTGAGGAGTGGACTCAGCTGATTGGGTGGGGACAGATGGCTGTTGGCTAAGGGGAGTGAAAACTGATTAGTCTAGAAAAGTCCAAAACAAATAAACAAAGACCTAAATTATGACAATAAATATGACTTTTTAACTTTGGTGAGTTTGGGTGCAGCCGAAAATGCCAAAATATATTTAAATATAAATATAATAAATAAATATAAAACATTATTGTCTTGATGTTGCTTGGGAGTCCCCTGGTAGCAGTTCTATGCATGCATTTACTTTGGCCTCATGCTTTCAGTCTCGTTCAATAGTTGTAGGAGTAGAGACATATCCATGTCTGCATTGCTGTACATCTCAGAACTGATTAAATTTCTCATTGCCAAAAATGTTGTTTTTTTTCCTCATTGTACTACAAAGAGAGAAAAACCTATAATTTGGAATTTAAAAAATGTAAGCCTACACACAGACCACATACTTAAATCAACAGAAACTCTATAGTTTACCCTGATTTAGCATTGCATACCAAGATAATTTAAAAAAAACTGTTTGTTCTAAATGTGGTCTAAGCTTAGAATAAAAAAAATCTGTAAGAACAACCAAACGCACATGCAAAAATGGTAGAAAGCTAAAACTCAAAATCAGCTTAATTTGAATCAGTAAGAATGAACCAATCTTACCCAGTATTCTGCCGTGATGTTAAAGTAACAATATGAAACTGTGGAAAGAGAGTTGAAAATTGAGAGGAGAGTTGTGATATTTAAATGATTGCAATGTGCTTGTGGATGGTAATAGCGCACATTTCCATCTAAAGTGCTCTTAAACAATTATAGCTTCACACCTGTGCTCTAACAAGATACTCTCTGTAAATGACCAGACATGAATTTGGGTTTGTTTTGATAAAATTAAAAAAAATTCAACGTGAATCATGATTTCTACCCAAAACTACTAGTCACAGCACTTCTGAACTTATTAAAACAACTTATCAATCGGCCCAATAACACAGAGATGATGCATCTCTGGCAGAATATTTTTGTGACAGCTATATAATGGGTTTATTTTTAGTTGTGAACAAAGTTTTTGGCTAAATCTATAAAATCATCACTGGTACCAATTAAGTGTCCTGAATTTTGTAGTATAGTTGGAAACTTTTAATTGTGTGTAGCTCTTCTAGGAAAGACTGTGCTGGTAATTAAGTTGTTTTTTTTTCAAGCATAACCCATTCTAATGTTTTTGAATTTATTTTCAATCTTGACTAAAAGTGATCTAAATCGGCACTTCTTATAAAAAAAAAAAAAAAAAGAAAATTCAGATATATTCTGATCTTAAATTTTTGGTCCAACTATATCAGAATTTTCACATAGGTGTCATTGGATTACTTAGACATAGTGTATTTTAGACATGATTCCGACAAAAATAAGTGCTTTTTAAGAGGATTTTTTTTTTTATCAGTTATTCAGTAAGCACTATGCTAAGCAGAGGCCCTTGATAGAAAACAACTATGTTCGGCATACATCAATTGTAATGAGTTTGCACAAGAAATAATGATTTTAGACTTGTAGAACATTAACTTTGATGTACCTCCCAAGGTTTTAACAAGTGGCTGTGTCTTTTTTTTTCATATTCACTGCTTGCACATCAATAAATAATGAGCTAAAACAGCAGGATTCCAATAATTCACCTGAGACGATTTATTTTACAAACCTGACCACATATGGTACGCCCTCCCTCTGAGGTTGATGAGATCAAAACGAAGCAACTTTCTGTTTGATATAGCAGGCACTTCAAGTACAGTGAACAACAGCAGATTTCCTAAACCACAGGGGAGTCTGCAGAAGCTCTGAACAGAGTTGAGGTGAGAGTTTTAGAGCAGACTCTCCCCACGGTGCTTCTTAACATCCCAGTGCTACATTCTTGCTTATGTTTGTCATATCATCTCTTTTCCTGAAATCCCCTCTGAGGGTTTTAAAAGTAGTAGTTGTCACTTGAAGCAAAATGTGGTCCTAAGGGTTCTTTAAACACATATTTGACCTTAACCTTAAGACCACTTTTCACCCAATTGTTATTATTTTATAAACCTGAATAAATTATATCAACTCTTTAGATTTTAGTCACACTCACTAATTTAGTTTATTGTTGTAGGGAATGAAAGATCAATATTAACATTACAAAATACATAAATATGACATTATTAATCTATTGTACTGTTTTCATAGTTATTTAGATTCCCAGTGGTTCAGTCAGTATGAGTGACAGCGTTGCAGTTCCACACACTACTCTTAAAGACTGCACAATATTTCAGACTAAAATAATGAAATGGACTGGATTTAGTATAGACCTTTCTTGTCCCAAGGCAAATAAAACCTAGTACTTACTTTGGTGATTCATTAACTTCCCCCTAGAGCTACCAAGAACTTGGCATTTTGAATGAAACCTCCCCACACCTTGAGATTGCATTGTATTGAAATCACAAGAACCTTCTTCAGGGTGTTTTTTTATTTTATGAAATACCTTTTTTGAAATTAAAGATTACCCTAAAAAAATTAATAACATCAGTCTGAGAAATTGTTGCAGTTTTCTGCAAACTATATCATAAAGTACAAAAATTATGTTTTGCTAAATATGGGCAAATTAGATTTTTACTTTATTTAGCTCCTAATTTCACCAAGGTGCTGATGTATGGGAGCATTCAAAACATCCTTTTGGTTTTATACTTGCTTTAATAAGTATATGATAAGTGCTCCCAAACTACTAGTACTAGTACAATGCTGACTAGTATAATATTCTCTTTTTCCAGCAATCCCTATTTTATTCTCTTGTGTTCTAACACCCTGTCATACTATTTCATGTTTATCTTGCATCCAATGGCAAAAGAAGATGACTTTAAATTAATTTCACCTTGTTTGATACTATGGCTTATCCAATTAAACAGGGTCTAAAATTTCATGGTATAACCATTGTAACTTCATATATAATGTCCATAGACATCACTATTATGGACATTTTGGTAGAACTACAATATTGTTGCAAAGATGACCTGATAATCTAATGTGTGGTACAGATGCTTTCTCTTCACTCATGAAGATTTACTGACCTCTGCATAATTAATAGTTCGGTTCTTTACAACAAGAGGACAGCGGTAACTGTCATGGTGCAGCCTTGCTGACTGCACCCTGAGCATTTCCTGGCTCCTTCTTCCTCAGTGCAGCCCTGATTAGGCCTGTCAGGCTCTAATTAACTATGGACTGGCTCCACCTGCTCACTTGGCTATAAGACTCACCTCAGTTTGTTCCTCGCCGCCGGCTCCTCGTCTTCAGTGAATACTAACACCAAGCCTGTCAAGTCCTGTTCACTTATGCCTTCACCTACACCAAGCCTGTCAAGTCCAGTTGTTCGTCCGTCTCTACTCGTCTGCCAAGTTAAGTACTTGTTTTGCTGCGTTGCTGGATCTCTGCTCCTATGTCTTTGTGGTTCTCTCATCTGCTGTCCTGGTTCGGCAGCAGCCCAGCGCCTCCAGATTTCTCTCTGTTGCCCTGTAGGTTTTTCTGCAGCATCTGAGTCCAACGAACTCTGTCAAAGCTCAGTTGGGATTAATTGTTGCCCCTGCGTCCAATGAACTCTCTTTATGCTGCACCACAGGGTTTTCAGCAGTCCGCCTCAAGATCCTGTCTGTCATCTCCGGTCTGTTCCGGTCAGCCAGCTCATGCACTCTTCACTCTCCGTCTGGTAACTGTCTGGCTTATGTCGTCCACAAGCCACTACTTGCAATTAACTCTCAAACCAGCTGTGTGTGTGTGTGTGTGTGTGTGTGTGTGTGTGTGTGTGTGTGTGTGTGTGTGTGTGTGTGTGTGTGTGTGTGTGTGTGTGCTCTGTCTGGGTTCATCTAAGACAACTCATGACAGTAACAGCTTTCTGAATGATTCGGCAAACATTTATTTGACCACTTCTGGGACTTCCTGGACTGGATATGTTAATGTTTGAGTTACTACATATTAAAAAAAAACCGCAAAACATGCAAAGTATTTCCAGCTTTTTGGGATTTATTCTTAAGACACACTTCAAGCACAGATGGACACTGAGTCTGATCATTTGGGTCAGAGGAAACTACATTTTATTTGCCTGATTCTCTGGGTCAGGCAGGCAAAGATTTGGTCCAAGAGATTCTATCCAACTGGTAGGGTTGATCCAAGTTCTCTGGGTTGGACAGGGGTCAAAGCCAGGGAATGCAAGACAGGCACGTAGGTGTCTAGTGCAGGTCAGGCAGGGTTGAGCAGGCAGGGAAAGGTTGGGCAGGTAGAGCAACTGGACAAGGGAGAAAACACACAGGTTACTACTTGACTGAGGTAGATACATGGCCTGAAAGCTCAAAATAGGACAACTACATCCTCCGGAAAAAAAGTCTGCCATCCACCTGCCCAGCAAGGATAAAGGGCACTATTTTGAAGGACCAAATTGTTTTGGACAGAAAAGACAGATGGTTTGAGAGATGGCTGAAGGAAACCAAAACGAGAAAAAAACAATTTTAAACAAAGGACAGCTCATGTTTCAACTTTAAAAAACCTACAACACAGCTATATAGATTTAAGTGACTGAAAAGTCCAAAATTGTAAAAAGACTTTCAGAGGGATACAGCACTCTTGAAATTGCCAAGCTATTTGCGCGTGACCATCAAACCTTTTGCTGCAAATAGTCAACAGGGACGCAAGAAACGTGTTGAGAAAAAAGCTGCAAATTTACTGCCAAAGATTTGAGAAGAATCAAATGTGAAGTTATCATGAACCCAATATCCTCCGGCGCTGTCATATTCCAGAACTTCAACCTACCTGGAGATCCCAGAAGTCCAAGATGTTAAGCGCTCAGAGACATGGCCAAGGTAAGGAAGTCTGAAACCCGACCACCACTGAACAAGATATAAGTTGAAACGTCAAGACTGGGCCAAAAAAATATCTGAAGACAGATTTTTCAAAGGTTTTATTTATGGACTGAAGAGATGAGAGCGACACTTGATGGACCAGATGGATGGGCCTGTGGCTGGATCGGTAATGGGCACAGAGCTCCACTTTGCATTAGACGCCAGGAAGGTGGAGGCGGGGTACTGGTATAGGCTGGTATTATTAAAGATGAGCTAGTTGAACCTTTTCGGGATGCAGATGGACTCAAACTCAACTCCCAAGCCAACTGCCTGTTTTTTAGAAGACACTTTCCTCAAGCAGTGGTACAGTGAAAAGTCTGCATCTTTCAAGAAGACCATGATTTTTATGCAGGACAATGCTCCAGCACATGCCTTGAAGCACTCCACTGTGTGGCTAAACAGTAAAGGTCTTATAGATGAAAGATTAATGACGTGCCCCCTTCCTCTCCTGACCTTTTTTTTCTTTTTTGGAAATGGCTGAAATGTTTTTTTGTCTTACTTTAACAGATGAAAATAAACAAGTAACATGGGTTTCATTTTTAATTTAGTTGTATAAAAATTCTGCAAACTAATAGTTGCCCAATAATTGTTCACACATAGATATTCTCCCAATAAAGCCAAAATCTCACTTTTACTTTCTTGAAAATTCCGGTTTGAGGTTTATTGACATTTTGGATAGACCAAGAGCAAAAGGCTTTCCTTACAAAAAAGCTGAGCAAAAACAAAGCATAAAACACCAAAATAACAACAAATACGGCAGCAGGATGTGATAGTCTTTCATAAAAACGAAAGAAACCAAGGTGAGCTACTGACGTATACATTTAAAAAAAGTCAAATAACATGGCTATGCACCTTTAACTGTGGCGTTATAACATCAACTTAAAAGTTTCAGTCAAGTGGTATACATTTTTCTTTCAGGGATAAGCTGAATTTTCATAATATAAAAACTGTGGAGTGCTCATAAAAATTTAATAAAAGACATAGAACCAGAAATACATAGAAAAAATGTAGGCGGAATTTATCTTTACTAAGCTTTATTGATAAACACATGAAAATATGATCTACATGGTCTACTTGAACAATGTGAGATTTTTTTTCATTTGTAGCATATCTACGAATTTGTTCTCCAACAGAAATAAAAGGCACCTGTTTTTTTATGCAAGTATCTACTTAATGCTGATGGTAGTCAAAAAAGAAGTTCCTTTCAGCTATCAGGTACAGGAGGACATCACAAAAATGCCTTTCCAGGGTGTGGACTGCTTCTTGTGCTTGGTCAAACAGAGCACACACTTCCTCCTCCCATAGGATGCACACTTACTGGGATCATCCTGTGGAGTACAGTGCACTGGCAAATGTCCCCTCGATGCTTTGGGCATACCTCTGGTACATCTGGCACATTACCATTACAAACGAGGGGAAAAAAAGTTATCTTGTGCAACTTGCTGTACTTCACATATAGCAACTTCTCATGTCAAATTCATACAATATTTAACACAAGCCAGTCAATCTAACTGCAGTAAAACAAACTGACTTACAATAATATTATAGGCACCGTTTCTTTTTTTTTGCCAAATGTGTGAAAAAGAAAGCAACAGTGAAACTCCCAGTGAAACCTTAAAAAAGTTTATTCAAAGAAAAACTACTTCTAGAAATTTGAGTTTCACATGGTCTATCCACAAAACATTGTATTTATGTGCACAATGCTTGGATAACCTCAGTCACAGGGAAACCAAACTTTCTTTAATAGATAAAAACGAAACAAAAGAGCATAATGCATCACAGTTTTATACAGATTTACGTTGAATTTATATATTTTACTTTGTTATTTATTGTATATAACAATTAGGTTACTTACTCTTCAACTGGATCCAGAAGCACAAGGTAATCCAGCACCTCATCTCTCTTGGACAGGTTCATCTTCTTCTGCTTTTGGACGCTTCTGTATTAGTTGACCCCAGAGGCTGTGCAATATAATTTCCGGTTCAGCGAATACTTTCGTGAAGTCAAATAAATCAATCCAGTAAATGTATCACAATCTGCACAATTATGCACAATAAACCATTTGTTTTTTTGCTGATTTGATTCAGTTTTTAGCCTTTTATAGCATCTTACAAATTCCTGCTAGCATCTCCGGTCGAAGCAAGCCAATATTTTGTCCTGTAATTCTGTTTGGGATGTGCATGCTGCTCTCTGATTGGAGAACCATGCACTGCATCACCAAGATGCATGCTAGCATTGGACACTGATTTTCACGGGTTAGGGAGAGCAATCAACTTGTCAATGGTATCTGCGAAAAGGCTACGATGATAGCTTTTATGGATCAAAAGTCACATGCTAAAACGTACAAAATACTCTGTGAGGTTATATACGACCTCATAGACACCGAAGGGTTAAAGTCTTCTTGTTGGTGACATTGGTCTTTTCACGGCCCAAAAAGCAGACAAGAGTGCAGCAAGTTAGGGAATGCACATACTTCTTATTTCCTTTTAGGGATCTTCTTGTCCGCCTCTGCAAAGAGCTCATTAGGTGAACTATGTTTAATTCTTTTGGCTGTGGAGGGGCTCACGCATTACCATGTTTCATCATAAGACATATGAAAATGGCAATTGCCATTTTTGACACCAGGTGGCGTATTTCTATGCCACCTGGGGGCCATTATGCCACTGTGTGTAAAACGCAACACATGCTGTTTTCAATGTCAGATGGCATAATTTTGTGCCAGGTGGCATCATTTTATGGCGGCTTTTTATCTTATTTTGCACATCAACAAACTACCCCAATTTGAGTTAAAGACCTTGCAATACATGTCTTGATATCATGACCCAAATAAAACATGTTTTTAGATCCGCCAACATAAATGATGAGATAGTAGAAGTTGTCTTTTTAGCAAAATATGTTCTTGATGCACAATTTTGGTTTGAAGGTCCATCCTCTACTACAGAGGAAAGGTTGATTGGAAGTGACAACATTATTTTCTGTTCTGTTCCTCCTCATGCACAGTTCAGATCTCTGCTAAATTCTAATGAATGCTCAATGACAGGAGAAGATGAATTACCAGATTCAGTTCTTGCAGCTACCTCAGCAGTGATAGAGTAATACATTTTCACCATGTTATGCTGCTACTCAATTTCCTGCATTTCTTACTGATTGAATCTGAAGGAAGTTTAACTAGTGCGTTGAAGTAAATGAAGGAAGGTTTGTGTTTTTGAGGATGTATGAGCATATTTGAGTTTGTGTGCTTTGTGGATTCACTGGAAAGCATCCCCATGGCTTTGAATACAAACACAATGTGGGCCTTCCGCCTGAGCCACCTGTTCACAGCAAATGTTGCCAAGGGAAAGCTGCCATATCCACTCGGGTGAAGGTTGGAGGGATGACATAGATTTGGCCTTTTTTCTAGGTATGCTTTATTGGGATAATATATTTGATAATTTGATAGCAATACAATCTGATATTATATTTCAGACTGGAGTAAAAAGGGTGGGTAACTGTTTAGCTAGAAAAAATAGAACAAGATAAAATAACTCTTGAATGGTAAAAAAAAAAAAATATTTGCTTAATCAAAGGTAACATTTAATTGAATAATTAACTTCTTGCTTGCACCTCACTGAAAGTAGTTGCAAAATGTGCGGCACCTTTTCTTTTAACCAATAATTGTTTTATGTACTGAGTTGCTCTGTTCAGTTAACACATAAATGACCACAAAGGTTCACAGTATAAGTCTGGACAGGTGTAACATGACAATTGGTATAAAACTATGCATTTGTAATTGTTTTTTTATGTAGTATTTAAAAAGTAAACCTCAAGCTGTCTTAAAGGAGCAATAAGCATAATTGCACTACTTGGTGGACTGTTGAGCAGTGTCTGTTGACCAAAACAAGATGTGTGACGAGCCACTCCTCGCTGTACCTCCACTCTAGCTGCAACCCGGCCTCCTCTTTCCCCTCCCCTTCTCACCCATTGCCTTGTATTTGCATTTATTGTTATGCAATTATACTTGTTTAATTATGAAGATTATAAATTAATCATATATCCTTAAAAATCAAAGGATAGCTATAACAACAATAATTTAAAATGGTTGTGATCAAGGGCTATGAGCCTGTAATGATTAGCACTAACAATTGGCTTATTAATTAACAGTTAATAACTTATTTAATCCGGAAAAGGGTTATTTAACCAGTTGTTAACTGGGTTAGACTATACCTTTGATATTTCTTCAACTTTCCTATGTTCTCTTATCCTTATTTTTCCATTGTTTGGGATGGCCAATTTTATCACTTTGTCCTGTGCTGCACAATCTGGCGAGGTGATTCAACTTCCACCTAAGGAATATATATATATATATATATATATATATATATATATATATATATATATATATATATATATATATATATATATATATATATATGTATGTACACACATAACATATATCAACAGTTTCTTCAGTGTTTAAGGGATATTTTGATACATACCAACATACTGTTTGAGTGTTCTTCAGAACTGTGAATAGCAGTCTTTTTTGATTATGTTATACTTGAGTGTTCACTTCTGTTTTAGCATTTTCAAAATATATCATATAATGTGTCTTCATTACATGGCATTATTACGGTGAATATCAGACAGGCACCTGCTGCCAGTGCTGAAACTGTTCTGGACCT
Organism: Fundulus heteroclitus; assembly: GCF_011125445.2. NCBI lineage: Eukaryota > Metazoa > Chordata > Actinopteri > Cyprinodontiformes > Fundulidae > Fundulus > Fundulus heteroclitus. The sequence continues at coordinate 11,391,908 of NC_046369.1, forward strand.
GAACAGGTCCACCAATATGTCCAAAGCTGGCTCTGTGCTGGCCCATGTGTAAACTGCCAATGGCAAATCAGATCTGGGCCACCAAAGGCCCGTCATACATAAGTGTGTGCTGAGCCTAAGTGTCTTGTGTGGGGCAGAACTGGGCCAGACCAATTTTGCTATGTGGGTATATATACATATTTGCTTAAGAAAAGAGAAACAAATGTTTATCTATTTTTCCTTTTATATATAGTTATACTTTAAATGTCTTTATTTAGAGCAAATTGGAGCAGAAGTGAATTCTCTTGTTTCTGTAACAAACCTGGCAATTAAAGAAAAAATGTGCATGTGGTTCTTAAAAGAAGTGCAAGCTCAGTTGATTGCTTACATTGAATACTTGATTAAAAGTACCTTTTTTCAGAACAGTGTAAACTGTCTTTCCTTAGACATAAAAATATGAGAAAAATCAACAATTCTAAGAACTTTTCTGTAAGATAGTGCTTAGAGAATTAAACTTGTGAAACTGATGTGGCACTGCAAACAGGAGCAATGAAATTGATAATAATAATGACTTAGGTGGTTGTAGGGGGATTGCAAACCCTAAAATCAACTATGTGGTGAAACCCATTTCATTTCATCCTTTTCCTGCAGGATGAACCATTTGGCCTATCGGGGTTTTAAGATAAGACAGGGCTAGCTTATCACAGTCAGCGATAACTGAAGAAACGAACGACGGCAGGGATTTGCGAATACGCTTTCTGTACCTGTACACCCTCCCACCCCTCCCAACTGCCCTCTCCCTATGTATTCCTCTTTTATTTCCTGCCCAGAACATGCAGCACCTTTAAACTTCTGCCTCCATGTTGCAAAGTGAAACTCAGGAGACACTGTGTCCCATTTGAAGAGGTCATTTATTTGTATAGCATGAAATGAGGTGGAGATTTATAGCTACACTAGTTATGTCTGAGCAAGAAATTAGTCAGAGGCTTTGTTGGAATACTACAGTGTCAGCAAAAAGGTCAACGAGCACCACATATCCATTTAACATCATTATGTTTACTTCCCACACTGCTTAGAGCTCCCATTTAATACCATGTGCACCCGTCTCATACCTTCTTAATATGTAATAATAAATTAAAACTAAAGGTGAAGCAAATCTGTGGTACCTGCTCTTTAGGGTTTCTGTGCTGTAGTTTGAATTCTGAGTGATTTACACCTTGTATCATTTAAACATCTGTGTGTTCTAGCTTTCCTCATTACTCCTGGTTTAATGTGATATATACCCTTTCAAAAGGCCACACTCCTTCCATCCATCATCTGCAGCCAAGGTTGCCCAACCCTTTTTGATTACAGCATTCAAGCTTTTACGGTGACAAGACAGAAGTGCAACATTTGACTGATTGAACAATGCAGTTCATATAAATTTACTAAAGGTTTATTTCCGGCCGCACAGTGAAGTATGACCAAAAACGATCAATCACTCATGATAGCATTAGAAGGCATCCAGATGTAGCCCTTCAAAAAAGCGCTTTTTAAATTAATAAAAACATTTTCTAATATTACTAATGGTTCTCTTAGAAACATTTTCCCTTTCATCTCACATCCAAATGATCATGTAGAGGTGTAGCTGCTTGGTCCCAGGCCGACAGGAAAAACTAATACCACACTTTGCACCTATGTAAGACATTTCGCTACCTCATTACAGCTGTGATATCTGACATTGATTTCATACTAGGAATTTTTTTTACATGTTCATGGTGAAACACATTTGTGAAAATAAAATCCATGATTAGTAAATGATATTAAGACATTTTGTTGTAAACATGGGTCCTACATTGGCACAAATACCCAAAGTCAAAGATGATTGGAAAAATAGTAGATAATGTTGAGAGCATTTTTATTGATGAAGTGGAGAAGAGTGAAGTACTACAAATTGTACAACAGTAATCAAGCAAAATCTCTGATGTTTATGTTGACATGAACATGGCATTTATTAGGAATGTCATTGATTTAGTTATTAAGCCATACACATGTAAGCTGTTATTTATAAAATGGGTTTCCCCAGACCATATGAAAACTGGTAAAATAATACCACTCTATAAAGGTGTAAATAAACAAGAATACTGTAATTATCGATCAATAGCAGTCCTTCCACAGTTTTTCTAGAGAAATTGTTTTGTTACTAGGTTAAATGAATTCAGCAATAGATATAATATTTTAAGCAACAGTAAAAATGGGTTTCGCTCGACTGCAGCAGCAATAATTCAATTGGTAGAAGACACTTCAAAAGCAGTAGATAAAAAAAAATATTTAGTCAGTATATATGTACATCTGCTGGATAAATTATACAAATATGGAATCAGAGGAGTGGCACATGAGTGGATTAGAAGTTACCTGAAAGATAACAGTTTGTAGAAGTTGATGATAGAAAATCAATAGTATACAATATTAGTTATTGGTCCTTGGACTTTTTCTTTTGTTTATTGACAATATTACTAGGGTTTCTAAACTGTTTATATGTATCTTATATGCAGATAACACAACTTTGTTTTATTCAGGAGAAACTATTTAAAAAGTACTAGAGGTGTTTGGAATGTAATTTACAATGTTACACACATGTTTTAAGTTATTTTATGTTCATCAAACAGCTCTCTGGTCTGTTAGGTATTGTCTGGTGAATATCAGGCCAATTACCTTTGATATCAGGACAATAGTTGGGAGAGTTATTAAAGCACTGGCATTCTTCTAACAGCAAACTCTGCACATATATGGAATAAATGAGTGACAACTTCTTTTCAAGAATAACAATTTATCAACAATATATTTCAATCAACAAATCTTCTCTACTAGGCTAGTGAAACTTAATTAAAACTATGAAGCAAAATCAAGATTAAAGAAACTGAGGAACAATGTACACACAAAAGAACAAAAAGACAAATCAAGATTGTTTGAAACCATCACCATACGAATGATTCAATTAATTTAGAGATCCGAAGTTCATCTTAAAGAATATGGAATTAAGTTAAATCAGCTTAACTAATTTGGTGGAACAATATTTGGTACGTGTTCAACCCATTCACAATGCCACTCCAAGTGATAGAACATTATTTGAAGAAATACCATTTTAAATAATGATTTGCTAAATAAGAACCAATAACCTTAAGAACACTTAATTTTTTATTAATGTAATTATTTATCCAGAAATTATTAAGACTCAAATTGGTAACTTAGTGTCTGAGAATGGTTGTTAGACATCCTGTCTGTAAAAAGGAGCATTACCGCAGATCATTCATCCCTGCTGCTATCAGATTATACAATACTACACAATAACTGTAACCATAACTGTAACTATAACTGTAATAACCAACGTGCAATAACTAATGTGCAATTCTATTTAATACACTGTGCAATAATCCTGAAAGAAGTGACTTCTGCTGCTATTACCACCTGAATATATGTCAATACACATGTCTATAAGCCACCGTAAATGTACATAAGACATCCTCTGCCTTATTTCTATTTGGTATTTCTATTCTTATTTTTCTTATCTACTTTTTTTTTATCCACTGTATAAACGAGGACACACTGTATATAACCGATGCACCTCGTCCTACTTTTGACACCTTCTTCTGATTATTGATTACTGAGCCAATGTGTCATGTAAATTTTTCCAATGTGAGATCATAAAGCCTATCTTATCTTATCTTATCTTATCTTATCTTATCTTATCTTATCTTATCTTATCTTATCTTGTCCCTGTGTTGCCCTGTGATAATATGGCGACCTGTCCAGGGTGTACCCTGCCTCTCTCCCATTGACAGTTTGAAATTTCAATGGGAGAGAGGCCATTTTCAAATTGTACAGTGAGAGCAGCGGAGCTACAATAAATAGCTAACACCAAAGCTAACTGGATACATAAGCACTAGAAATGTGAATGCGCAGCTAGCAAGCGAAAACTAACAAGGATTATGCACGCACATTGATGTTATGTGAGCGCGTCAGAATGATTGGCATGTGGGACAACCAATAGATAGGGCAATACCTATCTATTGGTAGCAAAGCTGATAGTGCCCACGAGACGTGGGTAGAATGAGACATGAAGGCATGTGATTGGTTCTTTCCATTTGGACTGAATGACAGGATTGGTCAGAGTTTTTACAGGCCTGCAGTTCTCACAGAGATCAAACATTTTAACCTCTGTGTTCTAAACACATAATGTAATGACTACTGTCAGGATGGAAGGACGATTTAACCTAGAATAACAAAGTCAGTGTTTCTGACCAGCACTACCAACTATACCTTAAAGTTACACAAAATACCATTGAAACAACATTAATATTCCCTATTAATGCCTACTAACGCTCGTAGCACTACTGTACCATTGCAGAGTGAAACGAAAACAAGCATTATGTTGAAACAAACTGTAGTTATATTTAAATTGTTAGTAGCAAGGCTGATAATGCCTACTAGCAGCAGCTAATGCTGTCGGACATTCTAGAGCTTATTTAAAATAACTTTTGAGCTATATTTTTTTGTAATGAGCGGACTAGAAAACACAAACATTAATCTCCCATCATTATATAAAAACCCTTATGAAAAAGAAGTTTGTGATAAACTTATAGCACAACCCAAAACACATGAGAATAGCTTTGTTTCAAAGATCACTAACTTTCCCTGCTAATCTCTGCCAAACATCTGCATTTGTGTCCATTGTGGAGACTTTGGGGCATCTAGTTGCGATTAATTTTTTAGGTTGAAAACTCAGGTTGAAATCCCTTGTTTGTGAATCCAGGCCTAGGTGAATTCTACCTAGATCTCCGGTGGGCTGCGCTCAGCCTGTGTTCACTTATGTGCTTGTGGGGTTCTCTGCACGGCTTGCAGAGACGTGGTTTTCTCAACTTCTCTGGCTGCGCCTAACTCCCTCCAGCCACAGGAAACACACAGACTCGGATCAGCTTTCCTGCAAAAGCTGAGAAATTTCACAAACCTAATTCACATACTTATATTTCTCCTGGATGCCCTACAGAAAATAGTTTCATAATAACAGACTATCTTTAAATATTGGTAAAATGAAGTTTATGATTTTTATTGTTGTAGTAAAAAAAAAGTACTGACACACAATAATATGTTGATGGAGTTGAGATACAAAAAAGGCTTTAATTAATTGATGGACCACAATAACTTAAAATGCAAGCATAAAGCAAATAAAAATGGATACCAACAAATCTTCAATATATTTGCAAAAACAGAAAGTTATTACAATTTGAAAGGAAATGAGATTTAAAAAAATAAAGTCCAGACTCAGAACGGTGAAGATGAAAATATGTACTTCAGTTAAATGTGTAAGTTTATGGAACAACATTTAATAAGCTGATGCATTGTTGTGTTATTTTTTGTTTGTTTGTGCATTTTTTGCATATTTAAAATGTGTCTGTAGTCTTTTGAGTTGAATAGCTAATGTTTATTTTATATGGACAGATATTATAAGTTCACACTTGTTTCTGCTCCTTTGAATTTATGATTTTTTAGCTATTATATGAACTACCTATGTTCATTATTCAGCGAATAAAAGAAAAATTAAATTAAACAAAATGAAGCTCCAGAATAATACTTTAAACCCAAGTTCTTATTTGCAAGCAAGCCTTTTGATTAGCTCCAGTTAACATTGGTTAACAGGGTTATTTGATGGTTGGTGAGCTTTAAAGTCCTCATATGCATACAGTTGTTTACTATAAAATATAGACAAACATTGGTTATAAAGTTGGTTCTTTTATGATTCATTAATTTGCCTGGTTCTCTGGAGTTATAGCTATTTTTCTTTAGTTGTTTGACCATCCACATTAAATTGGAAAATTTTATGTGACAATAAATACATATAACATGATACTGTGGGGATATATTTTAGTATTAATTATCATGCAGAAGACATTTAACCAAAATGAACCAAAAATTTAAAACAATTCAAATAAAACTTGTAATAGTATGACTGTGTAAGCAACTGCTGTAATATTTTGAAATTATGTTTATCCTACAATTTAAATCTATAGAACAGTTTTCCTTGTAGGATTGTTTCTATTTAGTTATTAGAAAAAAAAAGCTATGTGTTTCAAGGGACATTTAAAATTAGCTCCTGAATTGTTCCCCCATGCAAAGTGTTTTCTATGAAGATGGCAAACATGCATAAACATTTATGGAAGGCCTTGGCGGGTTTGTGTTAATGTGTATAATAATGAAGGCAAAGGTAAATGGAAGAAATGCAAACGCTTCCTGTCATATTCAATTGAGCCGTTTCCGTGGCAACAGCTGTAATTGAAAAGAGCTTTGCAAACAATACCGGACTACCTCTTAGATTGTGGCTCACATTCTTTCTTTGGAGAATAAGTCCATCTGTCATGGAAATATAGAGCTCCATTATGAGGATTTTGAGTCATCGTTGTAAATGATGGTTTTAAATACAGAAAAAGAATGCCCATGTCAAACACTAAGAATTTCCAGAATTGATATATTTCATTTAGAATGAGATTCATGATTCTATTTATGGGCTGGTTTATGGAATGCATATAAGCTTTTCTAACACATTTTAATGTCAAAAAGTCCACCACTTCCATAGGACTTAGTGTAGCTTAATAATTGAACTGTCTACATTGGAAAAGATTTATAAAAACATATAAAAAGCCATGGCAAAAGCAGTTCATGCTGGAAACTGGAGAACAGTATTTAAGTTTGAGGAACTCAGACTTTTCTTACACAGTTTCATATAATGAAGCTGTGATCAGAGAAAAGCTGCTCATATGCTTAGGGCAAGCTCTACAGCTTCCATTGATTTCAGGTAAAAAATACTTTTGGAGGCAGTTAAACAACCTAATACTGCAAGCCAGAGGCAGTTCTTGTTTAAATGGTGCCCTGGGCTTACCCTTCCTTCTGTGCCTGATACCCTTTTTATATAGCTTGACAAATTCAATTAAGCTTTCACAGATCAAAAGTGATGCCCTTGTAGATAACTAAACTTTTCTAATACCCATTTTTACAATTAATCACAGAGGCATGCAAATAAGTGGTTAGAGGAAACCTAGACATTACTTCTTTCTATTTTTGTAATGCTTGTGTCAATCCTTATGCTACGTCATCCTGAGCGGAAAACCATTATTCCATCTATCCATCCATCCATTTTCTCAACACGTCTATCCCTTGTGGGGTCGTGAGGGGTTCTGGTGCCTATCTCCAGCTGTCAATGGGCGAGAGGCGGGGTACACCCTGGACAGGTGAAAACCATTACTGCTCATATCAAAATCCATCACTGCTACAGGGCGCTCTTTTATTTGGTGATGGAAATGAAGGTATCTGCTTAGCCTTGTGCTTGCATACTTGTCCTATGTATCAACAAGAAGAAAGAACAAATTAAAATGTGTTTATGGATGTTTTATAAACAGCATGGAATTCATTATAAAAATACTATTATCTCCATGTACCCTAGAGAGTGACAGGAGCTGTCTGATATTTGGGATGTTTTTCAAACCTTGGCCTCCAGGTGCTGTTGGCTGATCTCGTCTTACTTCCTTTTTAGTTCCATTTTTGAAGCTGGTGGTGAATGGTTAAATAAGAAATTAGAGGGTTTTAGTTTTACTTTTTCACTCATCTTTTTCATGATACATGCTCTTTAAGAAAAAAAGAGTACGAATTGGATGTTTTATGCATTTGTGACATATACTGTAGGGCCCATTTATATGACTTGTTTCAAGACATAATATTCAAATGTGAGAGCCCTTACTTTCCTCATCTCTAAAAATCAGTAACGTCCTCAACCTAAGGTTTGCCCTATCTTTGAAAGTGTCAGGGAAACAAAGCACATAAAAAAATCTTTTTTTTTTTAATTCAGAGTGCTCTCTCGGCTGAGTGTGTCAGTGCTAATGAAGGGTTACAGTAAATTACAGGTCAGAGGAGGATACTTCACATGGAAATGTTTGACTTACCATGTTGAACATTTTACTGCTTGAATAACTGAAACAAATAAAATAATTTTCAAATACTGTATAATTTTAAGGGGCCCTGCCTTGGGCAAGCACTACACTGAAGGACTGGAAATGTGCCAGTTTTGGTATTATTAAATTCATGTTGTGGGATCCTTTACCTTACATTTACTGATCTCACAATGTGTGACCGTCACAATGTGTTTCATGTTTTCATTATGTAAAGCACTTTGAAATGCCTTGCTGGTGAAATGTGCTATACCAGGGATTCCCAAAGTGTGGTATGTGAGCTGCAGCTACGGGGTCCATAAGATAAAAAATGTAAGGGCGGTCTGACAGCGTTTTTTTCCCTCCACCATAGAGACTTGTAAATAAACATTTACTTTGTAAACATTAAAATCAAAAACTGTAAATCTAATAAATAAAAATATATTCACACAAAAATATATGTATTTAGAGATAAATCATTCTTCTACGCTTCATTTTAAGATAAAATATAGAAGAAGTTATACTCTTCTACACATTGTGCTGTATATGCACACCTAGCTTGTGATGTCTACTTCCTTCATTCTTGCAAATATGCTCAATTGGCTGAAATCGTGGAAACTGTCAGGCAGGTGAGACATGTAAGGTCAAAGTTAGTGGTGAAGGAGGACAGGAACCAAGAGAGAGTGAGGAATCGGAGGCAATAGAGGAGAGAATTCAACCCTATCTCTCTCCTCACTTCACGTTGTTTACGTCAGTAGAGGGAAAATTTAATACGGGCCGAAAGTTTTATTTACAAAATTAAATTGAGTGATTCTGTCTCTACCGATCGCACAGCACCTACAAACAGCGCAGCCCATGTTACTGTGACTCTGAACTGCTACCAGCACTGTTGCTCATTCATGGCCACGCCACAGCTGCTGGTGAGAAAATTGGTGGTAGATGCGGTTTCTTGACTCTGCTCAAGCAACAGAGCTGTAATACTTTTTTCATTGGATAATATGATTCAGACAGGTACAGTTCCTTTATATTCAGAGTGGAATAGGGAAACTGGAAACCGGCGGTGGGGGCTGCGGGGAGCTGAGGTGTGTTACCATTGGCGTGTTTATAACGGCCAAATAAAATAACTTTTTATTTCTCTTAAATTATTAAGAGCTTTGTTTTTGTTACTATATGCCGCTCTACCAAAGTACTCTCTCTCTCTCTTTCTCTCTCTCTCTTTGCGTTCCATTTACACTCGATAGTTATCTCGGTTACCGAGCTCGGACTGGTCTCGGCTCGGTTAAAAAAGGGTAGTGTAAACGGGGTATCTGTCTCTCGTCATCAGACACAAACGAAATTAAACCTCTTCATGTTTCTATTTTGCGGAGCGAATTATGAGTCAGACTCATCATCATCAGAATTTAGTCCGTCAATCCACCTAGAATGTCTCTGCTTAAACCTAAAACATGCAGGATGGTGGGTACTGAGGATCAAGGCTGAAGACCTCTGAGGTAAACAGAGATCTTGTTTTATAAAAAGAAGCAGTTTTATATCTACACGTGTGTGTGTGTGTGTGTGTGTGTGTGTGTGTGTGTGTGTGTGTGTGTGTGCGTGTGTGTCTGTGTGTGTGTGTGTGTGTGTGTGTGTGTGTGTGTGCATATAGTCATATTCAATAAATTAGAATATCATTGAAAAGTTCATTTATTTCCATAATTAATTTCAATGAGGTAAACACAAATAGTTAACACAGACTAAATATGTTTAAAAGCCTATAATGTTTTTGTTTCCACCTCCAGCTAATAAAACACAGCATTTAAGATTCGAATATTGCATCAGACAAAAAAAAAAGCAAAGAGGTTGAGCCTGTTTGGAGGTTGAACAAGTACACTGAAGTCAAATTAAAGGTCTGGAGTGGATAAAAGAACAGAAGACAAATAATCACCATGGAGAGAGCATCTGGATCTGGATTTGGTCAAATTCATCACTGACAATGTTTGTTCCCATGTGTAGTTAGATCCAAAGAGCACCAACATCCTTTGAACATACCTCCTCAAGTGTGAAAATATTTCCTATTCTTCCTTTTAGTGAAGAATAAAACTCTGACAGTGATACTGATTTAAAATACTCTCAGAACAGATTATCAGAGAGCAGATCAGTGAGTTCAAGCTGGACACCACAGGGTGAAATAACCTCACTATATGTAAAGGGAGAAAAAAAATACATTTCCATCTCAACAGTTTTGAACTCTTTAAATCCTTCTGAAAACTCACCATGCAGTTCTCCTAACTTGGATGGATACTTTTGGAGATGATTAGCTGATAGTGTGACTTCCTGCAGTGTTGGCATGCTATTGAGAATGTTTCCTTTTAATTAAGTTGAAAGAAACTTCAAATTTCTCATGAACGCTATCATTAAGCTGTAAATGTTGTGTGCAAAGGGGCCCTGGCTTTGCAGCTTAGTATTTAAGTGCAGTTATATCAACATTAAAGGCTAGAGATGCAGTGGATCTGAGAGCTCTGGGATGTCATTGTATTTATTTTACCAAAACTCTTAAATCTTATCTCAGGCCCTATACTTATACCTTGCCCAGACTGAGTCATCTCACAGTGATCTGGTAGTCTATGACAGTGTTCACACTATCATGCTCCTCCAACAGTGAAACAACTGTTTGTGATTCAGTACTCTTGCCCTGATGAAATTAACTGTTTTAGTTACATCAACAACTGACTTATCAACATCTCCTGACAAATGATCCATCCATCATCTATACCTGCTTATATATGCAAGGTCATTGTTAGGCTGGTGCTTATCTCTAGCAATCATTGGTTAAGAGGCGGGTTACGCCCTAGACCTGTTGCCAGTCCATCGCAGGGCAACCTAGAGACACACAGGACAAACAAGCATTCACATGCACACACACACACACATTCACACCTAAGAGCAATTTAGCGAGACCAATTAATCATGTTTTTGAACTGTACTGTAGAAAAAAGCTAGAGTACCCCAAGAGAACCCATGCATGCAGAGGGAGAACATGTAGAAAAACCCCTGACCGGGATTTTAACCCAGGACCTGGGTGCAAGGCAGCCCTACTGTCATGGGTTTTAGTCCAGGCATCACCATACGTACCTTGTTGCTGTGGTACCTTTTGCTAACCGCATAGCTGTCAGCTTTTCGGACATTTAAAAAATATTTAGTTAAACCATGTACAAAGATAAGTAACTGGGCTCTACTGGGTTGACATCACAAATCTCATTCAGAGCATTTGCAAAGGCTTATTTGTATGGTGGGAAAAATGGCGCTACTGATCCTGACTGCTGCTTCCCTGGAAGAGAGTAGTTAACCAATGTTAGATATTACATGAAGCTACTGGTAGTTATAGCTTTTGAAATCAGCTATTGGTAAAATACTAGATGATTCATATACACATTGTGTACGTCACAGATGTGACATAGATAGATATGGACAAAGGGATTGACAAACAGAACAGTTATCTCGGGACCGCATGCACACTTGGACAGTCTTGGACACCATGTTATTACACAATCTATCACATAACAACTGTGCTGATCTGTAACCATTTCTCGTTTTGATCTGCTTATTTAGATTAAAAGAGTTAAAGTAGAGTTTTCTGTTTTAAGAGTCATTCCCTCAAAAGTAGTTTTGTTATTAGAAATGTAATTGTTTTAAGGGGTGGAAAAAGAACCAGAAACGGTGCAAAGGCATCTAACCACCGTTAGGGAATGGTAGCTTTATCAGCAATCTATTAGGAAAAAACATGCTAAAAACATGTTAAAATTTCAACATTCAGTCTTCTTTGCTAGTAGTTTAACAGAATACTACATCTTAACATGAAAATATTTCCCTACTCTACCTTAAAAAAGTTCTTCAAAACTATCATATTGTGACACACCCCTTATGTCTAAAGCCTTCTTCCGGTGAACCATCAATTTTCTTGTCACGTATAGTTCTGTATTTGAATAGGCCATTCAAAAAAAATGTTGACGTTGCAGATTTGTTTGTATGCTTGAACTCCCTGTGAGGTACCAACACATTTGATAAATGTTTCATGGCACAAAATGTTCCTGTTTGGTTTTATCAATTCTGGATAATTTCCCGGGAAGATTGTGTAATATTTTAGATATGATTGTGAATACACTGTTTTCAGTTTCTGGCATGCTTTCTCCTGACTTCTTCACCAATATTTTATTTATTTTTTGGCTGTTTGTCTTCAAGCTTTGTCTCAGTCAGAAGATGATTTATTTCATAGAGTTTTTTGAAAACTAGGTTTCTACATTATGTATTATGACCCGAGTGGAAGTAGTTGTCACATGTTGACTGAACACTGAGATTATTATATTCATTTATTTCAGTCAATAACTGTTTATTTTGAACCAAATTACATATTTAAGTTTATTCTAATTAACGACTTAGAACAAGAACTTTTACATTTCCATGAAACAAAGCACATGTTTTCAATCTGTTCTTTATTTTTAACAAGCAGCAAACAATCAAAATATTAGGTTAAAAACAGTATAAATAGTTCCATGGCAGGTAATCTTGTTAGTTTGAGTTAAATTAAATAAACAAATTAAAAATAATTTAGGTAAAATAGTAACTTTTTTGTGTAAATAATTGAACAAAGTACATTATGTAGACAAATGTTTGTCTGACAATTTCTCTTTCTATAAATAGTTTCAGGTTTGATAACATTTTAAGATTAACCAATTTGGGTTTATTTGCTTTCATTTGGTTTTCTTCACTGATATTGTTGGTTCATCATTTTATGTTACTACTAGATGTAGCTGATGCGTACTTCAAATCTGGACTCCCAAGATAATATTAAAAAGGTTATTACAATGGTTTCCACTTGTTTTCAGGAGTTGAGTTAAAATACATTTTATTTAAACAACTCACATGCACATCTTTTGCTTTTGTTTTTACTTTTCTGTTTTCTATTCTTTACAGGGAATTTGGGAGATGGAAAGTGAACAACTTAGCAGTGGAGAGAAGAGATTTTGTGGAGTCGCAGTTACCTTTAACCCCTGAGTTCATCAGAAATATTCGACTTCTAGGGCGCAGGCCCACTACCCAGACCATCACAGACAGTCTGATAAAGAAGTATGGAACCCACTTCTTATTGACAGCAACACTTGGAGGTAAAAAAAAAAAAGAAAATATTACTGCTTTCCTCTGCATAAGTTAATTGCATTGTTTATAACAAAGCTGAATTGGGAAACGTTGCAGGTGTAAGATTTTTGTTCAGTATGGCAATGATAATATCAGTTGTGATAAATTCAAATATTCCTTACTCTTCTTTTTCATTTGACATTAAGACACTTTCAGCACCAACATGTTGAATTTTTAATGTCATGCAAACTGTGAGCACTTAATAATAAATAATAGCTGACAAATATTGCATTCCAAACAGTCCTTTACTATGGTAATAGTGCACACAATGATTCTGTAAAGACAATATGATATTGTACAACTGTTGTTCAGACATTTTAGGATTCTCAAGTTGAATCCAACTGGATTCCTTTGAAGGAACTATATTCACAGTGAAGTCTTGAAGTCAGTGGTGTTTCTTTGCAAGACACTGAATTGAAAAGTATCCATGATGATAGACAAGATTGTTGTATAGAAGCTATACATCCATAGGTGTTTGAGTATGAGTAGATCAATAAAAGAAAAAATAAAGTAACAGGATTCATTTTTATTTTTCTCCATGATTATCTGGATGTAACTAAACTATACCACTTGAGATGATACTCTTCCTGGTGTTCTGTAGGGAAAGGAGATGGTGATTTACATTATAAGAGTTTACAGTCACCAAAGAACACATCACAACATCATTTATTACCAAAACAGCACATGCATTGTTGTGTGCTTGTAGAAGCTCGGACAGTGTCATACTCACCCAAAGCTTGTTTTTTTTTTCTGTTCTTTTTTCCTTTTTTATAGAATGCTGAATGGTCATGCACTAATGGCTCCCTGACTTTCCTGAAAAAAAGAAAAAAAAAGAAGAAAATAGAACTTTTTAAGATGCCAGAGAGGTCGAGGCTCCTCTCGAAGAGATTTGCTTTTACAAAGCAACACTTGTCAATTACTTCAGACCTAACTCAAAGCTTTGAAAAGGTTGCTGTTGTGAGTGGCTGCACATAATGCAACCATCCCAGGCATCCTGAGCTGATGTTGCCCTACACTCTGGCCCTCAGCCAGTGTGTTAGTGTTATAGACAGAGGAGAATGAGGAGTTTGCCTTGGATATTTGCCCGAGAAATGTCTCTGTGGTTCCATATAGATTGCTTCTGTGTTCAGAAACATATGGACTTAATGAAATTAATAAATAGATTGTGATATTAGGAGTGTGCCCTTCAGCAGTTGAGTAAGAAAAGCAGTTGGCAGAAAAATGATTCGGAAGCATTAACAGTGCATTATAATGAGAAAGATGATGTGCAGTGTCTGAGGAACTCTTAAAGCATAGACCGTCTGCTAAACCCCAGCCCTTAAAGTTATGAAGAGGTGATTGCTATGATCAGTGGCTTCAGATGCAGGGTGGCACAGCCTATCCTAACTGTGCTGAAGTGTCTTTATTCTTTAGAGGTGGTTATGAAGGCTGTGTTGGTGCTTCTTAATGCTTAGAATAATCTATAATTTTGCATGGATCTCCTGAGGCAGAGCAAATTTTGGTTTTAAGGTTAAGCTGTAGATTTCTCTGGGAAAATTACACCACATTTTTGTGGTGCAAATGTTTCTTGTTTGACAGTCCATCATATCACATAAAACAGAAGCACAGTAGGAATTTAATTCCTATGACAAGAGAATGGGACATAGGACTGTAACATGAGCTATGTTCACGCTGCAGGGAAATGTGACCCGAATCAAATCTTTTTGCCCATACGCGAGCCATATCTGTCTTTCTCACAGCAGCGTGAATGGCCGAATTCCGATCTTTTCACCCCTAAAAAATCTGATATGTGCCACTTCCGTATGTGGTGTGAACGTAGCCTTAGACTTACGTTATACCTAGCTTCGGACTTGATTTAGGCTTATAATCTAACAATTTACGACTGGACTCAAACATGTGGTATGTGGACTTGAGTCAGATGAACAATCTTTACCTTATATAATCAGGACTGAGAGTAAGCTAATAAGTGTAATACACTTGAGTAAATTAATGTCTTGGTAATGTTATGCACACCAGTCATGTTATGCACAAATTTGTTAAATGAAAACAATATGTGTAGGGCCTTAGATCCAGGTTTTCAACATGTATGCAAGAAATAATCATTCATTTATTTATTTTTGGGTGTACAACATGGGACTATGTTGCTCACTGTGGGTTCAAGAGATAAAATCTCAGCTCGTATGCCAACGACAGTAAATAACAATCCAAGATAGCTGTCCCTTCAAAAAAAAAAAGGATGCTTTGTTACAATTATTCTGGTATTTAGTAATATTTTCATTCACTTAATACATTGCACCTCGTTCCTTGATTTGTACATAGGTTTTGAATGTAGAATTAGTACATGGTTTCATAAAATGTGCCCAATCCCTGAGATTCAAAGTAAGAAAAAGGGAATCCTTGAAACACTATATAATAGTAAAGTAGTGGAATTTATGCAAACTTGTTAAATGCATCAATAAGGAGCATGCACATTTCTTTCCCCAAATAAAAGCATTTTCTGTGGGATTCAGTCAGAAATTTAACACTGATAGGTATTAACCTAATTCTAATAATTTCCTTTGAACATAAATGTGTCTTTGTATTTTAGTTTTGTAACTTATAACTGAATTTTCAGAATAATTCGCAGCAAATTCTAAGTTTAGTGTTCTGAGGAAGGAAATCTTAATGTGTAACAATATATTTTCTTTTGCTAAATAAAGCTTTCATAAAGTTACAGACTAAAGCCTGTATAAAAGGCTCATTTTGGTCTTCAAAGACACAAGACTTGACTTGGCCTTGTGAACATTCCTGCATGAGACAAAAGAGATCAGATTTAAAAAAAATTATAATTTTAACAACAATAGCAACAGCATGCATAACAAGTATTGTTTTTACCATCAATTTAGATGTTTTCTGTAACATTGTTTGAAGAACTATTACATATCTTTCAAGTATGGAAGAATAGCTTGAAATCCTGAATTCATGTACTGTTTTTCAATACCAATACCAATCAAAAGTAAGATACACTTTTAGCAATATACTTCAGTCAGAAGAGTTTGTTTGACATAACTTGACATAAATTATGTTTATTTTCTATGCAGGAGAGGAGGCCTTAACAATATTTGTGGACAAAAGGAAGTTAAGTAAGAAAGCGGAGGTGAGCGATTACTCGGGTAACTCTTCTACTGTGACTCTAGAGGCTCTGCACCAGCTCGCCGCTTCTTACTTCATTGACAGGGAGAGCACTCTGCGCAAACTGCACCACATCCAGATTGCCTCCACTGCCATAAAGGTAATGCCTTTTAACATTTTTATTTTCATTATACTTAGTGCATTAAATGCAAATACTATCACACTTTCTATACACATTGATCTCATTGACACATTGAAAAAAAAAACTGCACCATTCAAAGCTATACAAAAACCTACAAAGATAGCTGGCTTAGTTTTTGTTTTTATCTCACATCTGGAAATTTTCTGTTTTCCCTCCTAACCTACAGTATGTCTGCATTCATAAATGATATTTGTTTATTTTTACTATCTTGGAACATTTGAGTCTTCTCTTACGTCAAACGTTAAGTGAGTCATCCTAATCATGCAAAGCATATTCAAATTATTAAGAAGAAATAGTGTGCTTAAGGTTTAGAGGACCATTTGAAATAACTTTGTTACATGTAGAGCAAAAGGGTGAGCACAAATAAGCATGATTTTAGAAATATTAAGCAAGATGTGGAGCCAATTACAATGGTATGGTTTTTATCGCAAAGCCACAAAACCAAATGTTTTTAAATTGTTTAAATCTTAGTTGTTTGCTTATAGATTTAGCTATTTTCCTCGAGTAAGTACATCTTGCAGACTGGAGAGAATTCAGCTAATTTCTTGTAATTTAGATGTTAAACATATCCCGTCTTAGAAATATTGATTTAAATCTACACAAATAAAATGAATGTAAATGGTTTTACCAGTTTTATTGTTTGAATTGGTTACATTCAAACTGTTAACACACATTTATCAGTTATGTTTTAAGCAAAGAACTCTTAAGCTTACACATATGAATTATAGATTCAACTTTAAAATCTTTAAGATGGCTACATGTGCACTGTTGTTAATGCCCTTGGCAAAGTAGCATTGAGAGCTAAGTAGGTAATAATTCTTTTCATTTGTCTGCTTGTGATGAAATATGATCATCAGCTGCTTTGAGCACATTGAGTCTGCAGGAAGCACCATGATGAGCACATATGGTGAGGGGAAGATAAATGAGTCCTGTGAAACACGGCTGGTGACAAGTCACTGGCTCCAGTTGTCACCTTCAGGTAGCATGGGTTAACATGGTGACAGAGAGAAGAGCGTCCCTCTTCTCTGCCGTCTTCAGTTCTTCTATTCAGTATCTATTGCTGCAGCAGAATATGAGTCTGATTCTCTATACTTATATCAAAGCTCTGCGGCTCTTGCTAGAATTTGCTCAGAGAACGATGAGTTTTTGCAGTCGAGGTGGGCACAGTGGAGGAGTAGCGGCAAATGCTTTTGTCTGTTTTATTTCTTGGGAATCGAGGACCCTTTCTGTAGCTACAGAGGGGAAGAGAGGATGTGGGGATGTGCTTTTATGGTCCAAAGACAGTCATCTGGCGTGACTGACAGGTGGGAAGGGGAAAAAGCACACATTCACCTTCATAATCACTGGAAAGTGAGTCACAGGGGTGACAGATTCTTCCACACATATGCATCCTTTCCAAAAGGCGTTGACCCACAAGATAGCTGAACAGATTGCAGCTCTCTGCATAAATTTAAAATCTAGCAAGCTGAGGAATGAATTAGAGAGGGCCGATGAGGCATTGCCTTCATGCTACCTCCATGCAAATTGCAAATTGAAGCTCATTTTTGAGGAGTATAAATGCAAGCATCACAACGTGCCTTTGAAATGTGGATTTTCTTTAAGACATGTTGGTACAAAGCATAGTCCGTGATTGGATCTGCTTGTTTGTACAAAGAGTAACGACTTCAGACCTGTCCAAGAGCAAAGTGATGCGTTTTTGTGGCACCTTACAATTTTTGTGAGCTGAATCTTTAGAGATACCTTTACCTCACTCAAATGTTATTTGCCAGTCAGTCTACAAAGAGTGATAAACAAGGCTTCAGTGTTGACCAGGGGGCCAGCAGTGGCCTTTAATATTATCCTGTCATACGGTGGATTGTTTCTGGATTTATTGTGCTCTTGTAATGTCAAACACATTTATCTGTAACCATTCTTTTACTATCAGTTGCTGTTTGTTCTATGAGCAAGCTGATTGGTACATTTAAGAAAATACACAAGTATGTCCATTCACACTTATTGTGAGCTATCTGTTTAATGACTGCACATTTCTCTTCTCATTAGTACTATTTTTCTGACACAACATGTAACCATTTTATTTTACCAAATAGTTTCTGAAATGCACAGTTCACTAACTGTACAGGTTGATGACTGTTCCTGACAATGAAAGGTCTACCCATTGAACATGACATGATGGATTCTTTACATAGAGTTTTCTTTTATGTGACTCAACTAAGTTTAGACAAAATTAAGAGCAACCATTACAACCTCACTAAAATGAAACACACAAACAATTTAAAATTTGGATGTAGCCCAATCAAAGTTTGAAAACCATCTAAAAATCCTCAACGCTACAACCCAAAGTACAACCCATAGTAGTAACCCCTATAAGTCTTCTTTATTAATTTGAAGTATGATAAATTAGCTGTGTCATTGTGTTACCATCTAAAAAAAACAAAACAAAAAAAAAAATACAGTAAATTTACAAAGCTCTGCAATTTTTTTAATATATATTTTTTTTGCACATTTTGTTGTTGCAGTTGAAAGGTAGGAACGGTGATTTTTCTGGCAGTTTCCCCAAGTCTCTTTTTTAAATAACTGCGCATGTGCCAGACAATCTTACCTTGCTCTTCCGCTTTTCAGGGGGATCATTTCAAAAAAGTCTCCCAAATCCACTCTGGTCTTATTTTTTTCTAACGAGGCCCTTCTATTTCTCTCATAAACATGAACGCGGATCACTCCTTGTCACTCTCAGCCATGTTCAAAATATATGGTGAGAGCAGAGGAGCTACAATGAATAGCTAACACAGAAGCTAACCGCTAAGCTGACCAGATACATAAACACTAGAAGTACACATGCGCAGCCAGCAAGCGGAAACTAACAAGGATCCTTCCGGCACTTTGGCATTTAAACTATGACAGCTCCCACATAGATATTTTTTTTTTAACCTCCTTTTCCTGAATACATAATGTATTAACTACTTTCAGAATGGAAGGACTATTTTACCCAGTATAATAAGAAGCATTTTTGAACAGGATTACCAACTACAGCTTTGATTTCTGCACAAAATGTCAGAACGGAAAGCGTTCAGCACAAATCATAATTTCTTCTCAGAACCACATTGCACTCATAGTTCTGTGTTTTACTGTGTCATCTTCATGACAAACAGATAATGCTGGGCTGATAAGACGTCTCTGGGGCATATCGTGAAACTTTGTATCTTTTTGGGAAATTACAGTAAATCTGCAGTAATCTGAACAAATCCATGTCCACAACAAATACCTAATAGATTTATATGGGAGTTGTGCAGTCTTAGTGTAGGTAGCTTTATGGCTCATCTACTCATAATTTAGAAGTTACAAGTTTAATCTCTGCCAACATTTGTTTATTCTTTGCTAAAGCTCATTTTGCATTAATTGATTTAGATCTCTTACATAAATCTAAACCCGATAAAAATTCCCACTAAGCTTTCACTTTTCAATTAAACAAATCCCATTTTAGGCTTCAATGACTAGTTGTAGTTTAAACATTTTTAATATATTTGTTTGATTATAAATATGTGTGTCAAACAAAATTAGATTACAAAGGTAAATCCATCCATAACCCCATAAATAAACAAGGTCCAATGTTTCTAAATAATTAAATATATTTTAAGCAATCACTGCAAAAAAAAAAAAAAAAAAAAAAAAAAATAGCCTTTTGATTCGTTCCTAATTTTCCAAACCTATCCTAATGATGCCTTTGGTATTTATTAACTTACAGATAGGTACATTTTCTGTTTGCATCTGGACCACAATAAAGAAACATGATAACTATCAGATTTTTTTAAATGATCAGTTGTGTGCAGCAATTCAAAACTTCCTTCCTTTAATTTATCAGGCTTTACTGAAGATCACATTAGTTTAACAATGAAACACCTAGGGCCTTTTTTGCTTAAAGTGTGTATCAATAGGTATGTATAATTCATAATCTGATATAATGTAGTAATTTGCATATACAGACAGCTAACAAAAGCTGATATGTTTAACGTTAAACATAAAAAGATTGAAAAAACAAAAAACATCTTCAGTTGTTTTCATTAAGCTATTTGCATCACACTTTTTGTTTTGATCTTTTACTAAAGATTCACTTTCAAATTAAATACCAGTCTATATCTTTAGGAAACTACAAATAAATGGGAATGCATGATTAAACATAAGATGTATAAGCCTACTTAAACATTATAAATAGCATGTAAATTGTTATCATTGTACATAATAGTTAAGCCTCTGCTGTAATTTGGGAACCCTGCTATTTTTTTTATTTGCAATAAAATTTATTTTGTTACTTATTTAAAATATTTTATTCTGTTGTATCTTCTTTTTAGTTAAAAAAAAAAGTCAAACTGTGGCCTCCTAATAAAGCATTTCTCTTTAATTTACCTACAATATCAACTTCTTCTTCCATCATTTTAATTTTGAGATATGAAAGATCAGTGACATATGTTGCATATTTCTGCTTCAGTGTGCATGCATGTGTGACAGCACAGTGCACAGTGCATCAAGATCCAACATCATAAGGTACAAAACACAGAGAGTAGTCTGCCACAGTATTCTTCCCTCCACTTTACCGCCACATCTTATCATATGCCTACATACAGGTGGCTAATAATGTCCTATTAAGCTTTTTGTAATATACCAGAATGTATCAGCAGTGAAAGGCAGCTGCTAAGCAAAGCGGAAATTGAATGTTCTGCTCGTCATTCAATGTTTTTCCATATGGCATATCCTATGGCTTATCAAATAATTCCTTTTATGAATTCAATATTCATGTGGTTTAGAATCCAGCATTGTGTCTCATTTCCTTGCAATCATATAAGCATTAATACCCCTCATAATTCAGGAAAGGATTAATAATGTGACGTAAATATAATATTTGAAGACATGCATTAAAAACCATGTGTTTTTTTTGCCTTGCAAGGAGGACATTTATTCACCTCTTGTATTTTTGTTCCTCTCTGTTAGTTGTTAAATTAGAAGCAGCTTATTAAGGTTTTACATACTTGCAATAAGTAGCCTTTTGAGCTCCTGAGTTTCTGAAACATCTGTCCCTATAAGAGAATGGATAAAAATGTAAAATCAGCTCTCTTCTTGTAGAATGAAGTGAGGAACGGGGCTTTGTGGCAGCAGTCATTTGAAATGTCTTTAATTAAGGGCTTAGGCAATAAAAAATAATAAAAAAATAATCCTTCTTGGCCTAAAATGAGAACCGCAAAGTGCTCCTACAGCTGTTCAGCAGAATCAAAATGTGCTTACTCGTTTCACATTCAAATGTACAATTGATTATGTTAAAATGTCTTTCTTTTAAGAGGAAAGGAATAGCCATTTACATTACCCAAGAACATTTTTTTTTCTCATCAAGCAAAAGTACTCTTTAGGTTAGTAATGCACTTTGCTAAAATTGGTAAAGTGGAGTTGTTATAAATTGCATTTTGTGGTTGTTGTTGTTGTTGCCCAGGTGACAGAGACACGAACAGGCCCTCTGGGGTGTAGTAACTATGACAACCTCGACTCCGTCAGTTCTGTCCTCGTTCAGAGTCCTGAAAATAAAGTCCAGCTGCAAGGTTTGTAAAATTTTAGCCTGATCTTTTGTATGTTTCTAAAGATAACCCATTCCTCTGCATAGTTTCAGTACATGAAGAAAACAGTAGTATCCGTTTAGCATACAGATTTACTGATTTATAGATTTTATTAAGTAAGTTATCAGCTCAGCCAGCATTTTTATGGCCCCTACACTTTCACTGTGACTCCCTACGTGCACATTTTCATGGTGGTACTAAACCCAGCTTGATTTTACAGGCTTGCAAGTGATCCTACCAGACTACCTGAGAGAAGGTTTTGTGAGGGCTGCTCTTAGCTACATAGCCTGCAATGGAGAGGGTGAGTTTGTCTGCAAGGACAACGACTGCTGGTGCAACTGTGATCCCAAGTTTCCAGAATGCAACTGCCCCTATATGGACATCCAAGCCATGGAAGAGAGCTTGGAGAGAATAACAGAGACATGGGGGTTGCTTTATAAAGACTTTGAAGAATCAGGTGAGGAAGTCCTCATAAAAAAGAAGGAATTATTGCTTCCCATCAACCTGTATGCCTCATCATGCTTGCAGAAAATAAGACTTTTGAATATAATTCATTTATATGAGGGAAGGTGGGCATGAAATCAGGTCTTTTCTCTGCACCATTAAACCTGATTGAGAATCCTATTCATATATCTCTCCCTACTCCATGATTTATAGTTGAACAATAATAGCTGAGTAAAAGTATTGAATTCTGGCATGCTATCTGCATATAGCAAATACAAAAAAACTGACATAAACAGACTAGAATAGGATAAAAGCTGAAAAAAAGAAAAAAAAACTTTCAGCTTGGGGCAGTTTACAGTAAGTCTGGAGGAGATTAATCAGCTATAAAACCCATTTATTGCTGGTCCAGCTTTTCCAATCACCGGAGAAACAGAGGTTGAATAGAAGCTCTTAGCACAATGTTTAGTTATTATTGCAGTGCTCGGTCACCCTGCCTTGGCCATTATTACTCAGGTGAAATCAAAATTGATGTCTTTTTATCCGGATTTGCATTATTCTGAAATATTACTCACTGCAATTACCTTCAAACTTTATGTTTTAATTGCTGGCTGTAAAGTGAGGGCAGGAGTGTGTCCAGAATGCAGACACCTAAATGTGCCATAAATGTGTCCTTCAGCAAGAGATATCGCAGTACAGCGCTTTATCCACTGAAGATGCAAATAACTCCTACTACTAAAACAGATAGAGGTTAGGACTAAGGAATCTTAGCATGTGCCAAAAATATAACATTAATACAAGAGCTTTAGTAATAGTATAGTGATGTCATGTTGTCTGAGATGTACCAGTTACTGCAGCCGTACGGGTATGTGTTGCATGGTATTCAGCGTCTTCAGTTGTTTTGCTAAAAAACTAAAATGTCAGGATCTGGGTATCCAAATGTACATCATTTAAATCTTTAGCACAACCTACACAACTATTTGTTTTGCAAGGGTACAACAAGGAATTGTTATGGGATTTAGAATGATAATACCTGTTTATGATGTGGTAGCTGATAAGCCATGCAAGTATATATATATAGCATGTTAGTCTCCACATAGATATATATATATATATATATATATATATATATATATATATATATATATATATATATATATATATATGTGTGTGTGTGTTTTTATTACTGTTTCCTTAGGGTTTCTTTAGAAATAATTTCAATACAATACTAATAGTGAGATTTAAGGCCATATGAATGAGTTAAGTACATAGGACTACGTTGTTCCTATTGTTCTGTTGCACTGTTTTGCTTCATAGAATGTTTGATTTAATCTTCTAAAAATCAACTAAAATATGCCTGGAATAAGAGTTTTCTCATTGGCTTCTACTTTAGGGTTTTCATATTTCATTTGATGAAAGCACAACCAAATCTGGCAAAAAATATATTTTCTACCATAAATGCATATCTTTAATATAAGCACAATTTGGTTAATAAAATTGTGGTTTACTCTTTGTCATGTCGAGCTGGTTATGGCTCTCAGTTTAAGGCTTACAGACAAACATTTAGTTTCAAGGCATAATTTCATGTTCCTCAATCTTTGTCCAAATAGGAAAGTTTCCACATTACCTTTTGAAACTGAATGAAAAATTAGGCCTCTGCTTGTAAAACATAAACAGTGCATCCAGTATGTTTTTATCAGGCCAATCTATTGTTTAAGAAATAATTCATGTTATTTATGGAGGGGTGTCCTACATGAAGAAGTAATAAAAAAGCTACTTCTGAATTTAACTGATAGAAACAAACTGTAAACATGAATGCAGTGTTGCTGGCAGGCTCCCTGTACTCTCATGACAGGGAAATATAAAAAAAAGATGTGTTTTATTTCAATGTATTTTCATCAGTTCAGACATAAATTCTTACAACCAGACTACAAACTTATTCTGTCTTGTCCTAGTTTTCTGACCCTGATAATTTTAATTTTGTTTACTGCATGAACAAGTTCCCACAACACATGTTTATGCAAGGCTCCTATAAAACAAATATGAGAAGACTTCCCAATCATTTTGAAGGTGACCTCCACTGTTCCTTTACTTAATGTTCCAATTGGTGCTAGGAAGGGTCAGTTAAACTAGTATTGCTTTAGTGTACTGTCTGCATTTTTTGTGCAGTTTCTCAATTATTATTTTTTGACAAGTATAAACTTCAAATCCAATTTCACATATCTTGACTAGAGTTTGAAATTCCGACTTAAATACATTCATGAGATACCACAGGTACTCACAACATTATGTTGACAGCTGAAGGAATAGTGCAAATAGTGTTAAAACAAGCTATTGCACACTTCATTAAATACATTTTTAGTAATCTAAAAATGTTGGCAGTCTATATTATGTCTATTTTTAATTGTATTTTCTAATCTCAAATCTGCTGCTGTTACTTGTCAGTCTAGACGTTTCAGCACCACTTTGTCCTTCAGATCTGACTCAAGCCCTGTACTGTTTGCTGGATGCTATTTTCCTGAGTGTAAACACTGTAATGATATTTACCCTGGTGATTGTTGTTGCAGATGAATTTAAGGCCTTCTTCACAAGACTTCCCCAGAGCTACTTCCTGAATGTGTCAGCTATTCAACACTTGTGGTCCTTGGACAGTCTGTTTCAGTGGCGGTATGAGCAGCTTGAGAACAGCATGCGAGTCCTCTCCAGACGAGCGCAGAGAGTTATTTTCAAGCTCTTCAGCCTCAGTAAAAGATGCCACAGACAACCTCAAGTTCAAATACCAAGAGAGCGGTGAGAGTACATTTGTATCCTTTCTTTATGCCTAAAAAGTTTGCTTTACCTTATTCTGCTTGAATAATCCCAGTTTTACAAATGTGATTTAATATGCTTTGGTTATATTACTCTTATCCAGTTTAAACTGTATATATATATATATATATATATATATATATATATATATATATATATATATATATATATATATATATATATATAATAAATGTTTTCTGTTGCTTTTTACATGACTGTCTTTTTTCTCATGCCTTTTCATAAGTTTGACACCAATTTCCCCCCGAGAAGTTGGAAGGGTTTGGCAGTTTTTATGTCATCACCTACAGTACATGAAGTTAGGGCTTACTGTTCTTTGTTTAAAAAGATATTTTTCGGTTGCAGCAAACAAGCTGCTGCTGGTGTGGTGGAATTTCACTTGTCACATTTAGTCTGTGCTGTGTAAAGCAAGCGTAAACAATGACACAATACGGTTGGTTATGAGTATGTTTTCCCCCATAATATTTTAATAGATCTTGTTAATATTATTGCTGTTATATTAAAACTTTACAGTCTAAATTTTATACAATTATTTTCAATAGAAATATTTTTAAACCATCACACCACCATAAATATGCTTAAATGGGACATTTTAGTCAAGCAACTGTAGCAAGGTATTGCTTTCTATACCTAATACAGGTATTTACAAACACTGTAAACAAAGTTTAAACCCATTTTTTTGTTCATGAAGTGACAGTAAATCAAACTGAACCCTTTCTTTTTTGGGTAATTTGGGTACACAATTTATTTTGCCATTTTTCTATATATTTGCTAAATACCAGAATAATAAATACAGATTTGTTTTAGAGAACTGTCTTTAAATACCTTCAAACTCAGAAGTTTACATAGAATTTCTTATTATTTGTTACAATATAATTCGGAAAATATATGATTTGAATAAAACCTTATGGGTATCCTTCAAACTAGCTTACCACAATGATTTGTTGTGTTTTTGGCCAATTCCTAGTTCAGAATGGTCATTAACTTTGTCAGGTCTGTTGGCCACCTAGCTTGCAAACACCCTTTCAGTTTTTACCACACATTTTCTGAGGGATTAAGATCAGGGCTATACAATGGTCACTCCAAAGCATTAACTTTGTGTTGTGCCTTAGCCACTTTGGGAATATTTTGGCTGTTTGCTTAAGGTCATTGTCCATTGGAAAGGCCAATTTGTGCCCGTTTTTTATTTCTGTCTGATGTCTTGATATGTTTCAATGTTTCCATATAATGTTTGTTTTTTTCTCATAATACCATCTACTTTATGAAATGCACCAGTTCCACTAGCAGCAAAATACTAATACAACATTGTGTGTCCACCCCTTTACTTCACACAACACATTTCCTTCTGAACAGTAGGATGGCTAGACATTCTGATGGTGTTTATACTTGCATGTAAATGTTGACCTGGTCAATGTGGTACTATCAGGGTTTTGGAAGTTGTACCAAAGGAGAAAACAGGCTTGTTTCGGTCCACAGTATATATATGATTTATTTTTATCTTTCATAGGCTGTGACACTAAAAGGTAGTGTGTTTACAGTGTTCCAGTAAAATACTTCAACATTTGCTTGTCCATTTAACTGAAATGCTGCAAATTAACCATAACCTTATAAAGCTGTGAGAACATAATTTGGATTTTCTGAAATTGTTTAAAGGCAATTTTATCTGAATATGAATAATAAAAGGAAAAAATCTCTAGAGAAGTTGGATGATTCGGGAATTTGTAAACATAGAAATAAGTTTGGTGACTAACCTGAAAAAAAAAAAGTTTAATGTTAGACAGTGAGGAAATGTTGGATTTTGTGTATTTTTTTTTAAACTTTATGTAAACATACTTTTTTTGACGAAGGTATTTATTTTTAATACACTAAAGGCACTTTCTTCGAGTCAATTTCAGCACAAACTTGGCTATCGTTACCTAAAGCTGTTGTCATATTGATATTGCTGTGATGATGACATTTACTTTATTTTGTTTCATCCATCCAAAATGATTTTCTGACAATTAAAGGACTGAAAATTAATAACCCTCCTACAAGTCATATTGCCTGAACTACCATATTTTTTAGTCTATTAAGTCGCTCAGGAATATAAGTTACCTCCGTCAAAAAATGCATCATAAAGAGGGGGAAAAAAACATATATAAGTTGCACTGGACTATAAGTTGCATTTATGTAGGAATTTATTTCACACAATCCAAGACTAAAAATCTTTAATCTTGTAAAGCAATTTATTCAGTTATACAGCTGCTTCCACAATTGGCTGAATAATATAAACTATACCTGGGAGGCTAAATGGCATAAATTAGCATAACAAGCCACCAACTCCAACCTTGAAAGTTCTTTTCAGCACATTTCAGTGTGACGGCCCATTACGCTTAAAGCTGTCAAGAGTATGCTGATATTAGACCGTGAGCGTAGCGGTGCTACAATTTAAGCTAACAGTATGACACGGATTTTTGAAAGCAACATAAAGCTCACGTGCATCAGCGTATTTGTATTACGCCCGGACAACAGACCTGTAAGCTAGCACTAGCTGTTATTAGCCTCATGGACAACCCAATAACAAGGTTCTCTTTCGGTATGGGCTCTCCATTTGAGCTGCACCACGCTCTGCTGCGTGAACGCATACTGAAACAGCGAAACAAAATACAAATGTGTTCAGTCTTTGTTGTCTATAAGTTGTTTCGATAATTTTGAAACAGTACAGGAGCAGGACATGGTTTTGACAAACCTAGAGTGCCCTCTTGCGGCTATAGATTGTAATGTTTACTACTTGGTTCATGTTGATCAGTATGATTTACCATTTAAAATTTATATATAAGTCGCACCAGACTATAAATCGCAGGAACGGCCAAACTATGAAAGAAGTGTGACTTGTAGTCTGAAAAACACGGTAATCAGAAAATAGTTCAAGCATACCAGATGATAAGGTGAATACAAACACTGTCTCAATAGTCTAAGATTAGATTTGGTAATTTTATTATCATGCAATGTGTGATATGTACTTTGTGTCACACTAATACTGCAGAAATTTGTGACTTTATAAAATAATCTGTGGCAGTTTGACAGTTTGTGTTTTCACTTTTCAGAATGTACTTTTTCCTCTGAAATGTATTTGTGACAAAGTGTTTCTAACATGTTTGTATTGATTTTGTCAATGCTACAAAACTCAGTCAGCTCTTGTGCACTGACACTTCTTAAAATTTAATTTCACCCTGTTAAACTCTTCCAAAATGATTATTTTGTCGTTAACGTCAGTGTTGTTTAGGGGTTCCTGTTTTATTTCTAGAATCAGATCGAAGTTTTAATCAGGGGCTTTATTACTTTTTGGCATCAGTGGTAAAGGTTTATTTGAAGCACGTTTTAACTCGATGAAAAATATCAACGTGTAAAATTAAACTTTCCAGAAACAGAAAGAAAATACCTGTATTAAAGTTGGACACTTGTATGTCTAGGCCACCTCAACCTCTCCCATTGCGATTTAGTGTGTTTTAACAATGTTAGGCTCCCTCAGTGTTTGCTGCTGAGTAAAGACAGTCATTATTTTTATGCCAGAAAGAAGTTACTTGTCAGTAAAACCTAGACATGCCAATGAGAGGGTGCTGAAGGGGTGTTTGCTGAAGGTGATGCATCTAGCCGTCACTGTCAGTCAAGCTACATCGGTTCAGCTCAGCTACCACAGTAATGGCAGCAGCAACGGTGGCAACAGCACATAGATCAACTGGCAGATTAATCTATAGAGGGTTCTTGACATCCACTTCCACTCTCTTCTCTCTCAGCATTCCTGCTTTTTAATTGTTCTGGTTCTCCGCCACGATACAAAACTCACATTAATCACTTATCTGTGCAGCTGATATTGCCATCCACAGCAGGAAGTTTCATTACCAGCTTCTAAAGCATGTTTATCTCAGTTATTACAACCATATAAATTTGATTCTTCTCTTAGCTTTTCTCTCTTCATGGCGATATTCATTCACTGTGCAAAGCCATTTTAAGCTGAATGTTTGCACATTTGCCTGGGGGGGGAGAGGAAGCTCTATCTTCGACGTTCTGTTTTCTACACTTGAGATTAACAAGTGATATGTGATGGATTTGTGCCGCCTCTGAATTACTTCAACAATTACAAACAAATAAAGTCAAAGCAAGGCTTTTGTTAGTGGTATAACACTGTACACCACACTTTTTGCTCTAAAATTTGACCATTAGCCCTGATGATTCATATTGTCGTTCAAATGATGGTCACATCATGATGATGTCACATTTAATGCCACTTAAATTGGAAACCTGAATGTATGAATATTACATGTTTAAATTATTTTGTTTAAATTAACTTCACTGTTGCTTTTACTTGCTTATCTTGCATGGACTGAAGAGCTTATTGATTTCACATACAATGCCTTACAGAAGGTATCCATAAGCATTGAACAGTTTCACATTTTGTCACGTCATAACCATACTTTTGATTGATTTTTGTGTTTTGTGATAGACCAAAAATGAGTAGTGTACATTGGTAATGTCGAAATGAAACCTGTTTTTGATATATTGTAACAAATTACAAGTTTAAAATGTTGGTACATGTTTTAATTCATCCCTCTGAACCGTTCTACTGCAGTCCTTGCTGTATGTTTTGGGTCAGTGCCCTGCATTTAATCAAGTCATCTACTTTTTTTTTTCAATAATTTCCTTGTATTTAGCTCCATTCATTTTCTCATAAACTCCAATCAGCTTCACAATCTGCACTGATGAAAAGCATCCCCACAGCATTATGCTGCCACCTCTATGTTATATTTCGGGAATGCTGCGTGGCGAAATAGTTTTCTGAATGAAGGGGAAGAAATAAATTTTTGTCTTATTCAATCATTTCTTGTTTACATGTATGCTATGTGCCTCTAATTTGCTTCTAAACTATAAACATGACTTCTTGTGGCTTGCTATTAGCAACTACTTTTCCCATCACTCCCCATCACCGTGAAAGTCTGATTATTGTACTGCACTTCCAAGAGTTGTCGTATGGACCGATTATCTTTCTAGATCTGTAGATATCTGCAGCTCCCCCAGAGTTACCGTGGGCCTTTTGGCTGCTTAAATGGTAATTGGCAATTGCATGACCAATTTGGTAGCCAGCCATGTAGTACTAAAAAACTTTGAAAACCACCTATCACTTTTATTCAGCTTCATAAATATATAAAAAAAATTTTGTGTATGTCTGTCATATAAAGTCCAGGATAAAAAGAAACTGGGACTTACTGGTTGTAACATGACAAAATGTGAAAAGTTCACGAGTCATTTCACAAGGCAATGTTAATGTTAATACTCTATAGATACAGTTAATGCTTTTAACTGTATCTATAGAGTATTTATAGTAGAAAATACAATATTAAAAAACATGGGATCTGTAACAAAGCAGCACAATGTGCCGGGTGTGTCTTCTGCAGGTATAACAGTAAACACATTAGTATTGGCTAAGTACCAATTTAACTACTAAAAGGAGAAATAAGTAGTAAGTATTTTTTTTTTCCTCTGTTGCAATGTGTTTGTGTCTTAGGCACATTACTTACTAGTGGCATTAAAACTGTGTCCATATAAAGTCAATAAGCTGTTTAATTGTAATGACCACAGAAATCCTCCTGTTCATTTGAAGAAGTATAATGACCCTTAAGAGTCTAGCTTCAGGGGAGGAAGGTAACAGCACAGACTCTGGTTTAATTCCTAAGAGCAAACTTCACTTCCCCTGTGAATCTATATTTAGTGGTCCTTTGTCCTAACATCCAGTCAAAGTTTTAATAAGGCTGATTTTAAAAAAATATTCTATTTTGACTCCTACTTGAATCTACTTGATGTCTCAAGTACACGAAGCAGAGTCTCATTCCCATGGTAACTAAAACAACTGATTAGAAAAATACATTTATGGAATGAAAAACAAGCTCTTCACTTATAACAGAAAGTAGTTTTAAACATTCTCTTAATAATAGGATTATTCTAATTTTACAAATGTTTAAAATCTTTTCCTTTTTTTCATGAATCATAAGGCACAGAAATACTTTTCAACAGATAAATGCTGTCTATTATTTTTCTTAATAAGTTAACATTTAAAGCAGTGCACCAAGGTAAAAAACAGCAGACATAAATGACAATTAGATGAAAAGAACAAAAATGTATAAGCAGAGAAAAAAAAAAGCTCTTGGGGCTTAGACAGAATCCCTATGTGGAATCATATTCATCATCTAACAATGCAATGGCAAGAAAACTGAAAAGAAGGACAGAAGCAAAATGGGCACGGAAGCAGCTGCAGAATTCAGCCAGAGAAAACAGACGCGCTGACAACTGAATGGGGAAAGACATGATGATAATTGCACAGAGAACTAACTGGAAAACAAGATGCAGGTGAAACAGGAGAAACAGGAGACGGAGAAAATCCGGTTATTCAAGATTAAACGCCTCTCGCCAGGAGAGCAGCGTCTAACAGGCAGCAGCAGTGAGCAAACAGAGAGCTGCAGTAAAGATGTGAAGTCTCCTGCAGCCTTCATTTTGTATAAGTCATAATATTCTAAATATTTAAGTTTCAGCACAGATATAGATATGCACATTTAAAGGGATAGTTAGGTATAGAACAGTATATAAATTCTTAGAATGATGGAAGATAACCAGCTTTTCAGATAGACCCCCAGTCCAATTTAGTTTTACCATTCAGGATTTAAAGGACACAATATTTACAATTATTGAATACAAAGCTGTAATAGTCATCTAGTCTATCACAGGAACTGCTTTATTTCTCAGCCAAACAATATCTATGTAATCATATAAAAGTGACTTTGGTTGACATTGTCTACTCTGTTGGTCTACCTTGTCAAGTGTGACTTGTCAGTCTAGTCTTAGTTTGCTGAGACGACTGACAAGTACAAGAGTAGAGATAACCTTTGGATTTTACAACAGGCTGTCTCTTGTGCAAATAGCATGGTAATATGCTATTCAAGGTTTCCTAATTCTTTAGAAAATTATTGGTGGACTCTTAGTGAGTCACAATTAGTGAATTGGTTACATAAAGCTTGCAGCCTCTGGCAAAGTGAGTTTTGCGAAGTAACTTGAGCTTGAGTAAGCAATGACAGATCGTTCTAAAAATCAACAAGAACTATCTAAAACAACTAAATTTGGGTGGTTCTTCTCCATACACTAATGCCAGTGAAGTATTTGTCTACTATACGTAAGGGAACTGCTACTTAAAATAGCTTTAAAAGGTTCTCACTTTAAGAAACAGTCTGAATCATCTCTTTAAATAATATTTAAAGTATATTACAGTTGCAAAACTTTTGTTTCCTTCCAAAATGTATCAATAATGTTCTCACGGAGAAGAGGTAAAACAGTATACTTTATTTTTATTATCTTTTTCTATACATTCGCTGCCCTTTTTAAACTCAGTAACAGCCCTTAGAGTGTTTCTCAACAAAGATAAAGTTATGCGGGCATCAAGGCAGTACAAGATCACAGCAGGACTGTAACAGAGCCAATGCAGTCTTGTCTTTGCTCTGTTGAAGCTGTTGCCTTACCAGCAGGTCCTCCGTGAATGAGAATAAATGTTCTTTTAATACAGTTCCCATTAAATTTTTTAAACATATTTAATTATATTTTTAAAATCTGTGAATTTCTGAACTTGGGCTAACGTCTCATGAAATGGAAAAGATGCTCCAAATATAATCCAACAATTACTTTGAATTTTGAGTTTCCCTCAATACAAACTCATAAACAATGTATCCCCCCCCCGCCAAAAAAAAAAAAAAATGCAGCTTTACATGCTGAGCATTTTTCCTCTTATGTAAGCAAAGACGATAAGAGGCATAAAGGGATCATAGTGGAAAAAATGCAATAAAAGGGAATCAAACTCAAATTCACAGAGGGGAATTGTGTGCATGTCTGAAACTAAGCCACCCTCCGGCTGCAGCACACATGTAATATTTATGTCACAAACTAATCTGAGACAACTTTCTTTTCTCCTATCTGTCACTTTAAAAAAAAAAAAAAGCTGTTATTACCATGTGTAATTGAGCACTATTCATTTTGCAAATTCATAAACATCCATGAAGATTTCAGAGAGCAAAAACGTAGTCTTTAGATTTTCCTGGTAAATGACACAACATGATCCAAGAGTGTCTGAAAGCTGCTAAGACTCATTTTTAGTGCCCTGTACACTTCTTTTGATCTCCAAATGACCTCAACCACGATTAGTGAAATGAGCCCTGGCTTGTATGTTTATAACTTATAATGAGCCAGCTGTATGCAATCCCAGACAGGTGTTTTATAAAGCTCCCCGCTAGTTAACCAGCTCATTTTGAAAGCGTATTCTGATTTTCTTATATCACTTTTTTTTTCTGCAGGCCTCATTCCTACTGGCTGGGACATCTCCAGTCTCTCTTGTATTGCTCAGAGAACAACCAACTTGGAACATTCTCCGAGGAGCTCCACAGCTGCAGCTGTCGATACGAGCATAGCCCCTGTCAGAGTCCCCCACCCTGCTCTGTCGGTGAAGGTTCGGCCTGTGCAGCGTGCGCATCAGACAACCACACCCGATGTGGGAGCTGCAACCCAGGATTCGCCTTGATGCAGGGGGCATGCAGACCTATGGTGGCAGACTCTACAGAGAACTACCTGGGCTTTGAGACGGACCTCCAGGATTTGGAGTTAGGCTACCTACTGCAGAGAGCAGACCGCAGGCTTGAGGTATCTCTTTGTTCCATTTTGTTTAATGATGCCAGGCTCACTGTTAGCTGAGCTGTCTGAAAGCTGGGCCTGGGAAAACGACACATGTACTCCCGGGATTGCATTGTATAATGCTCAGCTTCCAGCAAAGGAGAAAACTTATAGTTTTCACAGATTTCTGTTCTACAGTTTGTCACACTATGTTTTAATGTCTTGCTTTTCTCAACCTTAGCTACAGCATAAAATTGGTGTTCTTGATTTATCTGTTTAACCTTGGAAGTTATTTTGTCCATAAATATAGATGCACTTTGAAGTATGAGGCAGTCTGTGTAGATGTTCTATGTAAATGTCACAGTAGACTAAAAACACTAATAACATGTATGACAGGTTACATTGTTGTGGAATACTGTTCAATTATCCTTTAAATAACAACAAAAAGAAACATCTTCAAATCCAAAAAACAGCAGGTAAACAAGAATGTATGGTATTTTGTAATGTTTACTAATTTATAGAAATATAAAGCAAATTTGTTTGAGAGTTTTTAAAATAAAGCATGTGCTTTAAACACAATTAAAACATGTGCTACATCAATTGAATTAGATTAACACATCTTCAGCAAAGTTTCTAGCTGCCAATACATTAATACAAGTTGGCAGTTTGCTGGTTTGTAGAACTTTACTATGTTAGAAATAAAGACTTTAGCAAAGATCTTCCAGCAGCAATTATTGCTGCTTAATTATTCATTTAGACCTTTTGCAAGTGGATGAAAATCAAGACAGCAACCAATATTGCTTGGAGGAGAAGTGTCTTACAAGTTTACTCCAAAGTCTGACCATAAAAAAAAAAAAAAAAAAAAAAAACTACGATCTATACTCTTTTGCGGCCAGTTGATATGATAAATGTTAAAATTCCTCACGTTGAAATTAGAAAAAGAAAAAACACACTTTAAAGGTCAGGCTACCTGGTCTTGCAAGTAAAGCAGGAGCAGGATCTGACTTTTTGGAACTAAGCTGAGCTTGTTCCCAGTGTGGGTTAGATTCGGGGCTTGATCTTGTCACTGATCTTTTTCATGGGGTTCTTGAACAGGATCGAAATACCTGTTCAAAGAGCAGATGTTGTCTTGTCTCATCATTACGTTTTGCAGATGATCTGATTCATTTTGCATATTGAAACTGTGATGGGCACTGGAATGGCTATAGCAGCTCATATCCAAATTTAAATCAGCTGGAATATTAACAAGTAATTTTAACTTGCAATTTTGACCATAGTGACATAAGGTTTAGGACACCACTTATTCAAATGATGGATCTTTACAGTATTAAACTGTTCAATGGTGGAAACAAATAAAATAGTAAATTAACTGCATGTTCATAGCACTTTTCTAGTCACACTAACTAATCAAAGCACTTAGCCACATTTATATACTTGGCAATATGCAGCATGGGGTTAAATTCCTTGCCCGGGAACATATTCACATGTGGCAAGGCAAAGCTGGAATCAAACTCACAACTTTAGAATTGCAAGAGAACTCCTCTACCCACTGAGCCACAGTTACACAAAAAGCTATTGTAAACCATGGATTGCTAATATGTTTGTATCAGTATTTAGCGGTTGCTCTGTTTGTGATTATACTCCTTTGGGATATGTCTCTCAATTTTCATTCATTAAATACCTTTTATTGTTATAAACCTGATTTGACTTTATAGTATTTGTTTTAATCCAAACCCCAACTGTGACTCTTCTTTTCTCCACTAATATCACCCCAAAAGTGATAGAACACATCAGTGTTGATAAAATCCCTTTATACATTTTACAGTTTTTACTTTCATATATAGTTTGTAATGATTGTGAAGGAATCATTGGTAGCAGTTTTATAATGCAAATCAAGTGTTTTATTTTTGTGACCAGAGCCCCGCTTACACAGTCGCAGAGCAAGACCTCAATTGACACTGCTGCAGTAGAAAGAGTTATTCATCCAGTGTATGGCTCAGTCTAGTAGCCTCCACAGCGGAAATGCTCACAAAAACCATCCAGGGTAAATGAAAGTTCCAGAAGAATAACTTCTTTTTAAAATGGACTTGTGTGTCACAGTCAAGACACATATAACTTTTCTGGCCTAAGAATCCATTTGAATCTTCAGAAATGGCTTGTTTAGAAGTGTAACCAGTAGAAAGCATCTTCTTCATGAAATAAACACATAAGCACCGCTTATATTTGCAGAATTGCTTTTCTGCAAATATTTGGTAACTGGTATGTAAAAAAGAAAAAACAAATACAGTGTATAAGAATAATAACTTTTTTTCTGAAATAAATGTGATTGAATTATATTGTAAAATGCTGAAAAAAAATTGAAGCAAACTTATGGACTATCACAAAAATAAAACCAGAATCTCAGTTTAAATCAGTGTTTAAATGGATTAATCATAGTATAAAGCAGGATAATTTTGGAAATGTTTGCTAATTCAGATATTGTACTCATTAAATTGACTAACTTCTCTCTGTATAACAAGATTTCAAACTCAAAAGTTTTGTCATCAATTTTACAACTACAATCGAGCTGAAATTGAGTTGTATAACAGGAAAAGATCCAAATAAATTCAGCAAATCTTCAACAGAATGGGTGAAGGAGAAAATCCAGATGCTTCAATGACCAACTTAATCTCTGTACTAAAGTAAAATGTTTGGTGAGATGTGAAAAATAAATGCTTTCAAATAAAGCAATGTTCTAAAGAGGCCAGAAAAACATGAAAATACAATTGTGAAACAGATGGCATTTGTTACCATTAATTAATAGAAACAAATTATAAGAAATATTTTAGATGTAATGAAAATAAAAAAAGAGTCTCAACCCTGCTTCAGATTGCTTATTTTTTTTGCCACTGACTGAAAATACCTTCCTTATGTTTAGAAAACTTTGGGGCTTGAGTTTGTGACAAAGAAAACCTGTGACAGGTATCAAGCATTGTCAGAATTTTTCTGTAAAAATGTGTAGCGTGTCTGCCGCTATGACCAACATATTCATATCAATGTCCTCTTTTTCCCAGCCTGGACACTTCTACAGCTGTTTGCCTTCCCTCTTCCCTACTTTTCTCTTGCTTTTTAGAAACCAAACCTAACAGCATCAGCAATAATTTCAGGGCTTCCTATTCATTAATTATTAGACTGATATACAAAATAATTTCTAGAAATCATCTGGAATCTATTGAATATTGCATTATACAATACAATGTTACAGAGACTGCTATGAGGGTTTTTGAAAAATTTTGAAAAACAATAGCTACACAGTGATATGCATAGGTAACCTGACTCTAGCCATTTGGATTTCGCTCCGCCTAGCTCCACTTACATCCATCTGGGACCTCTCCATAGGAATTGCCTATAATGCATAGGTGGAATAATGTGTAAAATGTACAGCTTACAGAATCTAAGATAATTTCTTAAAACTACCCACATTTAAAATAAGCTACATGTTTTTGACTTAACTAATTAGATTCTGTGTTTTTCTGTCACAGGTTCATGCCATTTTCATCAGCAATGATATGCGACTTAACAGCTGGTTTGACCCATCATGGAGGAAGAGGATGCTGTTGACCCTAAAGAGCAACAAATATAAGACCAACATGGTTCATATGCTGCTTGGAATATCTCTTCAGGTCTGCCTTACAAAGAACAGCACCCTGGAACCTGCTCTCACTCTCTATATCAACCCATTTGGTGGGAGCCACTCAGAGAGCTGGTACATTCCTGTCAATGAAAATGGTTTTCCAGATTGGAAGGCTACCAAGTTGGACCTGCCCTTCGAGTGTTATAACTGGACTTTGACATTGGGTAACAAGTGGAAGACGTTCTTTGAAACTATCCACATCTACCTTCGCAGCAGGATAAAGACTCAGGACGGAGCAAATGACAGCCTTTATTATGAACCTGCCGAAATGCCGGATCCTGCTCAGAACCTGGGTTACATGAAGATCAACAGTATCCAGGTCTTTGGCTACAGTATGCACTTTGACCCAGAGGCAATCCGTGACTTGATCCTGCAACTAGACTACCCTTACACCCAGGGCTCCCAGGACACGGCCATCCTTCAGCTCCTGGAAATACGAGATCGCGTGAATCGGCTTTCCCCTCCAGGCCAACAGAAGATGGACCTGTTTGCCTGTCTCCTCCGCCACAGGCTCAAACTGACTCCCAGTGAGGTGGTTCGCATTTTTGCCTCCTTGCAGGCCTTCAGCGCACGTTTACCTAATTCAGTGGATTATGAGACCACCAAGCTGTGCAGTTAACAGCTGCTCGAAGGGAGAACTCAATGTACATTGAAAATAAGGGGAACTTTCCAGATCCTTGATGCAGATGAATACACACGTGCTTTGTCTCTGTGGATTAGCAAACTCTGTGGTTAATCATGAGGCAACCAGCTGTGGACAGCTGAAGAATGTACTTACCAGACAGTATAAATTTATCGATGCCCGTTTCCCCGCTACATGAAAAAATGGGCTGGATCTTTGAGAAAATGCACAACTGTTTCTCTAAATACTATTTCTGCCATAGAAATTCAGAAATCCCCCGAACAAAGTTGGACCATCCTGTTTCAATATGATTCTGCTCATTTATACTGTAAGTACCGATGCTAAATGAATAGACATTTTATGGTAAAAATGGTACTCTCTGTTTATTTGTATTTTTTATATGTTTCTTTGCTTTAGTGACTGTGCACTTTCCATGACTCAAAGATTGCAGTGGTGTAAAACAAGATTTTGTAGATAAATTGATATTAAAGACATCATGTTATAACAGATTTGACCCATCGGAAAGTTTTATTGGAAACCCTCTAGAGTGAACAGAAATGGTTTGAAAGCCACAAAAGATCTATGATTTCATTTTGTCTGCCTCTCAAGAGATTAACCTTGGCTTTTCTAAGACAAAGTTATAAATAAATGAATCCAAAGTAAAAACCACTAAAATGCTGATAAATACGCTTACTTGGCTCTTTATCCATTTATCCGACAATTTTTTTCTCAATCCAAGAAGTGGTTGTGTGTGAAAATCACAGTATACACCAGCAGTTTCTAAAATACTCAGAACCACTTATTTGACAGCAACAATTCCACACTGACGGTCTGTTTGAACTCCAGGTAGTTTTCTTTACCATGTCTAGATGCTGAAGTTGCTGCCATGTGATTAGCTGTTTGGCTAGTTGTAATGCAGTGGCTGGTGAGTGTATATTTCAGCTTGATTTAACAAAATGTTAACAACACAATATGTTTGTGACTTAATGAGAACGTTTAATGTTTTTAGTAAGTCACAAACACATTATTTTACATTACTTACACAAGTGAAAAGAAGAAGGAAGAAAAACAATATATTATATTATTAATATATAGGTCATATTACACATGCTTTAGTGGACTCCACCCCCATTAGCTTTTCAAAATAACATCCCAAAATATGATCTGTATTATTTAATTTTTGAATTTTAAATCCGACACCCCTTTATATTGTTTAAATTCAATTAAATAAAAAAAATAACAGTTGTGTAGTATCTATTTATAGTGCAGCTAAAGCTCTTTGTAATGCACACTGTTAATATAAATTGAAGAGTTATCTAATTGAAAGATGTCAAGGTTCTCTTTGGGAGTGACAACAATGGAAAGGATCAGGAATGAGCACATGAGACGGATAACTCATGTTCAATGTTTTGGATATAAAGCGCGAGAGGATAAACGGATATGGTTTGGACACGTACAGAGGAGGGACAGTATGTACATCGGTAGAAGGATGCTGTGGGTTTAACTACCAGGCAGGAGGCCGAGAAGAAGACTGAAGAGAAGAAATTTATGGATGGAGTGAAAGATGACATCAAGGTAGTTGTATGAGAAGAAAAAGAAGAAAAAGAGGCAAGGGTTAGATGGAAACAGATGACTTGATGTTGTAACCCCTAAGAAGGAACAGCCAAAAGAAAAAGAAGCAGTCAAGCATACAGTACAACTGGTGAGATAGTACTGATTGACTTAGGGCTCTCGTTCTATTTTTCTAATCTTCTTTGTTATTATAGATATACACAGAAGTTGCAGTACGCATGATTCTTTTCTGCTTTGCAGCCGTTGCACCAACATGAAGCCCTTGGGAGCATTTTTAACTCTCTTATGCAAACACATATGGTTGTGTGTGTAGTGTGCTTTGAGCTCTGTCAAGCAGCCATGAGTGCACAGCACTGAGTTGTGGTTAAACAGACCAAGTACAGACACTGACAGAGGACAGTAGCTGCTACCATTGTGCTGCTGACATGCAGCTTCGGCATTGTGTCCACTTTTTGAACAAATACAAATTAGCTCAGACAGCATGCTGCATTTTCTGTTCCACTCAAATGCATAGCAAACCATTAGCAAACCAGGCCTGCAAGAAATGTCTTTATGTGGTTGTGTCAGCTTGTCAAAGCACTCAGAGAAGAAGAAGCAAACGGAAGTGTTTTGTGTTTAATCAGTGTCATTCTGCTGCACTCAGTGTTGTTTGTTTGTTTGTATAATTATATTCAATCACGACCACAGAATTTCCATAACCTGATTTTTTTCCTTAAAGTATAATTAAAAATAAGCGCAACTCCTTTTGACAAAGTAATTATGAAGTTGAGTTTTCTCCTATTCACACGCATTCTGCTGGATTCTACAGTCTTGACAAATAAGCAACCTTGCAGTTTAGCTTGTTAAAATCCAAGCTGTCCGGTCCAAGCCTTTATAAGTTTGCCACAATCACTGTTATACAGGCATAGCTAGTTTTCTTTCATGGGCAACTGAAGTTTGAAGGGATATGCTCATCTGTTTTTTTAATTCTTATTTTTTTGTTTTAAAGATAATTCAGCTTGGGGATTGGTTACATTTTTCTTGTTAATTCTAAAAGCACAACCACTGAAATTGTCCTCTCAACATCCAGACCGCAGGCACTTTGAAATGCTTTGGTGAGGTTTTAAAAACTGACATACATAAGTAAATACCAACAATTTGATTTTTACCCAAATAAAGGCTTAAAATAGATAAAAAATATTAGGTTGGGTGAAATAAAACATGCATCTACTTCATGTTTTGTGTATCATAATTTCATTCACCCTGAATTTCCACATCAACTTTGAACTGTGTTGTTACTTTAATCTCCTACTGCTCAAAGTGTCACGGTCTGCACCTGTTTGTGTTTTGTTAATTATACACACCTGTGTCACATGTAGTTCACTTTCCTCTGAGTCGTATTTAAGTCCTGTTTTTTTTTTGTCCTTGCTTTTTGAGTTGTCTGTTTACCTTCCTTTTGTCAACCCCAGATGCATGTGATCCCTGCATATCCTGTGTCTACATTAAGGCCTTGTCTACATTCAGTGACATATCTGTGAAAGGAAATACATTTGAATGCCTTTTTGGCTTTTCATCCACACAAAAGCTCCATTTTACATCACTAAAAAATATATTTATGAAAATCATGTTTGTTTACTTGTGTACTTCACAAAATGAAGTTTCAGGGTCCCGCATATCATAGGCTGTGCCAAATAATGCGCAGCTGACTTCATGTGTGACCATTGTTATTGATTTGGCCATGCAGGGGAGGAACAATAAATGCTATCAGAGAGGTGCAGATTTTTACATTGGTTCAGGCACTTTTTTCTTATTTGTTTTTACATGACCAACAGCTCCAATATGTTAAGGTGCAAAGGAGAAAGAAGGCTAGAAGGTCAGCTGTTTCACACCAAATCTCCCTCTCAGTATGGAGACACAATGCTGTTCGATATCAACTATGTCTTCCTAACAGGAAGTCATGGTTGTTTTGAGTGATTCTGTTTGGTTGACATAGGTTTTAGCTTTGCGGTAAACTGATATATGTTTTGCATGTTTAAAACAACAATCAGT
Source organism: Fundulus heteroclitus (assembly GCF_011125445.2). Taxonomy (NCBI): domain Eukaryota; kingdom Metazoa; phylum Chordata; class Actinopteri; order Cyprinodontiformes; family Fundulidae; genus Fundulus; species Fundulus heteroclitus. The sequence continues at coordinate 11,433,759 of NC_046369.1, forward strand.
GGCGGATTGGTGGGGATGAAGACTATTCTGAAAACAACTTGGTGTGTATGATATTGTTTTTTTTTTAAAACAATGTGGTGGAGATGTTTCCTTTTATAAAGACCCAGCTACATGTGTACAAGGTTTAAATTACATTTATCGTACAAGCACCTGCCGATGTCCTGTTGCCGATTTGGTCCTTCACCACCTCAAACCCTGACAGAATGACTCAACCATGAGAAGGACCAGGCAACAGGCATGGAAATTATTACTCTATTTAAGTACTTCTGTCAACAAGCAGACAAACAAACACTCGTGCTAATGACGAGGAAGAGCAGTGATCACAGTTCCGGGGCTCGAGGGTGGCGATGCTTCCTCCGTGGGTCCGAGCCCAGAAATGCTCCTCCTCTCCCCCACCGCAGAGCAGAACAAGGTCATGACATTGGGGACACCAAAAGAATGGGAGTGCACTACTGGCTACAACGGAGTCTGACGTCTTGCACTTGTTTTGCAAAGCTCAGCCTGGGCCTGTGTCGACACACCATTAGCCTGATGCCGGATGGCACCAACATCTACTCACCACTGTTCCAAAGTCCTACAGCCCACACTTCGCTGCCTGTCAAAACCTACACCTGCTCCACGCTGCATCCAAGTCCTAGAGCCCACCTCATGCAGCTCATAGCACCGGAGCTCCCCCTCCTCGCCTCAAACAGCTGGTGCTGCCTCGTACCCCAGGTCCTGGGTTCTCTGACGAGGGTGTCCAACTGGACCCGCCTCATGTTCCTCTCCCTCAGTTCTCTGAACGGGTGTCCAGGTGGACCCACCTCATGTTTCAGACCCAGAGGTCTCTAATTAAAGTGTCCAAGTGGACATGCCTCATTATTCTGAGCTATTTCTTTGTTTCCTGTCTGAGCTCCTCCATGGGCTAAACTTCCGAGAGCTCGTTCATAGTATGAAGTCTCTAGAGCTCCTCCGCTCACCTGCCACCAGCCTCCAAACAAGGTTCTTCATGGGTTCCTTGCACTGCTGCCACCAGCCTCCTGTTCACCCTCCTGAAGTCTGGGCATCCTCAGGATGTCCTCCTAAGGATTATTTTTTCTTGAACTCACAGGGGCCTATGGTATCCCCTTGAGGGAAGGGTAATGTCATGATCTGCACCTGTTAATTACACCCATCTGTGTTCTATATAGTTTCCTTTAATCAAAGGTGTAATTTAAGTCCCGGATTTTTGTCCCTTGGTTTTCTCTTTCTATTACTTTTGTCATCTCCGAATTCCTGTGCACCCTTTTGTGTTCTGTGTGTACATTAAAATACATTTATTAAATGGTTTCTTTCTGAGAGAGAGAGAGAGAGAGAGAGAGAGAGAGAGAGAGAGAGAGAGAGAGAGAGAGAGAGAGAGAGAGAGAGAGAGAGAGAGAGAGACTTCTGCATATACATATAGTGCAGCATATGTGTTTGTATATAATCTTTCCCCTTTGTCATGTTGATTGCTGTTGTTTTTAAGCAGTCAATTATGAACATCTGCTCTTGTATATTGTGATTTTGTATTTTTTTTATTTTTTACAGTTTTAAAGCACAATAGATTATATGTAACATCTGTTTACAAACTGTGTGGGTGATGTCTTATGACCTACTTGAATGGAAATTATATATTTAATCTAGATAGATGGCAGACAATAACTTAAAATGAGAAACAAATCTTGAAAGACAATATTTTACTGGAGGATAAATCTGTTTCTTATCGGTCTGCTTTTCAGACCATCTAAATTGTCACAGTAAAATGTGTTCCTTTAATGACAAGTCATCTTTTAATCAAGTCTCTTTATCTTCCTGACAGTCAACTCTAAACAGCATAGTAGAAATAAATCATTGTTCTGTTTGCTTCAACATTATTAATTTATTGAAAGAGAACTCATTCTTGAGTCTCACAAAGTAAGCTGAAACTCACATAAAGGATAAATGCGGTTTGACATTTTATTACATCAAGCCTTTGTAAATCATTTTGGATGTTATAAAGTCATGGGTTATACATAACAATTTACACCCCTGAGTTTAATTTTGTAGGTTTGCCTTTGATCAAACAACACTCAAGAGTTTTATCTTTCAGTGCAATATTAATGCAAATGTCTGAAGTTTAAAAAAATATTCAATATATTTAAAGAGATACACAAGTATAAAGGCCTTCTCATTCCGTCATCAAATGCTTTGCTTCTGCATTGTAGGTCATTATTAATGCCAGGTGCAACATGCCATTTCTAATTGGAGAGCTGGTATGAGATTCAGTGACACTATGGACCAAGGGGAAGTCAAGCACCTGTGAAGGTTAACAGTCATCACCTCAATTTGTCTACTCCTCCCATAAACTCCAACCTATGTCAAAAGCTACATTGGACAAGGGCTGTTTATGGATGAGTAGTGTTTGATGAAATGTAAGTGGTGTAATGCATTCTGAAATGTCAGCATGTCTTTTTTGTCCTGAAAGAAGCAGTGTCAGTTAGATAGAATAAATGAGTCATGCGCAGGAGCAGAAGAAGCCATGCAATATTCAGAGACACACATTGTGGCTGTGTTTGTGAAACCTATTGTGACTTTGTGTGAACCTGGAGTCTGCTAAGTGTCCAGAAATGTTTTTGTTGGTTTGCAAAAAAACACAGTCGGGGGAAAACTAAATGAGATTAAAATGCTTTTGAATATCCTCCCATATCTTAATGAGAAAAGCTTTAAAAACTCCACAATCTGGGCAATTAGGGAGCTAGATGGTGTTTTTTTTTCCCCAAACATAAAAAAGGGGGGGAAAAAAAGGATATGCAAGATTTAAACATATCTATGTATTTATTCAGGCCACCACAGAGTGCATGTGCCTCCTCCAGCAAAGTAAAAAATCCCTAGGTAGTTTGCCCATAATTGCGATGTTTAACAGCACTCTGCTCATAGCGCAATTACCAGGCTGGTCCCTAAAAACTCTTCCTGTAGAGGCAGCTCACCATAATTTATTGCTGCTTGTAAATGGCTCTTTTTTCAGCAGTAACTCCAGTCTTTCTTGTGACAGTATGAGGAAAATTTTGATTAGAAAAGCTCTGAGTTTTTGTTCTGTGTCAGTTGACAATGGATTAAAAAATACAAATCCAGTTCATTGTAGAATTTTTAATATTCTTCTTTATTAAATTCTACATTTGAGTTATGCTTCAGACATTTCCCTCTACATATTTTCTGTTTGACTGGACCTGGGAGGAATTTCTACCTAAATTCAGACTATACTTTACATACAAGTGTTGACCTTGACAAGTTAACTTAACGTTAGTAAATATCTAACTTTAATTTGAAAACCAGGCAGGTCAGGCAAAAGCAAGTTGATTTAACACAGCTGACTTGCAACACGGATTTGCAAAATAGGACATTCCGGACCAATATGACATGCTTTCAAAATGATTTATCCGTGCACGGAAATAGAAACAACTAAAATATCTATTTAATTGGAACTAAGAACACTGGTAGGTTAATATTTATATGTAATATCTTCTTTTATTCAATAATGCAAACCAGTGTCAAGGGTATGTTGAAATAGGCCTTTAGCAATTCAATTTGGGTTATTTTTTTTCTTTATTTGGTAAATACAAAAATAATGACCAATAAAACTTTTTTTATATTTTAGTATTCTCCTCTTAAATTTAAGAAATGTACATACGTTTACTTGGCATAATAACTTTTAAACCTCATGAGCGAGGTCAAATGTCCTTGATATCATTGCACTAGCTTCTCAGCAATTGTTTGTTTTGAATTTTTATGGGACTGAGATAGGGTTTCACGAAGGTCACACCAAAACACTGACTTTGTTGTCCTTAAGAAAATGTATAACTAATTTCAAAGTATTCTTAGAATGATTTTGCAATCCCATTTGTGTTGAAGCTTTAATTTCTTGGCAAGTGTCTTGTAGTGCTTAATGTATCAATATATATTGCAAATATTACAACATATGTTCTATAAGTCTATTGTGGAGAGTGTGATCGCCTCTGCCTTTGTGGCATTCTCCATCAGAACGTGTCTCCAGTCAGAGGCTTCTGTAGACTGCTTTCAGACAGACCGTTAAAGCAGATCCTTCCTGCCTGCAGCCATGACCATCATAACGTCGGGGTGGGGAAGAACACAAAAAAAGTTTGTTTTGTTTTTATTGTCACTGCAGAGTTACTTGACAGCTACGATGTCACTACAAGCTGGCACTGTTTTGGCGTTGGGGGCGGAGCTAAATTGAAGGCTCCTTCACAGGCTTTCTATTTTTCCGGTACTCCTAATCATCTTACTACAGTGAATTTATGGAAAGCACCGGTCAAGTACCACTGCTCGACCACCAGAAAGGGTATTATTTTCATTAATATTATCTTCATTAATTTATACAGCTAATGATTATAGTGACATGGAGCTAAGCCAGTGACAGCAGGTAGAGGAGTACGGGAAAAACGGAAGGCCCATGGAGAGGCCTTCAATTTAGCCCCGACGGCAAAATAGTGCCAGTTTGTAGTGCCGTCGTAACTGAAGGAACTTTGCAGTGACAATAAAAACATCACTCATTGATAAAAGGATGCAGCATGAAATGAAAATATCATCATAAGTTTTTACTTTATAGCAATGTTTGACTTTTCAATGTTTGATTTGTCAGTATTTGTGTTTTCAATGTTTGTCTAATTTTTCAATGCCAAATATATTTTTTTTGCCATTGCAAGTGAGCGGAATCGGCATATTTGACTGCATACATGACCAGAGTTGAACTGCGGGACTGTGCGACTGCAGTTCCACAGATGTGTGAGACATTTCTGCTTCTCCGACCTAAACATGCCTATCTAATACTGTCCAATCACAGTACAGTAGTCGGACACCCCTTGAGAAAAACGTTCTGCCCAGACATTGTGTCGAGAACATGCAGGGAAACTCTCAAGGACGGGGCTGTGAGAACAAAATGATGTAATTTGCTGCTGGGCGAGAACAAATGTCTCGTTACTCGTAGAGTATGTAGAGTATGTAGAGTATGTAGCAGCCTTGACACCAGCATTTAATTTTCCTTTGGGATTAATAAAGTATTTTTGAATTGGTTCCTTGTGATGCTTTCTACTTTCTACTAAGTGCACTAGTCCATTCTACAGCAAAAACTTCCCACAACACCATCCTGTAACTCCTGTGCTTCACAGTTGGGATTTTGTTATTAAATATAAAAAAGAGTCATTATGACCAAAACAAGTTTTAGTTTCATCAGAAATGGAATGTCTAGAAAAATAAGATCTTTGTCCCTGAGTTCATATGCATATTGCTTTAGGGCTTTTTATATTTCCTCTGGATAAATAACTTCTGACCCTCTAACTAGACTTTCAGACAGTGTTGGTGCTACACTCATTTCACTCTGGATAATGTCTTTAGGAGGTGTTTTGCTTTTGTTTTGCAGTTGATAAGCAAATTTTGCATCAAAACATATTAATATCATGGAACTTGTCTTCCACCACAACGGTATCATGATTGGACATACTGTTCATACTTGCCTTGCAACATGACAGACCAGAGACCTGAAAATTCAGCCCAACAAACTGGGCGTTATAATTTTTTTTTTTTTAAAGAAAACTGGTGGTAGGCAGAAAGCTGCTGGAGGCACAAACAGGACCCACTAGAAAAAGAAAGAAAAGGTTTGTAACTGCAGAGGAGTCTAAGAATGTTAAAATACTTATAAATAAACCCACTAACCTTCTCAGAAGCAAGGCAGGGAACATGGTTCTGCTAAATGGTTCCTTTAGTCCTCCGGAAATCCAGCAAGCAGCACCGGTGGTAGTGATCGACGATGTCACAACAGGCTTGCGCTTGGTAATGACTGGAGCTGGCTTTAAATGCCTGGACAGTGTCTAGCAGAATGATAGAGGCTTGATAGAGGCGAGGGTCATCAACAGGTGATCAGAACAGGGCAGACAAATCTGAGGACTAGGCAAAGCTCGTGGTCATGATACAGAATTGTGGCCATGGTCCTCAGATCAGAAGCTTGGTAGAAGTCTGACAAAGTCAAGGCAAGGCACAGAAATCAAGGGGAATATTATATTATTGAATATTTTTATATTCAATAACAAAATCCCAACTGTGAAACGTCTCGACATTTACAGGCAAAAGCTTTCAATCATCATGGGGTTGTCTGCGGATAACTTGTAACGCTGAACACAGGTGTGCTTAATGAGCTTTATTACATCGGAGCCACGAGACAACTTGCTTGTGCAAAACATGAGCTTGATTAGAGTGGAGCAGGGAGGTGTGGTGGGGTGCAGACAGCCGACTGGCACAAATCATGGCATACCTATAATTTTTAACATATGTATGACACTTCTGGCATCTGCGAATTGTACCAAAGGATGAAAAAAATGTGTGGGGTCTCCAATTATCTTCCTGATATATTGTCTGATCTTTTTGTTGTTCTTTCTAATTGGCACAAGAGGAGTTTGAGGTGTGCTTTAAAATACATCAATAGGTGTTCCCCCATTCAACTCAAACATTGTGCATTACCCAGTCCGATCCTATGATGCCATGACATTATCAGTACTGGTTTTCCAAAATGATTTATGGGCATTGTGATTTGTAAATTTCTATGGTAAGAACTTGATTAAAAACATTCAACAAAATGTTAATAAATTTGTCATTTTGAGATATATAAATACTAAAAAATGATATCATATGATATCATATTAAAAACCTAATAGACTTATAACAGAAATTATAGATGATATTACTTTAGTCTACTAAATAGTTCAATCACTGAGCAATTCAAATTTGAAGCAAAAAAGGTATTATAAATAGTTATGAGCAGAGGAAATTCCATCTTCTTGTGTTATGGACACACAGTCACTTTCAAATATTTCTTTGTTGAGTAAAAACTATTTTGCCAAATAGATAATATTTAAAATGCAAATTATCCTCAAGGAGAAGATACCTCAGTAAAATAAAATAAAAAATAAAAAATAAGAATCTTTCAAAAATACATTTTTAAATGTTTTTTTTATGCTAACTATTTTTTTTTCCTGTTTTTGTTATGCAACTTTTATTGTTTGGCATTCCTAGCCTTTCTCCAAGTTAGGACTACGGTCCTGATTCTGGCGAAATGACGCATCTATCCAGTCCAAGGTCAAGATGCAGAAAACACGGGCTGCATTGTGGAATTTGACATAGAAACATGTGGATATTCATATGATTTGTTAAGTTGTGCACTTGGTAAAACAAATCCCCTAATGCACAAATTAACAAAAGCCCCAAATATTTGTGTGCCTTGTGAAGGAATCTTTACACCAAAGTTCACAGTGAAGGATCAGTAAAACTTAACTTTTCTTGTTTACTGCCATAGCTCAGCTATTCTGTTTTGTGAGCTACTCAGATGAATTTCAGTATTCCTCAAACAGACAGCCATTAGATAGAGACCTGCGTGCAGCATAACACTGTTCATTAATAACCACTGCTTGCAAGCAAGGTACTTCATTTATGAAGCAGGGAAACAGTTCTATGGGTATGTTTTAGCAGCTTTGTAAAACCAAGTTAACCCTATGTTGAAGCAAGACATGCTGTTAAAAAACTCTGAAAGGAATAAAATATCCATCCATCTATCCATTATTTATCTGTACTTGCTCATCCATACTGGTCCACAGGGAAGTCAGGGAACTATTGGAATTATGATAAATAAAATGTATCCTAATTTTTTTGGGGAAAAAACTCATTTGAATTTGAAAAGTTCTAGGTTCAGCGATCTTACAGAAACCAATTTTTTTCATGTTACTGAGGGTTGCTTCATTTTATGTTCAATTTTATTTATTTTATTCATCCGTTTAGGTAAAGTATATGCGTGAATATGTGGACATACAATTATCAAGTTCTTAATGTTGAAGTTTGAATATCTATTAAGGTTAGAAAGCACATTGCTTTTTACGGTCATAAATTAAAGCAGCTCACAGTCACAGCTAAACAGATGTAAAGTGTCTTTTGTAAATTGTAAGAAAATCTCATAAACAGACATTATCCAGAAACTAAATTCTGACCTTTTAACAAAACCTTTGAGAACCCCTGGCTCATCTCATAATGCAAGTTCACTTTGTAGGAGTAAAATATTTATACCTTGGATAGTATTGAGTTTATCCTTAATACTCTGATCTTTGATCATACTTTGTAAAGTGCAAAGGAGAAAACTCAGTGGAAGCTAAGTTAAGAACTGCTGCAACATTTTGCTGTTTGTTTCCTACTGGCTAATGTTCATAGTATTAAAGATAGACTAACTAATATTCATAGCCACGAAGCCAATATGGAAATTTTAAGTCGAGTTATTTTTTCTTCTTCTAGGGGTTAGTTTCTTTCTGTGTGTGCTATCATGTGCTGTCAGACTGTATATAACATTCTCTCATCAAGGGCTTTTGAGTAAATTTTGTGTCACTAGTATCATCTTGAAAAGGGAAGAGAGAGATAAGGATTGTGGCAGACTAAACCTGGGAGCAGAAAAATTATAAATTACTAGATGCACATTTGAAAATGCCTCTTTCTTACTGAACAGCAGACCCTGACATTATCCACTAAAATCTAGCTTTTGTTTTAGGAGACAAAAGGTGCAAGTGTCATTCAGCTGTGGAAACGAATGCATTAGTTGTGTGTATTTATCAGCTTCCACTCCAAAAATAATACCAAGGTGGAAATGCTGTTTTACTCTAAGGGTGTGAGAGTGAGAAAGCCTAAAATAACTCTTAATGCTACACATTTATCAAACGCTCTGTCTTATATAGTGGCTGCAATAGCTCTCCAACCTGCGGATAAAATAAGACATATCTGGATTTTGTAGTTACTCTACACAGTAATTCTTCAATAGGGCCAAGACTGAAATTTTCAGTAGCAATTCCTGCAGGTGGGGTTGACTTGAAACAATAGATGAAGGCATGGAAAAGTCCCTTATATCCTGAGGTACCTGCTGTAGGCTCTTCAGAAACACCCAGTGGACCTCGTTAGAGGGCATGACATCATGGACTTGCTGCAATTCCAGTTCTTTGTGAATGTAAATCTTATTGTACCCTACAGAAAACTAAACAAATTTAATCATTGGGTCTTTCAGTAGAACAATGATCCTAGACATTTGTGTAAATCAACAGAGTAATGGTTCATTGGCCAAAAAATCAAAGTTCCTCTGTAGCCATCTCAGTCCAGAGACCAAAATCCATTGGATAACATTTGTGGACAGCTCATAAGAAAAGTTTGTAAGAGAAGACCCAGGATGCTGCAGGATCAAGATAGCTTATCTAAAGAATCTCAAATATATTTCTTTCTGTAAGTCCCAAACTTTTGAAATGTTATAGAAGACTATGTACTTCCCTGTAAGTAAAAGGGGGTTTACAACGTATTAACGGGAGGGCTTCTAAAATGTTAAACACAATTATTTCTTAACATGGACTTTCCCTCCTACTGAATAAATGTACTTAAATTGAAATGTATTTTTTTTCCTTCAAAATTATAGTTTGCATAGCAAACAAAATGTACCTCATAATTGCAGCTGTAAGTATTGTACCACATTGGTTAACTTTAATAATTTCTGCTAACACTTCCAAAATTAGATATTACTCACAACTACAGCAGGTAATTTAACAAAACATGGAAACTAAGATGCCAGTTTTACTATTCGATATACTGAGGAAATAAATCAGCACATTTGCTAAGAATGACAAAGTCTCCTGCTCTAAAAACACAATTTTCACAGATATGTGCTTGTTCTGATCAATACATTGGGTAGTAGTTTTGCAGAGAGTTTAAATCCCAATGTCAGAACGGATGTGCTTTTACTTAAAGTGTAGTGCTTCGGCTTTTGTACAGACCAAACTTTTCCTCCCCGGAGACCCGACAGGAGAATGAAACACAGAACAGGAGGAGAAGGCAAAAGGTAACTGTCGCCCGCCAATAAATCAATACACTGCTTTATTACTTCAGAGAACAAAAGGCTCTGCACCAAGATCGATTACTGAGCTGAGGAGCGTCCAGTATGAAAAAAAATATAAATAAATAAAACTGCTGGCATTTGGCTGCTCCATCCCCACGACCAGATCAGCATCAATTTATTACCAATGTGATGGTTTCCGCCTGATGTGTTTTTGTATAAGCACAAATCAATCCTGAGTTTATTAGCTGCTATGATGCATTGTAAAATGACATTACTTGCGGTGCTAGATGAATGCCATTCATTAGAGGGGCGGACTGGATCGACTGGTGTGCTGAGAATAGGAGACATGGAGTAAAAGATGAATCAGAAGGAGAGGATTAGGGTATTTTTGGGTGAGCAAAACAATAAACCGATGTTCTAATCTTTAACTTTAAGATGTAACAGTACATATAATATGTTGAATAATATAAATTACATGAGCAGGAAAAACATTTACCCGCTAAAGTAAATAAAGCAAAATCAGCTGAATAAAACAACATTTCACTGTTTATGGATGGTACTTTTAAAAAGAAATCAAGCTAAATATGTAGACGTTATAAATTAACCAGTTTTAAATGCTAGGTAGGGTAGGTAATCCCATAGTCAATTCTATAGTTCAAAAGAAAATGTACATAAAGCGTAATAGTGCATTTTTGTCACGTGTGCTGTTGGAGTTTTCATTTTTGTGGCAATTTGTTGTGAGCTGAGATTCAATACAGCTGGTTAAGTGAAACAACCACTAGATTCAGGGATATGTGAAAGGGGAATGTTGAACTTTAAATCATAAAAATACACCAACGTTATCTGTTTTGATTACACGGGTATCTGTAATGTATGAGTCCGTTTTCAATTTGGGATAAAAATCAACTTCTTCAGGCTCCTTTTAGTATCGGAGTGAAGACAATCAGCCAGGAACAGGAGGAACCTCCAGTGCCAATCACTGCCTCTCGAGCTGTTGCTGTTGTTACCTCTCAGTGCACAGATGACAGCCCTCCCCTGCAAGGAGGACCTTTTGAAGTGGACAAGAAGCAGTGTTTCTCTGTGTTTTATTATTGAATATGTGGTACAATCAAGGTATTACAGTGCTATCTTACATATGTTATAATACATATAAAATTTTACAACTAATTTAAAAGCAAAGGCAAACCGTTTTTTGACAATTGTTGTGGTTTAATTATATAGTAATTTAGAGGTATTTTGAAAATTAAAACTGCACAAACTTCAGCCATTGCTTTTCATGTTACATTTTATTTATTCCCTTTTTAAGCTAAGCCACATGTGTGCTTTGGAAAATGGAAGAATAAGGTGTCCTTGTAAATTATTTCACACAGAGAGGGGGAAACAGTATGAAACAATCAGCATAGAGGACGGCAGAATGAATCGGACACTGGCTCTACTTTCATTATGGAAATATTCTTTCAAAAGTCCTCACACTACGTGGTGGTAATAAGACTGCGCAGACATCCCAGCAGAACACAAATGTTCCACGCTTCAGTGGAAGTGCAGCTCATAAACCACCAAAAGCACACTGTGAGCTCACTTTAGAGTGATACTCCACTCACATCCCAAGGACCACTGATTTATGTGTGGTACCAGTAGCAAAATATACAGAGCATTACTTCAGCTTTCCCACAATCTTAAGTAGTGCAGTAAAAGACAGTAATAGATATCTAAGGAGGTTTCTCCAGAACCGGTTCCAGTACTAAACTGGTGCCAGTGATTGTTCAGCAGCTTTTTGTGTTTCTGTCGCCACAAAGAAAAGAACATACATTGGTTCTTTCTTAGCACCAACTAGGAGCTAGACCATTGGACTAGAATACTTCCAAGTATCTTGGAAGTGTCATGTTTAAAACTTAAATTATTTTGCGATCCACCTAACAACAAATGAAAAAAAAGGTAAACACACAAAACTTTAACAGAAATCAAAAGTTCAATTACCAATGGATCAGGAAAAGATCACTGGCTGTTTCTTCTCAATGTTTGTTGCTGCCACTCATCATTAATGTTGTTAAAGTAGGTCAGTGTATCAAACAGAGTGGTGATAACAGACCATTATATTTACTAAAATGGGAAAAGCTGTTTTGTCTTAGTCGGAATTTGCCAGGTTCTGTTGATAAATCTTTCTTTAATTTTTGTTTTTTTTTACTACTGTTTTCCTGCACTGATACTGACTGGGATCATGAAGGATTCATAAAAAATGTTTGTGTTCTAAAACAGTGTTTTTAAATTAAGTTGACATTGGTTAGTGAAAAATAACAAAACAAAGCAAAAAAACGAACAAAACAAAAAAGAAAACACAACAACAAACATTTTACATTAAGCACTAGAACCACGTCTGCGCGGGAGGTGAAAGCCATTACACCGACAAGCCAGACATAAAGTACCACAATGGCCCTATCTAGTGACACCTTCACTTAACTGCCACTCCGACCTCCTCACTCACTCTTTTCCAGGCTTGGTCTTTTATGGACTTGTCTCGGTAGTAAGAATTGGTTGAGTCATACAACTCAGGCTAACCGCAGACCTCCACTATGAGCTTGTCTTCCATGTAGAATGAAAAAAATCTTTGTCTCCGCTGTAGTCCTTAAACCCATGTCACTGCCACATCTAGTTACTGATTGGTTTTCATGATGTGACAAAACACAAAGGCTCAGCTTTTAAACTCCAACCACTATTGCTTCGCATCCATCGCTGGTGTAGTGTTGCTCTGGCTTCTCTTCATGGGCTCGACACATAGGGAGCGACAAACGGCAGTGACTAATGGCTTTCATTGCCACCGCGGTGAAAACCCAAGGCAGAGTATGCGGCAGTAACGGCAACTTTTCAAATCGCAGTGTTAGACCACTTGTTTCCCAGAAATTTTATTTTGTATGAAATTGGATGGATTTTGATATTTTCAAAGCAGTTGCTGACCAACAAGGATGAAGAGTCAAAAGATATTTCTGCAATTGACTGAAATTTTGGTTTTATGTCTATTCTAAAAAAGAAAAAAAAAACAGGTTCATCCTCAACAATGAAAATTGTTCAACTTGTGTTGCGTCACAGGCACGTGTGTGCACGTTTGCATGTACGAGCTTGAAATTTCACACGCACAAATTTTGCCATTCGCTTTGGTGGAGGAGGGCCAGTGATTGTCGCCTCATCGCACAAGTTCCACAGGAAATTAATGGAGAGAGAGCGAAAGTCACTCTCCGTGTATCGAGGCCATTAATTACAAAAACTGCGCCTTTTGCGTCGCTAGAAAGGCGCCTGTTGCCTCGCTTTGCATCGTATCGCTCCTGTTTTGCACCTGTATGTAGGATTATCCTGCAAATCTTTGGCTCAGGCCAACACTTTCCCGTTCAGTGTGAACACACCTTAACTGTCTTTAAAAAATTTATAAATTTGTGTGTCAAAAACAAACATGTTTCCGCACCTTTTCAACAGTCAACATGAGCATGTGGCCCCTAGTTAATTATAATGCTACTTGGGCATGTATGTCTTAGCTGGTTGTCAAATATTAAACAAAAACAAAAACAAAAAAATCAAAATGTGTGACCCATCTGGGATTTATATAGTCCTGGTTTTACAAAGAGTTTTCCTGCATCAAACCAGAATGAGCAATTAACACGTTGACAATGACAATACTGTGTACTATTATTTTTACTATATTAGCCCATGACATTATTTTAAATTAAATTGTGATGATTACATAATGGAAGGGTTTCTTTGTTTTCTCTGGTGTTCATCTTCATTGCAAGTGATAGTCAATTCTTAGTCTTCATAATACTCTTCGGGTCTGCAGGCAGATGAGTTGAAAGACAAATGAAGGTACACACAGGAATCTGATCACCCGTAATGGGATAATTGGATGTGAAACTGTCATTTCACCTGGTGAGTGACTGTAGAAGGCGAGGGGGAACAAAAACAAGCAAAGAAAAAAAAAAAAAAAAAAAAAAAAAAACCTAATCAGCTGTCCCCATCGAGAGCCATTTTATGCTGCAACATCAATTACTAAAGAATTGCTTTAGGGAGAGTGTGGCCAGGCTTTCCATTGCTTCCCTTATTAGTCTCTCCTTTGCTGTGACATGTTCTCATCAGAGGATTCAGGCACAGCCACGAGACAAGGTCATTTATGAATTATTGGGATTGTGTCAGATTTTTACAAATATACAGCTTCACAGTCAATGTTTGGATCTGTGGATGTGGACTGTAAAATCAGCATTATTTGTCCTATGGGCAAAAACAGGCCTATGGTGCTGAAGCTTGATGAAAATAATCTTGATGACATGGTTGTAACTCGGAAATGATTTTTCTTAAACATTTTGATGGTCTATAAACCGGCTGATCTGAAAGCCTGTTTGTGTTATTTATTATTAAATATCTTCCAAATAAACAGGTTTTTGTCAGGTAGGGAACTATACTTCATCTGATTTACAACTGAAATAAGCAATTCTTCTCATGGTTACTTCTTTCATTGATGCACAACCTGTATATGATTCAGTCACTTGTCAAACAAAAGCCATGATGACAGGGAAAATGTATGTGTGTGAGTAGCCAACGGGGAGCATTGGCTCCAAACAATCCAATTTTTATTTATATAGCTGAATATTAGGTGGACCCAAATACACTTTGTGTAAATTCAGTATAGCCAGAAGATTATATTTGTGTCTATAAAATCATCATCTTTTGATTGTGCGAATATAGGTCAAAGTTGTGTCTGCATTTCTATGTTTAATTGCTGCCAACTGAGCTGTTATTTATCAAACATAAATATGGCAGAAAAATAGGTTTTATGGATTTTTATGGATATTTTACAGATTTACAGATTTGCAGGATTTAACAATTTGGACATGGGCATAGAATACACTTAAATCCCACACCAGGTTTCATATTGTGCTCATAAGCTTATGTGAATGTGCCCGTGTAGTGCAGCAGAGAAAATGAAGCTATGTCAAAGGTACATGCTTGTACAAAATGAAGTTCAGCATTTAATAACTTGCCATGGGCTACATCAAGCTGTGTTATTGCAGTAGCCTAAATATTACAGAAGGCTTAAGCAGAAAATAAAATTGTACGCTTGCCTGTTTAGTTGACAGAAAACACATCTTATTCCAGAAATAAGTTTATTTTCCAGCAGCAACAGAGCCCAGTATTCCTTAGAAAGGTGATTGTTGTTAAAAGAATGTTGCCTATATATGTTTGACCTCTGTTATTGCTGATTGCTTAACTTTGAAAAGCCTTTCAATAAATTACAACTAACCAGCATGCAGAACTGTTTAAATAGTATTTTGCTGTGGATCACTCTTGCATAACTGCATACAGGATTGAAGGTTTTGTGGGTAAAACAGATTATTTAATTATTGAATTCTGTAAAAATCTAGGAGGCACAATTAAGGAAACCCATCCACATCAAACCAAGCGTAGAAGTGCATGTGCTCTCCAATGAGGCGTTTTTGGGCACTGGGTCATTTTAGCAAGAGATTGGGAAAGTATAAGTTCAGACAAGTTGGCACAGTACTCATGGTGTACACTGAATGAGTCTGGTCCACTTTGGATCAACTGGAGGAAGGTTTGTGACATTTTTATGCCTGTGCAGTTTTGCACAAAAAAATATTACATTTTGTTCTCCACAGCATAATAAACTGATACATGTAGGAGAGTGGTTAGATCTTTTTTTAATCAGAAATATGAAATGAAACATTTGAATAGTCTCATCCAGCTTCTTCATATATACCTTCTCTGACATGAGGCAGACATTATTCCAAATCTTGTCTGGAAGGGTAAATGCCCTGGAGTTTGGTCAGAGTGCATCAGCTTGCTACAGCTGAAACCAGATCTTTACCTACACTGTATAAAACCTCAATGTGGCCTTTTTCAGACTGTCTGACATGGAATAAGGTTAAACAGTTCCTGTTCCTGTTCTAGCCCAGTTGTTTTCCATGATCCATTTATTATTTCTTCCAATTCCAGAAGTTGACATTAAAAATGTTTTACTTTGCCTTTAAAAAAAAACAGAAAAGCTGATGTTGCCATAGTTTTATAGTTCTTAGAAAAAGTATACTTCTGTTGTATACAACATCTGAGCTAGATGGAGTCACAAGTTCGGATGTATTTTAAGGCGAAATCGCAACAATACTGCTTCCTTGTGTGACATCATAAAAATCAAAATAAATCAACCAAGATATCAAGAACAATAGACCTACCCAAATCTAGAAAAGCAAAAGTAACAATTATACACAAGAGTAGCATGGGAATGTGATGATGGTATATTGGCCAGAAAGCTAAACTTACTTTTTTTCATTTTCTTCAATCTAAATTCTTTAAGTTCCAGATTTTTTTTTTTTTATTATTATTAAATCATTAAGAATCAAAGGCGGAAATATGTATGAGTACTAAGTACTCCTGTGACAGCATGGTGGTGAGAAACAGACAGTATTTATGGAAACAAAGGATGGAAAAATGCTAGTTCAATCACTTCAAAACACAAAAGGTCTTGGTCTTCTCAAAAAGAATGATTGAAGAACAGGGAAGTTTATCCAAAGAGACTACTTGTGCGTTCATCAATAAAGCTTCTGTTACAGAAAAAAACATGCCATTTCAAATCCTGACCAGCCTAGAGTGTTAAGAAATGATCATTAAGTGCCTCACTGGTACTCCAAGTGTTGCAGAGGATGCTTGTACTCACAACCTTATGGTGATGTATGTCCGTAATCAGGAGAAGATGTTGACTGAACGGCTGGGATAATTAAGGTTGAACCAGCAAACATAATCAAAGTCCAATCAGGCAGCATTGTGGCAAACCACTTTGCCTGAAGAAGCCAATGTTAATTTATGTCCCAATAGAGTGTTTGGTGAGGAGAGCAGAGGTTGGTTGTGTTTAAGTGAGCATGTGATCTGAACAAAAATAAATGTTTGTAGATTTTGATACAAACCTAGTCACAAGTGGCAACATAGATTTACACAGCACTCATGGATATATGTGTAGTTAAATCATTTACATTCTCATTAAATACTGAACAAAAGACAGTTAAAATAGGTTTTTTATTCATCTGCTATGTTGTTATGCCTTTCACTTTATACCTGCTGTCAACATAATTTAGCATCCTGCCTCAGGGGGTGCAATAGGCAGAGAAAGGATGAGCAGAACCTGCATTAAATGTACTTTAATAGCTGGGATTCAGTCAAGCAACTTGACCTCTAACTTTCATCTTTCCTCTTTTACTCCTAGGTCTTTATTTCCCAGCTGTTTCTTGCAAACACTTTTGCTAAAAGGATTACAGTGTTTACTGACTAAACTGAATATAATTAGAGTAACATGAAATACATATTGCTATACTGCCCTAACCTTTGTCCTGGAAATACTTGGTTACTCTCATTAGCCATGATTGTACCCTATATGTATCTGTTATGCCCTTGTCTTTATGCACTAAACAATAACATTCATTCACATTCAGTTTGTCTTTTCTTTAAAGGGAAAAATGCTGACCTATTTATTGCAGAAAATTCATAGAGTTGGTCTTTTGATAGTTTTTCTTCTTTCAGATTAAACCACAATAAAAACTTTTCGATAAGACTGAATAAGAGTGTTGAAATGAAAGTGTTTGGTTGTTTTATATACTGAGTCTTGCATAAGTCTTCATATCCCTTTAACAAACCTTTATACATATATGCTTTCATATTTTACTGAAATCCTATGTAATAGCACAACACAAAGTTGTGAACAATAGTAAGATGGACACCAAAATGGGGGTTTCACATGTTTTACAAATAAAACAGTGTGTGTTCATCTGCATCCATTCTCCTTTTTTTATATTTTTGAACATCAAATGAAGCACTAGCAAACAAATTATCTAGAAATGGAAACAAAATAGTGCAGAACTGGAAACCTGGCACAACACAGCTGTCCACTTAAACTGCCACATTGAACAAAGTATTAAGCAGACAAGCATAATAATCATCATAACACTAAAGGGGTAGCATAGATTCTCAGCTCAGAAAAAAAAAAAACTGTGCATTATGCTGAACATTGTATTCACCCTGTAAAACTTGTTCTTAGCAGCATCATGCAGAGGGGTGCATTTCTTGATCAAAGATTCTGGTCAGAGAAAATGGGACAATACGTTGAGCTTTATACAGCACAATCAAAAGGAAAACTTGTCGGAGCTGCAAAAGACTTGAGACTGGTGTGGAGATTCACCGTACAACAGGACAACAAGATTAATACAGCCAGGGGAACAATGGAAGGGTTTTGATCAAAGCAAATTTATGTGTCGGAATAGCCCAGTCAAACTAGACCTACAGCCAACTGATGTTCACAGTTCGCATGCTCTCTGCCCAATCTTAATGAGCAACAGCTATCTTGCAAAGAGCACTATGCCAAGATTTCAGTTTCTAAACCCATAAAAACTATACAGAGATACCCCAAAAGACTCATGTTCAATGGCAACAAAGTATTGACTCAGAGGGGCTGAATGCGTGTCCACCCCACACTTTTCTGCCGTGTCCAACAGGTGAAAATGCGCTGCAAACAGTTAAATGTGCTCCAGGCTGCCAAACGCGCAGCAGACATATGAATGATGCAAACGCAGGAACACAAAAAAATGAATGCAAAGAAACACACAATATAATGGTGCAATAATACAAAATATAATGAAACAAACAAATAAAACAGCATGCTTGCAGCATTTTTTTTATTTTGCTCCAATTTCCTGTGATTGTAAACATTTTTCTGTTACATAATTTTTTTGTTTTATGTTTTTTATGTATGTATGTATGTATGTATGTATGTATCTTTAGTCGTTTGCATCATTATATTTCTGTAGTTGCAGCATTTTCCTTTTGTCGTGTTTTTTGTGAAACATTTTTTCTTTACATTTTAAATCCATTAAAATATTGCCAATTTGAAAAGAAAATCCCTTATAGTAACTGGAAAACACATTTTTAGATCAATCGATGTAGGCTTTAAACAGTAAACTAAAATAGTTCACTGATGACTATACTGCTCCAGAATTTCCCAATCTGTTGCAATAATTCATTTTAATCAAGTTTCTATGTTAGTAACTAGGTTTAGATTCTTGATTTCTACAAAGTGTGGCGAGGTAGGTATTTAACCCAATATGAGGATGATCACTGTCTTTAGAACAAAACAAAGGAAGCAATGAAAGGTTTGCAATGATTGTGTGAGAATCAAAAACAATTTTGTAATTAAAGGAGCAATAAGAAATGTTTCACCATTAGGCGAGTGCTGTCTGTAGACCAAAACAATATATGTGACAAGCCACGCCTCTCTCTGCCTCCACTCCAGCTGCAACCTGGCACAGCTCCCCTCCCCTTCTCACCTGTTGCCTCTCATAACATAGAAATTTATTAATCTCTCAAGGAGAAACTCATCTGCTACATCAGCTCTTGTAAAATAGGTAAGAAATATAAAACAAAATTAAGAAATATATATACAAACAGACAGACAAGACAGACAGACAAATCAATAAACAAAGACAAATTAATATGTATACGCAGACACATGCCGACACACATACATGTCTATGCGTATGTACATGTACACAAGGTGACCATGGTATAATGCCAATGATTGCAGGTATGCAAATATTGCACCATCAAATATAAGGTAATGGGGATGAAGGACCTACGGTAGTGCTCCTTGCTGCACAGAGGGTGTCTCAGTCCTCTGTGCATATTTGCACATATTTGCAAAAGATCAATACACAGCAAAAAAGCATCACCTTTTGGAGGAACATGTCTAATGAAGTAGTAAGTAACTCACTAAGTAACTAACATTGTAATGCTGTTGGCAAGAGAACGTTTCAATCTGCTGGATGTGCTTGTCACCATTTTACTCCTATGCTACACTGCTCTGATGGTGGAATTTTATGTCCAGGGAGGGGCTAAGCCCTGAATGCCAGCTATTCACATTGGTGTACATGCACGTGCAGCCGGCCTTGTAAACAAGAGAGAGATGGTGTGTGATGTTATTCCATATTCCATCTAAAAAGATATCTCTAGTTCTTCACATCACTATTTTATAGTTTGTTACATCTAAAATAGTTCATGATTGCTTATTGCTCCTTTAAATGTCCTCAGTAGTTTTAAAACTTGGGGAAATATCTAAAGCTGCTAGTTTTACATTACTAAAAACAATAATTCCTGAAAACTCCAACTAAGGTGGAGATTTGAGGCAACACTGTTAGCATGTGTACATGGCAAAATGGAGTTTTGCCATGTACACATGTGATGCACAGGTCCTGTGCATCACAATCTGTGACAAATAATATGATGCTGATGTCACATGAGTCACATTTGGATTTGGTCATGCAGTAGAGGACAAAAAAATGCTATCAGACAGGTGCTGATTTTTTTATGTTGGTGTTATGCTTGACTGTTTACAATATGTGTCTTTTTCTCTCAATGTTAAAATAAACAAATTCCCTGTTTTGACATCAACGGCATCTCCAATCATTTATTTCCAAATGATGTTGCCCCAGCAACCATGCAGCGTTTGCTCTCTTTACTTTGGTATTGAGACTTTAAAGTAAAAGCATACTTGGGACGTTATAAACATTACAATTGGTTCAGACACTTTTTGGTTGTTTGTTTTTGCAAGCCCAGTAATGCTCCAATAATGCATTGAGGTGCAAATGAGAAAGAGCCCTTCCCCCTGCCAATATAAAGGTAAAATGCTGTTCAACATTGTCATTGTTTTGAAGGATTCTAACTGGCTGACATAGGTTTTAACTTTGTGGTACATTGTGCCCTTTGGCATGTTTAAAACAGCGCTCAATGGCTCATTTGCGCAGGTTTGTGTGGATGAAATCTTCTCCGAAAACAATCCTGTGTATGATATTATATTTAAAAGCGAGTTGTGGGGGATATTTTTTTATAAAGCCCGGTTATGTATATATGAGGCCAAAATCAATACTTTTTCACTTCAAGTGGTTTCATCTGAAGCAACAGAAATCAGTTTGACCCAGCGGGACATAAATGGCACTATGACAACGTAATTTCAATGTTTTGTTTTCCAAATGTATTTCCACTTATATATACCAGTAAAATAAAATGAAACAGGAGGACATATATTCTTATGATTATTGCGTGTTGCTTGTATTCGTGTTTGTAGACTGGGTTCTAAAACCAATGAGACTAGTTATTTTCTATGTGCAGTAGCTGGAAGAATTTAACAATTGAGGTTTGAGGAAGTCATGTTGTATGTGTCTGGTTTGGTCCTACTGAGATTAAGCACTTGATACATCTTGTAAAATCATCCTTAAAAAAATGATGCACCAACAATGAAGTTGTGGTGCATACGTACCAATTGTAAACATCCTATGTCATGTGGCATTTTTTCTATCTTTTTCTTTCTTTTCTTGCATAGTACCTAGTTGTTTTAGGAAACGTTTAATACAATAAGATAAGTTAGAACATTAATAGAAGAAATAATAATATTTTGGATACCATCTCCAAATCGGTAAATTGCACACTGAAAATAGCATTAAAGAAAATGTACTAATTCTAAGTGGTTATGTACACATTTTTTTCATTTAATAGTTAATGTTTTTTCTGTAATTTTTCAGAAATTTACAAAAATAATGATGAGACAGTGAGGTCTAGGTTTTAATGAATGGATTTCATCATTGTCATCATTTTTTTTCATAAACAGCAGTTAAAAGCTGTAAAACTGCTTTAGTAGGAGAGTATATTATTGATTGAAGGGGTAGATTAGAAATTAATGACCCATGTGGTCCACATTGAATAATCAATTTCAATTAATATCAATTTCACAGTGCAGCTGCTCTGTAGCAGTTCCCAAGATCAGCTTTGCCGACATTAATTTCTCAACTTCTTAGAGAGAACATGTATACACATTGAGTGGAAAGAAAAATGTAGTGGAGAGTACAGACAAAGCATGATCGCTGTTGCTGTCCTACTCCAGGGTTGTCAATCTTTGTTTAACTGTACTACCTTTTTGTCATCAACACAAACTGAACTTCCGTTTTCTCTCCCCTCCCAAGCATAGTGCAATAAATTGGAGAGGAAGGGATACAGCCCTGATTTCCTATTTGGTCCTAAGAAGCATCCATCATACAAGTCTGATTTGAAATGACAGTGACGAGGTGCTTTAATGTGTGTGTCTGTGGGCATCTGTGCATGTAACTACATGATGTGGTAAGGGACGCCTCTCCCCTGAGGGATGCAAGTGATATTTTAAATCCAAATTGCTTGGATCGGGTGATTGCTTCATGCAAACAGAATAGTGACATCTCAATAGGCATGCCCTTATCAGAAAAATAATAGGGCTAGTTTCATGACCAAAACTAGATATGCAGACTGTCAAATGAGAGGAAAAAAGGTCCAAACCAATTGAACCAAAGAAGATGCTTATTAGAGAAGTCCAATTTGCATAAATTGTGTGTCAGACACATTGGCTAAAATGTCAAAAACTAAATGAAAAAAAGCCTTTCTAATGTCTCTGCTAAAATTGCTCCCTGATCAGTGTGAACGAATTTGACAAAGCAGTGACATTATGGCTGTCTGGTGAAATACATTGTTGCTGAGACATATATCAAACATAGCAGCAATCTTGCTACCAAACAAATAAAATACTTGAACACAGACAGAAATTCTGATATTAGATACTATCCAAAGGCGAAAATTCTGATAAAAAACATATGCACATTAACGGGAAAAAAAAACCTCCGGCAGAACCGGGCTCAGTATGAACGGTCATCTGCCTCGACCGACTGGGGTTACAGAAGACAGAACAGAGACACAACAAGAGAAACAAAAAAGCACAGAAGCACACATTGATCTAGTAATCTGTTCTACATTAGATGGTAGTAGCGGGTGAGCCGTCTTCTCTGGATGATGTCACAGTTAACAGAACGCCAGACCAGGTGTACCTACTATGAAGAGAAAAGAGAGAGAACAGAAAGTTAAAGCAGAAATGACAACACATAATGCATAATTGAAGAACAGTAGAACTCAATATAGTGAGAAAATTAGATCCTGATATACTCCAGTAACCTAAGCCTATAGCAGTAAAACTATAAAGGTAGCTGAGAGTAACATGAGTCATTAGTTATAATTTTTGTCAAATAGAAAAGTTTTAAGCCTAGTCTTAAAAGTAGACAGGGTGTCTGCCTCACGGACCAAAACTGGGAGTTGGTTCCACAGGAGAGGAGCCTGATAGCTAAAGGATCTGCCTCCCATTCTACTTTTAGAGACTCTAGGAACCACCAGCAGACCTGCAGTCTGAGAGCGAAGTGCTCTGTTAGGAACATACGGGGTAATCAGAGTCCTGATATATGATGGAGTTTGATTATGAAGGGCTTTATACGTTAGAAGAAGAATTTTAAATTCTATTCTTGATTTAACAGGAAGCCAATGAAGGGAAGCTAAAATTGGAGAAATATGATCCCTCTTGTTGATTTTCATCAGAACTCTTGCTGCAGCATTTTGGATCAGCTGAAGGCTTTGAACTGCATTTTGTGGAATTCCTGATAGTAAAGAATTACAATAGTCCAGCCTTGAAGTAACAAATGCATGGACCAGTTTTTCAGCATCACTCCTGGACAGAATGTTTCTAATTTTGGCGATATTCCGGAGGTGAAAAAAGGAAACTCTGGAAACCTGTTTAATATGGGATTTAAATGACATGTCTTGGTCAAAAATAACACCAAGATTTTTTACTTTATTACCAGAGGCCAGGTTAATGCCACCCAGATTAAGTGATTGGTTAAGAAGTTTATTTTTTGAGGACTCTGGCCCAAAGATTAAAACTTCGGTCTTGTCAGAATTTAGATGCAGGAAATTTAAAGTCATCCAGCTTTTGATGTCATCAAGACATGACTGCAGTCGAAGTAATTGATTGGATTCATCAGGATTTATGGATAAATATAGCTGAGTATCATCAGCATAACAGTGGAAATTAATCCCATGCTGTCTGATAATTTTGCCTATCGGAAGCATATATATAGTAAAGAGAATTGGTCCAAGGACTGAACCCTGTGGTACTCCACAGGTGACCCTAGAGTTTGAGGAAGATTTATTATTAACATGAACAAATTGGAATCTGTCTGACAGATAAGATTTAAACCAGCCTAATGCTTTCCCCTTAATCCCTACAGTATGTTCAAGTCTTTGTAGGAGAATATTGTGATCAACTGTATCAAACGCAGCACTGAGATCTAACAGGACAAGTATAGACACAAGTCCATTATCTGAGGCCATGAGAATATCATTAGTGACCTTCACCAGAGCTGTTTCAGTGCTATGATGAGCTCTAAAGCCTGACTGAAACTCCTCAAGTAGGTCATTACTTTGTAAATGTTCACAAAGTTGATTAGCAACTACTTTCTCAAGAATTTTAGATAAGAAAAGAAGATTAGATATAGGTCTGTAATTTACTAACTCATCTTGATCAAGAGAAGGTTTCTTAAGTAAAGGTTTAATAACAGCTACTTTCAAAACCTGTGGTACATATCCATTTACTAAGGATAGATTAATCATGTCTAAAATAGTGCCACTGATCAAAGGGAATATGTCCTTAAACAACTTGGTTGGGATTGGGTCTAACATACAGGTAGAAGGTTTAGATGAAGCTAAAATTTTAGATAGCTCAGAAAGCTCTACTGCTTTTAAACAGTTCAAACACTGCGCAGATTCTAAAGATTCCTCCAATGCTGCCTCACTTACTGAGGACGAGGTAATCATGTTTGGGAGGATGCCAATTATTTTATTTTTAATGGCATCAATTTTATTTATGAAGAATCCCATAAAATCATTACTACTGAGAGCTAAGGGAATGGATGGATCAACAGAGCTGTGGCTCTGGGTAAGTTTGGCAACTGTACTAAAGAGAAATCTAGGATTATTTTTATTCTCTTCAATTAATGATGAAACATATGCTGCTCTAACTCTGCGGAGGGTCTTGTTATACAACAATAGTCTGTCCCTCCAGATTAAGTAGGATTCCTCTTGGTGTGTAGAGCGCCATTTTCTCTCCAATTTCCTAACATTGTGCTTCAAGGAACGCAGCTCTGAATTAAACCAAGGAGCCAGCTTCCTGTGAATAATCACCTTCTTTTTCAAGGGAGCTACATTGTCTAATGCAGAACGCAATGAGGAAGTCACATTGTTAGCAAAGGTATCGATTTGTGAATGGGAAGAAACAGCAATGCTGCCATCTACAGGGCATTTCTGCAATACTGAGGATATTAAGAAGGGGACAGACTCTTTAAGTTTTGATACAGCATTATCCGATAAAAATCTACTATAATGGAACCCTCTTTTGGGGGTGGAGAATTCAGTTAGATTAAACTCAAATGTTATTAAAAAATGATCAGACAGGACAGGGTTGTGAGGAAATACTGTTAATTCTTCACAATCAATGCCATATGTCAGCACAAGGTCTAAAGTATGGAGCCGAGAGTGCGTCGGTTCATGCACATTTTGAGCAAAACCAATTGAATCTAGGATAGTTTTAAAGGCTACTCTAAGGTTATCACATTCAGTGTCAACATGGATGTTAAAATCACCCACTATAATAACCTTATCAGTATTTAACACCAAATCAGATAAGAAATCTGACAACTCATCCAAAAACTGAGTGTAAGGGCCTGGTGGACGATACAAAACAACAAACAGAAGAGGTTTTATTGCTTTGCAGTTTGGATGAGGGAAACTGAGGGTTAAATGTTCAAAAGAACTGTAATTATTAGTTGGCCTGGGACTAATTAATAAATCAGACTGAAAGATAGTTGCCACTCCTCCTCCTCTTCCCACAGATCTGGGAATGTGGAAATTTGAATAACTGGAGGGGGTTGACTCATTTATACTAACGTAGTCCTCTTGTAGCCAGGTTTCTGTGAGACAAAACAAATCAATCTGATTATCAGAAATCAATTCATTAACTAACAAAGTCTTTGGAGGGAGAGACCTTATATTTAATAGACCACATTTTATTATTTTATTTTTAGGTTCAAGGTGAACCATATTGATTTTTATTAGATTTTTATGATTTGTTCCTTTTAGATCAGTTTTTGATCTGTTAAGTTTTGGCCGTGGGAAAGACACCGTCTCAATAGGATAATGGGTGGGTAACAGTACAGAAGCTGCAGAGAGGTGTGTTAAACTCGCATGTGTTGTTTTCTACCTACCGTCTTACTGGCTCTGGACCTGTACAGGTCATGGATGGATGGAAGGTCAGGCCTGATGATTCCCACTGCAGCTCTAATAATTGGGTGCAATTTGGCTCTGTCAAGTTTTGTGGATGAACTGGACTACACGGAGATGGATGAGCACAAGAGAGACTGAATGATGGCAGTGTAGAAGATAATCAGTAGCTCCAGAGGAAGGCTGTACTTCTTAAGTTGCTGCAGGAAGTAACAGTCTGAGCTGGTCCTTCTTACGAATGGTGTCAATGTGTGGCAACCATCTCCGGTCCTGTGTGAGGATGGATCCTTGGAACCAGAAGTGATCCACTGTAAGGTGATGCAAGTTTATTTATATTGCACATTTAATCTTGATTCAAAGAAACTCTTGCTTTCAGCACATTTAATGTCTTCTGGGACTTTTTTCCCAGATAAGCGGAGCATAAGACTTGAATGCTGCTTCTCCATGTCTGGTTCTGGTTCTAGGGAAGCAGAGTAGACATAAGCCAGCAGACCTGAGTGGTCTGGAGGGTTGATATACTGACAACAAATCTTTGAAGTATTTTGATTCTAAGCCATTCAGTGATTTATAGACTAAGAGGAGTATTTTAAAGTCCATTCTCTGAGAAACAGGGAGCCAGTGTAAGAACTTCAGAACTGCACTGATGTGCTCTACTTTCTACTTTCTCTGCTTTCTTAGTGAGGACGCAGGCGGCAGCGTTCTGGATCAACTGCAGCTGTCTGATTGACTTTTTAGGCAGACCTATGAAAACACCCCGTTGGAGTATTTCTACTAAAGACAAACACATGGAATAGTTTTCTGAGATCCTGCTGAGACACTAGACCTTTAATCCTGGAAATGTAGACACATTGTTGTTGAGGATACTGGTGTGGAGGGACAATTTAGGACAATTTCTGACTAAGGTTGATTTTGAAAAATCTTAAGGTTTTGGAAGAATTCAGGAAGACATGTTTTTTTCACTGGTTCTGAAAAAAAGAAGGTAAAACAGTACATCTTTGTACTAAGACTCTTTTTGCTCATAAACAATAACCAAAGTCATCTTAAAAGTCTGGCTGTGGAGTCAAAAAGCAAAAAGAGTCACTGCTAGATTTCTGCTGTTGCCATGCCATGAACTGAGTTGTACTAATTCCTCAACATTGGATTACTTATTTCCTTGAAACCAAAACTTATTTTTTTAAAATTCTAGAGGTAATACATGTTTAGAACACAAGCAACCACATATATATATTTTTTTAATCTAGATTAGAAAGATACATTAGAAAATAATTTCCATCCTTTAACTATGGAATAGACCCTCACTGAATCTGCAAGAACTAAGCAGGTCTAGATAACTGGTGAATGCAAAGAACATACTAATACTTTATAGCTGCAGACTCAACATCAACATAATAGTAAACACCATAAGACCACACAGACCGAAACCCTTTCATGTTCGAGACTCATGGCTTTTACATTTAGCTCATGCAATGAAGTTTCAAGGTTGTGTTTAGGCATAATGACATGAAAAGGAAAAGAAAAATCTTTAAAAAGAATGTAGTGGGCGGGAACAGTGCCTGCAGCTGGAAACCAGTCACAAAAACTGTGTTCTGGTTTAAGAACTTGGTAATTTCATATACTATATATCATCATGCACAGTAATTATGGGTTCTTTTACATAGTTATGCTCCAAAGGCTGTTTCTGCATCAGAACAGTCTGCTTTAAAATTCCTCTTGTGTTTTTTAAAAAAAAAAAAAAAAAAACATCAAAATACATATCCTAAGTGCTAAAGCATTAGGCAAAAGGAACTCTTCTGTTGTTTCTTGAAGATGCCATCTCTTATCCCACAGCCTTCTTAAGTTTTTTTTTTCTGATACAGCCCTTGACAGGTTTAACTCCTATTTGATGAAACCTGAGGCCACCTCCCATATTTAGTGTTGGGCTTTCATTTTTATCATAGATGGCTTCTTTCACTTCCCAGTCAAAACCACATATATTCTCAAAATCTGCACATCATTGTCTTCAAAGGAGTGTCAATTGTCTAAGAGTTCTAAATGAACCACTGAGACTTGACAAGATGAATTAGCACTTCCATGCTGGATCATTATTTTGTATAGCTGCCTTTTAGTTTTTCCGATGTAGGGGTCTGAACATTCCTAGCTGCAATGGACTGCACACATCACATCCGTGGGCTTGATTTTGGATGTTTTACCGTTGGGATGGACAAAGGTTTAAACAGTGCTGTTAGGTTTAAAAGGCACTGGAATATTATGTTTTGAAAATATCCTTCTTAGTTTTTGTATCTCAATACATCCCTCGCCTGCCATCTGATTGTTTTTTTTAAATATGGTGCAAAAAAATACATGTGAAAAAACACAAAAAGGCCAATAAGACAAAGGTTCTACATTTTATAGTGATCTTATATTTTAAGCAACTTTGATCAAATTAATCAGTGAGCCCCCAAGAATAGTATTCATGCAGTAAATATTCAGCGGATTTTCTTTGAAACATGATGCAATTGAAAGACTTCCTAACATGCTACTTTCCCGACTATCATTTCAACAACTCCCTTTTTAAAACTTCAAATCATCCTACAGATCCCTGGTTGCATTTCTCTGAGAATCAAGCTGGAGGGCGTGTAATGTCAGGCCCCTCTGACATCTATGACAAGTGAAATTTTCAGCTTATACTTGAGAATATTAGAAATCTCCATGTGTATGGCAGAGTGGTCCACACTAAATAGAGCTGTTATCATTGTCATCATCATCATTAAGCTCGCATGTGTTGTTTTCAAAAAGCAAATGTGGCAGCTAGTGAAGCCTATCATTTATGCAGGAACTGGCACCTTTTAGAACTTACAAGCATTAATTACAAATCCATTATGAGCCCAAATCTATCAGAAATGTGGACATTATGCTGAGTGGCACCTCATTATTTGGGGCCTACACTGTGTTTTATATGCAAGGGTTGTGACTATTTCTTAGGGTTTGTGTAAAAAAAAAACACAGCCATCTGTTTGCAGTGGTTCAAGATGCAGACTGAATATTGATAAGGAGAGTTGTGTTCTTGTTACTCGTGCCAGTTTGCCGATCTATCAGATAAGCCTGGGCAGCAGAGTATCATGTAACTTACATCAGTGTTATCAATCTGTCCCAGACAGGTGGAGAAATAGGGGGGAACTAAAAAAAACATTCCCTACTATGTGTTTAATGATCTATATGAGCTTCACTTTTAAAATGGAATGAATCTTCCAACACACAATAATTTCTTAAGATGCCCCTCTGATGGTCTGGTGCTTTCTGACAACGTCACAGGGGGCCGGCGGGGCCTGACCCTTTGGTGGAGCGTTGTTTATGTGGGTGCTCTAGCCATGTCCTGGAGTGATAGCCTCCCCTCTAGTAGCCTATGGCTGCCAAGGGTGTGTTGGCTCGGCTGTGGGCCACAGAGCCTGCCCTGCGCTGTGGTGGGCACAATGGAGGTGTTGTAATTAATGGCATGACAGACAATGCAAAGATCAACAAAGGAAAAAAAACAAAAAAAACAGAGTGGCACAGTGAAACAGAATTTTACTAGCACTAAAGCCACGTAACAATCTACACGTAGATGTGCAAGTTTTGCCTTATCTACAAATCCAGTAGAACATAATGAAACATAATCTGATGCCAACAATTATACGATACATTTATTTAAGTATATTCATCAATGGTAAATAGTTTTTGTGATACTTCATATCAGATCCCTTCTGAAGGAATAAAAGGAATGGGTATTATGTTAATACACTTGAAGAAAGTTTTTATTAACTTTTTCCCTGAGCTGTGTTTTCTCTCTCTCTCTCTCTCTCTCTATATATATATATATATATATATATATATATATATATAAATACTAGAATATTATATCACACTTGTAAAAAGAGCAAAAAGAAATGGGGTATGTGTTACCAGCCTAAAGTTATTTTCAACAGGTACTTTTAATCTAACAGACAAGGTTAATCAGAACCCATATTGTAATGCATACAACACATCTGGAAGTAAATTACATCCTAGTGGGTGTCAATAACATCTGGAAATCTTTCAAGTCAGGAGTCCTCCCTATGACTGTGTAGCCTACTGACCTAGACTCTGAGACCACTTGTGTCTCAGGAAACCTTTGTCAATGTTTTGAGTTAATAAGATGATTAGGGTGTCACACCATGCGTTTCCAATATTTGTCTTTTTATTTTTTACAATATTCAAGTTTTCTGTGACACTGAATTTTTGGATTTCATTATCCGTGAGAAATAACGATCAAATTTACAATAAATAAATTAATGAAGTAGTTTACTCCATGTATTATGTGTCTGTATAATATATGAATTTAACTTTCCTATGTGAGTGAAAAAAAAAACTTTTCACAATGTTCTACATGGAACTGTACTTGTGTACCTTTAGAATTTGACAGCTCTGTTTAAAGATTGGTCTGACTTTATGTTCTCTCACACAAGATTGATTGAAAAGAACCGTATCTATGATTATGACATGTAGTTGTGGCAGACCTCAACCGCATTAAAAATCCAATCCCACCCTCTATTTTAAACTCAATCAGACAGATTAGTTTAGCTGCTAAAAAAAAGCTGTGTTTGGAGTTGAGTTTCTCTAAACCAAAGAGGTTTCTCCTCTTTGCTTTACCATGCAAAAAATATTATACCTGTTGCCTACTTGACATGACACAAGCACATTTGAAACATTGTTTATATTATGCTTTTGATTTTTACTACCTTCATTTTATATTTAACTAGTCCAGCCCTGAGTGTATGGTAGTTGTGTGAGGTATTTTAGGTTCTTATCAGCGCAATCTGTT
Source organism: Fundulus heteroclitus (assembly GCF_011125445.2). Lineage (NCBI taxonomy): Eukaryota > Metazoa > Chordata > Actinopteri > Cyprinodontiformes > Fundulidae > Fundulus > Fundulus heteroclitus. Next base: position 11,464,673 of record NC_046369.1, read on the forward strand.
TGTTTTTTTTAGAGGATATACACCACTGCAAAAGCAAAAATGTTAGCATGTGACCTACACAACAATAAAGCTGCATATATGTCAACTGATATATGTCAACGAACAGTACGTGCTAGACGCAACTGATTCAAAAAGTTTTTTTATTCTTCTTTTTGGATCTGTTTTGAATGTTAAAGATTTTCAAAATTGTGTTTAGTCTAGTAATTACTAACCAATGTAAATAACTTGATTAGGAGGCATATATAGTCCCTCCAGCGGGTTCTGGGTCTTCCACTTGGTCACCTCCCAGTGTGACGTCCCCAGAAAACCTCCAAAAGGAGATGTCTGAACTAACAGAACTGACTCCTTTCATTGCAGAGAATCCACCTTTGTCCAGTCGAAAACCATGGCCTAAGACTTTGACAAGCTGACTCTCAACCCAGCTGCTTCACCGTCAGCAGTGGACTGCTCCAGTGAAGGTCATGGCCTCGCTCAGCAACCTCTGCCACAGTGATGGAATCACATTCTCCATAATCTTCAGCTTCTTTCATGGAGGACATGGTTACTGGATCCTCCTCAAAGTGCTCCTTTCATTGCCTGATGATGTCCTCAGTCCAGGTGTGCAGTTCTCCTCCTAAAGCATAGACAGCTTAGAATGGTCTTTTTTATCCTTTCTGAGACTTCAAACAGTTTTCCAGAACTTTGTTGATTAAAAGTCTATCTCCATGGTCTCTCTGAATTGCTCCCATTCCATTGTTTTTTCTTTACCACCCTCAGAAGCTGCAGTCCCTCTGATTGCATGGTACCTGTCAGCTGCTTCCAGAGTCCCCAAGGAGAAGCATCCCTACAGGCCTCCTTCTTCTAGTCAGGCACCGGTAACCATCACTACAAAGCTCCTGGAAGTTACACCCACAACGGCATTTAGCTTATAGATTTAAATTCCATGTCCCCAACCTTATTTGAGAGATTCCATAAATTCTCCTAGAGTTCTGAATTGGATATCACTTTGACAGGTTCCTTGGACAGACGTCTTCCAGCTCATCCTCACCACCCATAGCAAGCAAGTCAATAAAGAAATTGCAGCTGTGAATATTCCTTTGAAAGTACAAAAATACGAAGGAACAAGGAAATTAAATATGTCTATCATACAACAAAAACTGAACAGATCTTTAACAGAGCTCTGTTCCAGTGTGTCTACATTTATGTCAAGAGATCTAACGAATATTGATTGCTTTTGGAATTACTAACCTAGTTTAAGCCTGTTTAGAATTAATTGCTCCCCAGTGTGCTGTGAACAAGCATAACAGTGTGCATGGTTATGTACTCAACATTCACATTTCCACCCACACAGCCAAGTGTAAACGAATCCTTCTGTGGGCGCTGCCAGGATGGATTGTGGAGGCTGGTTAATGTGAAAGCTATCCATCATGTTTTGATCACTATGTTTTTGAGCTTAGTAGAATTTGATGATAAACTGCCACATAAGTGCTTGTAAAGTGAACAGGCGCTGCATTGATTCCTTTTTTCTTTCCTTATATGAGCAATATAATTTAATGTTTACTACAATCACCTGACAACAAGGTGTATGTTGAGTCTGTTACCCTGTTATTTATATGCAACTCACACACACTAAAATACAGTAACTTCTTAGATAGGATAAAAATATTTAGATATACTGAAGAACTATGCAGATATATGAGATAATTTAACTTCTGTAACATAATTAAATGATGATCAAGCTGTGTGAAAGTGTAAAATGTAAAGCCAACCCTATGACTACACTTGGTCAACTGGATTCAGGTCTGGACTTTGACTGGGACATTGCAACAAACAAATATGCTTTGATTTAAAACAGTGGTTTCAAACTCCAGTTCTTGAAGGCCAGTGTCCGGAAACTCCAATACGAACTCCAGATTTATTTATTTTATGTTTGCCCTGGATTATGTTACAGTAAATCCATCCCAAAATGAACTCAAAATAGGATCCATGTCTACCATTCAACAAAAGCATCCCAACAGGATTTTGTTGCAATGCCCCAAAGATGGCAATTTGTGTTTCAGACTCTGATTTGAGTCACTTTTAAGTTACAAGACTTGAGTCTTGATTCCTGCTCTGAGACTCAGGTCTTGGTAACTTCTTATCTGATTTAGTGCTAAACACTGACACAGTTATTATAGTGGGGTATAATAACATTCATGTTCACACTGAATGGGATAACCTTATTTTAGCCTTTGATACTATCCTAGATTAAATATTTTTTTCGCAAAATGTGCATAAACCAATGCACTCTTGCCTTCATACTTTGGACCTTGTGCTGACATATGGCATTGATTGCGAATAATTAACAGTATTTCCTCACAACCCTGGCCTATCGGACCATTTTTAATAACGTTGAGTTCAATTTAACTGAGTTCTCCACCCTCTAAAAGAAGGTTTCCATATAGTAGCTCTTTATCAGGCAATGTATCTTTATCAGACAACTCTCCACCGTGGCTCTACTCTCTTTCATGAGGATTGAATGATGCTTGAGAAGACTCAAAGCAATATAATGGGTTTCCTTAAATGGGAAACGTTTTGGCCAATTTGTATGATTTGATTGAATCATACAAATGTGCCTTGAGATGACATGTTTTGTGAATTGATCCTATAATATAAATAAATTGTGCTATAATATAAATAAAATTGAATTGAATGTTTGAACATTGTAAGAAAATGGTAATGTCATCTAGAGATAGCAGATGTTGTGTGTGTTTTACTGAGAAAGTCAAGTCAGGTTTGTTTGTATAATACATTTCAGCAGCAAGGCACTTCAAAGTGCTCTACATCATGAAAACATAAAAACATCAAACACTTTGAAATGGTTACTGGTTTTGCGACCAGTAACAAACATTACATTTTATCAGGTGAAAACATCAATTCTCATCAAACATGGTGGTCAATATTCCTGTTCAAAGCAACTCTAAACAGGTGGGTTTTCAGTTTTGATTGAGAAAGTTTTGACATCTGTGTATCATGGGCTGTTAATGGTTCATAACAACATGTTAGCTGTAGCTTCATAATAAAGACATGTCTCTCCAACTGAACGGCAAGTTTTCAAAATAATATTAAGCAGTCTTTAGCATGTTTTGGATGCTTAGTTAAATGTTGAAAGATTAAGACATAATGGTTAAAAATTACTAGATATAAAATTATTACAAGATGTTCATGTGGTAATTTAGTCCTAAGGATGAAATGAGCGATGCAGGGTTAGAGGTGCACTAGATGTCATGCATTTAAAGGCAAAATCTCTATTTCAGTCATATTTCCGTCATTGTGTCTGGTTCAGTCATCAGCCCTCAGTCATCAATGACGACTACATACCGTTGCCCTGACATTCCACATCATGAAGGTCCTAGGGAGACTCCTTTTGGCCCACCAGTTTAAGCAAACCAGTAGATATCAGGACCCGCACCGGTTTGCTTATCTCCGTGGAGTTGGAGTTGAAGACGCCATCATACACCTGCTTCAACAAACCCACTGTCACCTACAAAGCAGGCACTGTGAGGATCATGTTCTTTGATTTCTACAGTACATTTAACACAGTTCAGCCTGATTTGCTTGGTCAGAAACTCCAGAAGACTCAGGTGGTGGCCTCAACGCCTGGATTAATGACTGCCTAATAAACAGACTACAGTTGGTGAGACTGATAGACTGTGTGTCTAACCAGGTGATTTGCAAAACAGGACCACCACAGGTGATTGAAGTGTACAGAGCAAAAAGGAACGTTGAGAGTACAGACTTCCAGAACGAGTCTGACTCCTGTCATCTACAGAAATACTCAGATATCTCTGCAGTTGTCGCAGAGATGGACAAGTAGCTGAGTACAGAAATCTGGTGGATTGCTTTGTGGTATGGTGTGGAAGCAATCATCTCATTTTGAATGTGAACAAAACAAAGGAGATGATCAGAGATTTCAGGAGAAACAGGATTAGATCAAACCCAATTTCCATCATGGGAGAAGGTGGTGGTTGAGTAATATAAATACCTTAGTGTTCATCTGGACAACAGACTAGATTGGAGATGCAACACTGAAGCTATCTACAAAAAAGGACAGAGCAGACTGTACTTTTTGAGGAAGCTTAGGTCCTTCAAGGTTTGCAGCAAGGTGCCGCATATCTTCTATAAGTCTGTTGTTGAAACTGCCATCTCCTCTGCCATTATCTGTTGGGGCAGCAGCATCAGAGCCAGGGACCTAAAAAACCTCAACAACCTGATAAAGAAGGCTGGTTCTATTCTGGGGATGACTGTGGAACCTTTGGAGATGAAGATGCAAAGAAGGATTTTGCATAAAATCAAGAAAATTGTGGACAACCCTGAACATCTTATTCACGACAGAGTCATGAATAAGATGACTCATCTGTCAAAGGCTTCTTCAGATTGGATGTAAAATGGACTGCTACAGTTGAACTTTCCTGCCCACAGCCAGTACCATCTATAATAACACCTTGACAAAATGAGTTACATCAACATTTAATTTCCCTTTGGGATAATTTTTTTTTTGAATTTGAATAGAATAAAACAAAAACTAAAATTAGGGATAATGAATTGATACTTGAATTGGACTTGGAAAAAAAAAGACTAATGAGCATGTCTACCACCACCATATTTTATTGCGGATATTGCATGCTATTTGCAGCGTTACTTTTCTACCTACCATATTATTTTGCATGTACACTTAAAAGTTCAGTTTTCACTTCACCTGAGCCTTTTTAACATGCTTGCTGTGTCAAAAGTGTGACTTTTGACAAACCCAAGGCAAACTTTGTATGCTTTTCTTTAAACAATGGCTTTCTTCTGACAAGGGCCAGATTTATGAAGGTGACAACTAATAGCTGTCCTGTTAACAAAATATTCCCACTTGAGCTGTGAATCTCTGCAGCTCTCCCAGTTACCCTGGGCCTCTTGGCTGTTTGACTTGGACTAATGCTCGTAAGACCTGGCTGTTTATTGGATGGTGAATGAAATCAGAATCAGATTCAACTTTATTTGATACATTTTTGCATATGAACTATAAGGTACAGTAAAACCAATGCTGTTGCTATTGCAATAAACAAATGATGTAGCAAAATTATAAGGGGTGATATATTTAACAATAAACTAAACACAAATATTGTGCTCACACTGCAGGCCCTGATACTCAATTCTGTTAATTTGCTGTAACTGAATTTATTTTAGGTGGCCGTTCATAATACAATCAAATGCGACTGCCATCACACTTCTTTCTGAACAATTCAAGACCACAAACGACCCACGTGCGCACATAACAGAAGGGGAGATGGTGTTTTATGTCAGTTTTGTGTGAGGTTTTGCACTGGATGTGTCATTTTGTTCTGGCAGAAGTGACTGAATGGGACCAACAGAGCTAGGAGAAAAGTGAAGGTTAATACAGAGTTGCAAACATACTTTGAGAAGTATGCAGAAAGTAACTTTTATAAGTAACTGGAACATTAATGTACATGTTTCACACTACTTCAGAATTGTGTACCATGTTAAAATATAAAATATTAAGCTATATTAGCATGCAAGGACAATGTAGTAATTTCAATGCAATTTGGTTTATTCAATTACATTTCAATTATAACTACAATTTTCAATTAATCTAAAATCCTATATCTGTGTTTGTTTACAAATTATTCCACCGTCTTTTTTGGAAAGTGTATTTGAAATAACATATAAAATCATCAAGGTTACAATATTGTTGGGAATAGTTGTTTTTAGGCTGTCTGTTGTAAGCAGTAACAAGCAAGTGTAAATAATTTTAAGAACTTTTAACATAAGTACTGTGACAAACCCTCAGAATTAAAACCCACTAATTCTGTATTTCGAAGCAAAATAGTGGAATGCTTAGGAAGTTCACTTTTTTAACAGCTAAGTAAATGAATAGTACTTTTTTGGCGATGACATTTTAGTACAACACTAGCTGGTTAATTAGGCACATCGTTTTCTCAGCAATCCTACAAAATAACTTCAATGGAATCGTAACTTTCAAACTTAGACAAATTATATTTATCCAGTCTAGAACAAACTCGAAGATGTTAGTATGCATGTATTTAGTTTACTTTTTTTACAATTGTGATCCATTGTTCAGTAAAAACATTCCCTTTCTCTACCTCGTTTGTATTCCCTGCTAAATAGAATTTAACAATTTTAATGTATGTTTTAGCCAACAAAGAAAAAGGTGAAAAATATTATACAGGCATTGAAAGATGTTCATCACATTTGTCTGCTTGCAACATACAACTCTGCACACATATCCTTTTTTTCTCTATTTGATGTAAGCGTAATAGCACTTCAAGGCTTGAAAATATTCTCTTATATAGTTTTTGCCGCATAAGGATCAGACTATGTTACAATTTTATTGAAAATGTTTGGATCATTTTTTACAGGATATAATATAGGAGTGCAGCAGCTGAATGAGTCTCAGAAAACCTGGTTACACCAACATCAGTGTAAAAGAATTGTGTGCACCCTTTGGCAGATGCCCCATGTTATTAAGTATGAATCATAAACCCGAGTATCAATAGGAAAAGAAAGAAAAAATGAAGTGTGATAACAAGAACCATATATGCACCACTTTGAACTCAGTGCTCTTTAGTTGGCTATTAGAGGGGAAATGCTCTGCCATCAAAGTTATTCTAAACGTATTAATTGCTGGATTTGATGAAACCTGCATTTAAGTGTTGCACCTGCTCATGCACACATCCATGTAATATAGAGACTGAACTGATGTTCCCATGGAAGCATCCTGTCTGGCTGCATTTTCTGAGTCATTAAAGATGTGCTTCTACAGAGTGGGTCACCGGTTTCTGACAGTGGGAGCAACCAGAAACACAGGGGAATGGTGTACTCTCAGTAGGACATAAAGAAATAATGTCAGATATTTTTCATTTTCTGTCATTTTTTCAGAAAGTTGTAGTTTGTCTTGGTTTTCTAATTATTAGAGATGAAAAAAATGTAAAAAGGACATTAAAGTAATTACTGTGATTTTAATATCAACAATGAGATGTGCAAATTAAACCGATGTGTGTTATTTTTGAAAGCACCTTTGAGATATTGATATAAAGTTTTTTTCAAGGAAAACAAATAGTTGCATACACCATTACTCAATTATAAGAAGTCTTCCATAATGCACAGGCATTTTTGAACAGTAACATTTGCCTAGTGCTGTTAATGTTAGCCTGACAACATTTTTAGATGCAATTCAGAAAATACTTTATCAACTCTTTTATATATATTGTTTGTAAATTTCTCATTGTTATATTCATAATTATCCAACATTTTTCCTACTATTTATTTCTCCTCAATTAAATTACTGTACAAAAGCCATACCTTTAATCAGGGCACTGAAACTAAGTAATTTTTCTCTATGGGGATGATAAAGTTTATCTTATCTACATATTAATAATTGAATGATTGTTATAGAAGTGTATGTGCTTATTTCCTCTACTGTTTAGATGGATCAGCCAAACAGCTCTCTCTATTTCAACCATATCTGCTTAAGACACACTTAGGCTCACTAAAAGTCACCATGCCTAATCTTTTTTCACTTTAGGAACTGTCTTAAGGGCTAAGATGCTTTGTGAATGACTTGTACTTTATTAAGATTTTTCCTAAAATTACATAATTAAAGCTACTTTTAGTGTTAGGATTCTTTGCGAATATGGGCACAGAGCTGTGTGTGAATCCTTGAATAAGTTGCTCATGGAGTATGTTTAGATCCCGTTCTAAAGCCTCAACAGTGTTCTTGGGCAGCTTTGTGAGTATGTCCACTTCCAAGGATGTAAAGCAGCTCTTCACGCAGTTTAGAATGTCTCATAGTTGATATTATACAGGACTTATGTTGTCTGTCACCTTCAGGACATATATTTGAAAATATGTTTTAAACAATAAGTAGGCTCGTCCTTTAAAGGCATACTATGCAACATTTTTCAATTAATTAATGTGTTCCATACCGTTTTGGATGATTAAATTAGTCATTTCAGGTCGAACAAAGGTTTTCTCCGCCGCCCTGATGGTCTGTAGGGGAAATACTGTACTTGCAATTGCAGGAGCCCTCGGCCCGCACCCACAAGCTCAGAAGTCTGTGCATCGCGAGAGTCGGTCTTGCTTTACGGCGAGAACTGCTATACGCCCACAGTGAAAGGCATGCTCGTTGCTAGCGCAGTGGCGATATTTGTGCAGTTATCATGGCGGAACCAGCGAGAAAACAGCGAAAGCCCATGTCGGAGCAGGCAAGAAAGAGGAAAAGGGCTCTGGACAGAGAGAGGAGTCGTACACGGGTGAACATCGAATGGCGAGAGCTAAAAGAAAAAGTAGGCTGCAAGGCTGACGCGGACCTCGCATTTCTGCTGATGTGATTGTAAGTAACATTGGAATGGTTTTTCTCTCTCTGTGTGCATGTTCATACTTTCACTGTGTTAGTCATTGTTTGTACTGCCGTTTTTTCGACTTTTCGTTGCATTCGCCTGTCTGCTAAGCTCAAAACAACCGCGCCTGGCTTGACGGAGAAACCAGAACAGCTGAGCATCTTTACTACAGCGCACTTTTACTTTCGCCCTCTGGGGTGAGCCTCGTTGGAAAATCAACCCTGGTTGCATAGTCTACCTTTAAAGAACACACCTTTGTTGCATTTTTTTATTCTTGCAGTATCTGCAGCAAGTATTTTTTTTTTATTTTTTAGTTGTTGCAATTATTTAACTTACATCTAATCCTTCTGCCAGATAAGGAAAAGCTATTTATATTTTCATCACACAAACCAAAGAAAATTTGTTTGCATAGCACAAGTCATTGTCAAAACGTTTTACTGATTGTAAATCCTGGGAATAGATTACAATCATAATCTAACACATGTGATCACTTTGTTGTTTTTTCCTATACTACTATCAAGATAATATTTCTGGGACAGGGCATGTCGGAGTGGTAGGGTGCCCTATACATGAAGGCCATATGTCCTTAATGCAGCTGTCTGACCCTGGAATCTTTGCTGCCTATCTTTCCCACCGATAGTATTCACAATGATAATGATAATATTTCTGGGAATTAATATTACTTTACCCTTAGCTCTGTGGATTGGTTTTCACTGACACTTAAAACATGGGACAAATCTTTAAGTTTAATTTAATTAATTCTGCTTACCATCCTCTGAAACTGATGTAAAGGGCTTAGATTTGGATTAATATAATCTTCTGGAAGATTTCAAGAACACGTTCAGGCTTTTGTTTTGGAAAAAAGGATAATTGTATGTTTTGGATTAAATTTGGATTGCCCCCTGGAAATCACTTCAAAGGCAAACTATTTACATTTGAACATTACTTTTATTTAATTTATTTTAACAGCTCATTTCTTTGAAACACCACACCCACCAATTAGAAAGAAATTTGAATTTTTGTTTTAATTCTGTGTATGATGATAATGAAGAATCTATTTTTATTTCCACAACACTGCATTCTAAAATATAAGATATCTGCATTTGTATCAGACAGACATACAACATTCTGAATCAGCGTTAAAATCTGCCTCGTTGTTGCTGTGCATTAAGAGTCTATGTGAGGGAGTATTGTAAAATAAGATTTTTTTTTAAGTATTTACCAAAATATTTCTGCGTGTTTCTAGGGAGCATTTTTTCCTTGGCAACAACAGTGACATTCAGTAACATTTACATGTCAAATGTTCATAACAAAACACAAGTGTTAATAGGAAACATACTGTTTATTTCTCATTGTTCGCTTCTTTCTATTATTACAGTATTAAAGTGTAATAAAGATCACATACTTTTGAAGTGGCTTTTTTTCCTATTTTAAAAAAAAAATATTTGTGATTTGCAGCTTTTATAAAGAAATAAATGGAGCTTGAAAGTGTTGGTAATTTCTCTAAAATGTTTCATTGTGTGTGCCCCTGGCCTGTTTGCCAGAACACCAGAAGTTTAATACGGCTCTGACCGGCCCTCATCGTCTCCCATTCCAGCACCTCTCAGCTGTGAGTGTTTTCTCACCTTTCACAAAGTAATAATTAGTTTGGCTGGGAGCTTCCTCTTGTGCTGGCACAGCATCCCAGTGTAGCAGAGATTGGAGGGGGGTGCAAGATCGTTCATCTAGATAAAACAGGTTTATATTCTCTCTGTAATGTAAGTTTAAAAAAACAACACAATATTCATAATAAAAAAGATTATTACAAAAAATTCTGAACATTGAATATATTCCAATGAATTACTAAACACCAGAATAAATATTATTTTCCATCAACTAATTTAATGTTCATTTGGGGAATTTAATGTTTTTATGAATCTCATCAGCTTCCAAAATGTGACCCACTTATTCACTGTGTCTTTAATAGGGACTGACTGAAGGCTCAAGCAGCCTTAGCGTATTTGTGCCTAATGCCTGGCATGGCAGAGAACCGGACACTGTTGAGATCAGCTCTTATTCCCTCTGCCTTGAGATATTGCACTGACCTCTGCAGCCAGCATCCCAAGATTACCTTGACATCTGCTGGGTGGGTTTCTAAAAGCTAATTAATCCCTGCTGACCTTAGGTTTGGCTGTCTGTTCTAAAATCAAGTCTAGTCTTGGGGTAAAGATGCACTGAAGGTCAACTCACAGCTGCCGTATGACATTCAGGCAAAATAATGTGAAGGTTTTCTTCAACGGTTCTTTGGAAAGTCCAAGAATTTAATAATTAGTGTCAAAACCTTAGGGTCTATTTTTTAATATGTATTTACACATATAAAAAGCAAGTAATATTTTCAGCAAACGATCTCATCGTACAACCCACACTTGCACATTAGGAAAAATGTTCCCAGCATTGTTTTCTGGCCTCCTTTAGCTTACTGAATATTGTATACCGTTACCACACTGAAGCAACATTATTATTCGTGAATAATATTATGTAAAATATTAATTAGGAAAGAACACATTTCACCACTTGATACTCCAAAATGAGCTACAGAGTTGTTGATAGAGCTTGGGATTTTTCTTCAATTTCCATCATCCTTAGGTCAGACAAAAGTTAAAACAAATCAGTGATTATTACCAAAAAAAAAAAAAAAAGTTACCTCCTCTCCAAGAGACTTCATTGGTCTGAAGAGTTAAAGGTAAACTCAATCTAATAAGCAATGTCTATGCAAAGTAGATCTCCCAGTTTAAGAGTGAAAATCAAAACTTGTTGCTCACATGCAAAAGGGACTGTCAGACTATCAACCAATTGTTAGTGCTCTGATGACTACAAAAGCCCCAGGTCCACTGGTCATAATGGCTGCGCACCACACAGCTCCGCTCCATTCACTTTCAAGTGTTTCAGGAGCTGTTTTTTTCAGGGCCAGCCCGGGTACTTGAAGGTCTGCTGTAAGGCAAAAGCGAGTGTAGTCAAGAGGAGTTTGGAGTGAACACACCTCTGTTCACCGATTGATTGTGGGGTGTGGTCGGGGGGTGTGGCCGTAAGGAGCAGAGAGGAGAGAGAAACTACAGCCATTACACTTCCTGAAGAGAAGCAATGGAGTCCTCCCCAGTTGTTGTAAAATATAACCCTTGGAGCAACGATGAAGTTATGACATTTTTGAGGCTCATCAGAGACAGGGAATTTCAGTGGCAGCTGGACGGCGGCACGAGAAATGAGAGAGTGTTTGCAAAGGTGGCTGAGGAAATGGCAATTAAGGGCTTCACATGGATCTCTTGCTAGTGTTGGGAAAATCTAAAGAACCTAAAAAGCGAGTATAGGGCGGTGAAGGATCACGTCAGACCAAAAATGGTGCCGGTGGTTGACTTTAATGGACGGCATATATGGCCATCGCCACTCAAATTGTGGTCAGGATGGAGGAATGGACTCAGTAACCCTACAGCCTGATGAGTCCTTCAATGGTGAATTTTACTTAGCACTTTTCACTTTAGCTATTGTCGCTAATTGTTTATTATCTCATCATGCATGCTCCATGACTGTCCCAGATGTATGTTCCAGAACAGCCCCTTACCGTCCACAGTGCCCTGGAGGATTATGAATCATTGAATGCCACCCCTTGTTGTTGTAGTAATCTGTGTGATATTGTTGTGATGCAATTAACGGTATGTGTGAGCCATCAGTTCCACCCACACAGTTGGAAAAACCTCACCTGTTCTCAAAAAACTTTGCTATTTCGCCAAACCTTTTTTTGACATGAAAACAAATTTGGTCTGGCACCAACAGCTTTGTTCCTGCTGTAAGCCAACTTCCACAAAGCAATGACAACTCCTTTCTGTAAGGGCACACACAAACAAAATGTGGTTGTCTGATGCTGCAGTGCAGGACACATTTTATTGCACAGAAAACCAAATGTTTCTCTAGACATCCTGAAGTTCTGGATCCACTGGGACTCTGTGACAGAGGGAGCTGAGATAACCCACCACTCAGTGCTCGGCAGGAAGGTCCACACAGATGGGCTTTGACACAATCCAAGCAACATCTGAAACAAAATTGGAGTATTTTATTAAGTTAATATGTAATACATGTGGTATTCACAACACCCTTTCTTGTCCTTTGTGCTGTCAAAATCCCAACCACCTTGCCCTGGCGTGCAATCAACTATAATTAATCAGCCACACTACTAATTACCTCTGAAGATACAAACTACAGTGTAAAGTAAAACATACAACATACAGTAAAGGAGGTGAAAAGTGCCTGTGCAAATGATTAGTTATCCAGGTCATCGCAATAGCAAACCGGATTAAATCGGAAGTAACCGGACTTTCGCTCAGTTCTTTCTGAAAATGTTTTGACACCTATCCAGGAGTTGCAAGCAGAATAGTCTTTGTCAATTTTAAGGTTAGAAAGAACTGAGAAAAAGTCTGTAATGAACTAAGAAAGCGGACCCAGAATTCAGCCAGACCAGCAGAGGTTCAGTTTGATCTTCTTTTAATAACAAAAGGCAAAGCAGAGAAAAAACCAAAAAGGACCGTCAATCTAAAAGACGGCACAGAAGCGGACGGATTCTCGGGGCAGACCAGGCAGGAACAGACAGAACGGGATGGCACAGGTTTCTGGAGACAAGGTGGTTCAAAATCCAAAAAGCAAAACATAACAGAACTTGCAAGAGGAGAACGCACCTACACTCAACAAGACGACCTGGCACTGATGTCTGGTCTCGACGGTTCATATGAAGAAGGAAGCAGGTGAAACCGATCAGAGATGATTGTAACAGGGGTGGAGTAAGGGAGGTGTGCAAAGTAGGCAATCAGACCAGACATCAGTGCTGGAAAAACAAGAAATAAATCAGAAACCAAAGCTGAAAAGCCGACAGGACAAATGGACAGAAACTACACCAACATATAAAGAGACATATAAACACAAAGACATATACACAGACATATAAAGAGACAACACTGACTTGGACAAGTCACCTAGGAAGCGACTGACTGCAGGACAATGTTTGGTCATAAACATTAGCATTAGCTTAACCTGTGTCGTCTGGCGCACTCATTTCATCCTGCAACTTGCGCTGGAATCGTTTTTATAGTTGTTGTCCTCCTTCTTCTTTCCCTTAATGCATCATCCATTGCATCCCTTGCTTTGTGCCACTCATCAAGGAATCTCATAAGAACCCAAACTAAACTAAAAAAAAGTGTCATCACAGATTGCACAACCATAGCTATACTGCCCATAGCTCTGTCATCCATAGCTCTGCCATTGTATGGTCAAGAGTAATGAAAAATGTACACGTTTTAAGTCACAAACATGACGTGGGACGGAGGTGGGCCGATGTGGATGGACGAAAGGCTAAAGCAACGTCCAGAATTTCCATATTTTCCATACCTCTCTAGGCCAGTGGAATCACTAAAATGGGTGAACGTAATCTGTGCAGGGGAGGAGCCGAGTAGAGTGGGTGTAAACGGGTGGGGCAGTGGAACTGCACCTTAATTGTTCCTAGGGGTCTGAGTCATGCTCACAAAGACAGCATTGTAAGCACTTATTATGATAAGTGCCCTCTGATCACAAAAAAACGCTTCCTTTACTCCCATTTCAGGCTGAGTTTCCATTAACTCTTCAGAGTCACAAAGTCTCTTGAAGAGAAGACAGGTTCTTCAAGAAAGAAGAACCTGTCTAGAGGACCTATCCAATTTATTTTTTTTCTCCACCTGGATTATTGAGATGCAACAGGGCATGGAAAAATTACTTTATGTCAGAGGACTGATAATACTTAAAGATACCTGCTAATGTGTTGTTCTAGTTTTAAACCAAGTAAGGAGAGCCTTGAGGAAAATTAGATTTATCTGAGCAATGTTTGCAAGCTATTCTGAGGGGAACCGGTAACCCTTTCCGTTTACCATGACTCAGATGAGTGTGCTCAGCTGCTGCATCAAGGGAAATTACTGGATTGTTGTCTACATAGGAGATCTACCTTTTAAATGGGAAGGTCCTTAGACAAGCATCTCAGATTTTTTTTTATTTGCATCATGCTGAAAATGTGGTATTAGCTGTCAGTAAAGGTAAGATAGAAAGAAAGTGCTAGCCCAATATTTAAAGGATTTTATCTGTTGTCTTCTGAGCAACAAACTGTCTTCACTGTGGTTTATAGCAGGATATGCTCAATAGAATGTACTATGCACCTTGAAATACTTAAAATGTACTGCAAAGTTTTTTATTATTAAAAACCTTGCAGTATATCTGTATAATCTGTAATAATAAATATTAATGCATGAGATCTTGTCTGTCATCTTAATCTAAGAATATACTCTAGAAGAATTACAGACACAATGGAATGGTTTGAAAGATTTATTGACAATGACATGCAAGAAAACAGGTCTTCCAGGTTTGCTGCGGCATGACCTTGAGGACGCAAGGTAAGGGTTATTGTAATAATTAATGGAATGGATAATAATGGTGTGAGAACAGGTGGATAAAAATGTATTTGCCTTCATCAAGCCATTTCTATGCAAGAACGAGGAGTTTAAAGTTGTTTTGCCTGTGTAATAAAATCTAAATAAACATAATGACTGGTGTTTCATCTGCATTCTCTGCAGTCAACTTCTCAACACTGACATATGACTTTGGAAATTTACACTCAACTTGCGTAGCAGGGCAAAGACAGACAGAAAAGACAGACAAGAAAGTGCAACAATCTCTCACTATCAACATCACTGTTAATCATGAAAAATGCTTTGATGTGTAGGGCAAGACACAGGTTCATGCGCGAAAAAAAAGAATGTGTAGGCCTAAAATATAGTTTTGTAAGGCATACAAATTAGCTGTGAAAACAAAATGCTTATTACCAGTGTGGCTGACCCTGTCTCAGTCAAAAGACCAACATCCCTACCTCTTTACAAATTACACATATTTTCAGAACCGACTGCTTCTGCTGGCTCAATAGTCACTTACAAAGACCATAGTATGTAAGAAAATAAACCCAGTGATGGAATGACAACTCACCCATGTGCATGTGGCTAAAATGTGCTGTTTGTAATTTACTGGATATTTAAACTTTATCTTGACATACTTCATTAGCTAAATCACATATATCATATTTGGTTTAAATCACATTTTAAGTAGTTTCCCTGTCTTTAGTAGCCCAGCGTTACACTTTGCGTTTAAGTTAAGCCATTTAGTTTGAAATAAGAAGTAGGGGAGCTTACTTGCTCTGCAGAAATAACTACTGACCGATCACTTCCTATAACTACTGAAAGTTACTACACTCAGTAGCTTCAAATATGATGCAAAGCAGTACCCATTTGGAGAGGAGCACTGATAAACTATATAAACAGATTGCTTCTCTGCAGGCTACCTTGATGAGGCTACAGTGTCATGACACACTGCGAGGGTAATGTCTCTGGCCTTGCTTGTACAATGTACGGTTGGATGCACAAATAGACCACCGACGGCACGCCTCTTAAAAGACAGTGAGCATCCAAGTGTGTAATGATGCCAGGGGGTTGTAGCAGTTAACAGCCAACCCGTACCTTCACCCACAGCTGAGATGAATTGCACTTGATGGACTATATCCTGCCTTTACACTTGAAACAGTACACAATTTATTGGAAGACCTCTGCTTGCCCAATATGTTTGAACCCCTTATCAGAGAGGTGTCTAATTAGGCTCAATTTCTCTGTGTTTATTACTTACTCTTTATTTTATCTCAGGCCTTTTGAGGTTAAAATACACAGCAGAGAGTTCAACACCTCATTACTAATGTACCTTCAAGAGACAGTCGGCACATTCAAAACCTAGAGTTGCTGGGACCTTTTTTTCTGAGGTTTTAGCTTTGATTTTACATGTAAAACCATGATTTTACCTTTCAAAAATATTAGCAGTTTAGCATAATTTAAAGTCATATAGTTGGATATAAGAAGGTTTAAATAATATATGTATTTTTTTTTCCAGAAAGATGATGGTTACTAGAATGGGCACAAAATCTTACAAACATTCAGGAACATGACCAAAATAAATAAGCGTATGCATGCGCACGCACGCGCACACACACACACACACACACACACACACACACACACACACATACACATACACATACACATACACACACACACATTCTTTTTAAAAGTAAATTGCGGACCGTGCCTTGACTTCCATTCTATTCCAAGCCTTTTTATGGCATAACCCTGACCATAGCTCTTAACCTAAACTTGGCAGTTTACACCTAACCACAAAGTAAACCTCTTTGACACCTCAGTCTTAAACCTAACCCCTAGCTCAGAAAAAAAGTGAGGACTAAAAAAAAGGCACTTTAGTGTCCTCACTTAGTAGTAAAATGAGCAAAGAATGTCCTCCCTCAGCTGCAAGTACAAGAACACACGTGTTTATTATATTGTATGTGTGCATATAATATATATATATATATATATATATATATATACATGCATCCTTTCATTTCAAAACTCACTTGAAGCCCACCAAACCAAATGTCTGAGGTCTAATAATGGCAAACCTGCTACAAAATGGTGAGTAATGATGTCTTTTGGTGGGCCCTCATCTGATGTGTGTGTGTGTGTGTGTGTGTGTGTAATTTTAGCCATTTTATGTAGGAATAAATGTAGGGGGATCTTCATTTAAATCTTAACCATTATAACATTTTTACCACATTACACAGATTTTTTTAAGGTTTAAAACCTAGTGTTTCAACCCAGCAGATTGTATCAAGTCTTAACAAGCAGCATTCTCTCGTCCTGAAAAGAGCGTAGAGTCACAGTGCACTGTCATCTGCATTGCCGATGGCACTGCAGCAATCCCTCATACTGAGCATGCATGAAGCGACAGTGGAGAGAAAAGCTCCCCTTTAACAGGGAGGAAAACCTTCAGCAGAACCAGGCTCAGAATGAACGGTCATCTGCCTCGACCGACTGGGGGTTAGAGAAGACAGAGCAGAGACACAAAAAGCATAGAAGCACACATAGATCCAGGAATCATGTGTGAATTCTGTGTAATATGGACATGACGGATGATCTGCTTCCCCTGAATGATGTCACAGCTAACAGAACGCAAGACCAGGTGTACCTACTATGAACAGAAAAAAGACAGAGAGAACAAAAGGTTAAAAGTCGAAATGACAGCAAACAATGCAAAACTGGGTAACAGTAGGAGGACTCAGCAGAGTGAGAAAAATAGACCCTGATGTCCTTGCGCACCCTAAACCTGAAGCAGCATAACTACAGAGGTAGCTCAGGGTAACCTAAGCCACTCTGACTATAAGTTTTGTAAAAAGGAAAAATTTTAAGCCTAGTCTTAAAAGTAGACAGGGCGTCTGCCTCACAGACCAAAACTGGGAGTTGGTTCCACAGGAGAGGAGCCTGATAACTAAATCCTCTGCCTCTCATTTTACTGTTTCATGTGGTTTTATGTTTAGGCCAATGGAAAACCCTTTTCCAGATACATCAACACATGTGATACGATAAGCTCTTGTTTTGCTGAATTTAGAGGACGCAATCATAAATTGTTTTAAATACATTACAGAATGCAATACAGCGAACACACAACCATTATGAAAACAATCCAAGCACACATATTTGTCCTTTTTGGAGTAAAAGTAGAAGCATGCCTGTGGGACAGCAGTGGGGAATGGGTTTAAATTTGGAGAAAAAAATGAATAGTTGGCTGGGTCTGATAGTGTGCAAGTATGAATGCTTGAATCACCTCTAAAACATCATTGTTTTGAGCCCTTTAGAGAAAGCCATGTTGCATTGTTGTGCCACTATTGTTATACAATTCTTTACTTCTTTGCCAACACCCCAGATGCCTTGAGCCATTCTGCCTCCCCAGGGCCTCAAATATGCATAGCCTAGAGATTAAAGAGTGCAAAACCATATCTTATATGTAGTTAATTAGCATCTATGATATGAGCTAACATGTGACCTTTTTACCAGAGTTAATTTCTGTGCAGGCATTTTTATGTATCATAAGTCAAGTTGTTTCCCAGGGTCTCATTTGGGCATTATCTGTCTTGGATATCTGCATATTCTTTACTTTCAGACAATAACAGCAACAAAAATTATTATTATTATTATTATTATTAGTAGTAGTAGTAGTAGTAGTAGTAGTAGTATCAAAATGCAACCTCAAAGAGGGCAAACAGTCCTGTGTCTTATTTTGTGCCAGTTCAAAGCCTGGATAAATGCAAAATGTTGTGTCAGGATGGGGATCTGGTGTAAAACGGAAAAGGTAGAGAGTTGGCAGACATGATGCAGAAGAGGAAGGTCAAACAGGACCATACAGGGAGGACATACTGTGTGTTCAGGAGACCAAGTGGAAAAGTAGAGAGGCTAGAAGCTTAGGAGCAGGGTTCAAACTGTTCTACAATGGTGTATACGAGAAAGCAAATAGTGTAGGAGTTACCCTGAAGAAGGATGTCTGTTCAAACTCTGTTATCTGGGTCATGGCAACAGCAAAGAGCAGATGTCTGGATGCCTCTGATTTAAGCCTAAGTTTTTCTAAAAACATTTTACCACCTATTCTGGCTGCTCGCACTTGAGCAACCTGTCGTTGGAGTGCTGCTGTTTTTAGACACATGGAGGCCCATTCGTCTAGGCACATTCCAAGTGACATGCAAATCAACAACCCAACACTTTCCTGGGTCATTAGAGACAATTGCTTTACCCTTTAGACAGATTTGGGAAAGATACATCGGTATCATAATTGGGGTTTTTGTTTTGTTGCTAGACTGTTTCGAACTGATTATGTCCACTCATCTCTTTCACCTCTCAGCCACCACTCAGCACCATGTCAGCTCCATCTGCAGACATTCCACGTGGTTCTCTCACTATATATACCTGCCTCAGTCAACCACTCCCTGCCAAAATGTCTCGTCTTGTCTCGCCGCCTGTATGTGGTTTCCCCAGTGTTTTCTCGTTGCTCAGCCTGTTGTTCTTTGGACCTATTCTTGCCCTACCCTGTTATATAGAATAAAACACCAACACAACGCCACACAGGTGACAAAACAAGGATCAAAGGGTGAACAAAGTAGTGCATGTACTCAGACTGCAGGGTCCCCAGGGAGATACCATTCACGATAACACCCCTGGGAATCCTGACAGTACCAGTTATAAAACATTTAATCAAACTGATGGAATTTGACACAAACAAATCGGAGAAGTCAGACTGTACAAAGACAAAGCAGAAACAGTGTGCACTGACAGCGTGCACACGTAATACAGTTGTTGGTTTGATCGTTGCAAAATTAAACTGACTGCACGGCTATAATCATTTTCTAGCTGCTAACATTCTCCCTCCAACTGCATGGACAAGTTTTGCTTGATTGAATGGGGCATCTCCTCCCTTCGCAAGGCTGACTCCTATCATGTCATCTCTTTTGCCAAGGAGGCTCCGCTGTGCCACAACAACTGTGCCACGGACTAATCATGTTCTTCAACCTCCTTAGCGTCATCTAAAAAACGCTCCATGTGTTCTTCATGCTGGGCCCGGTGCGGTGCGTCTTCCTTCTGAATCTCGGTGAGGATCAATGAAAGGTCCTTACTGGAGGCTCTTTTCCTCATGCCTGGACAGAAGTGAGTGGTGATTTAGAAAGATATGTAATGAAAATGAACATAAAATCTAAAACCTGGTGAACAACTGTGCCAGTACTAAAGTGCTGTGTTTTATGATGAGATGATCAAAATCTATGTATGATATGCGCAGTTGTTCAACCACACTGTCATTCTATGCATTCATATGCAGAACATTTTTGTCCTGTGTGCGCCTCGATGCTTTCGTCTGCCCACTTGCTTAGCAACTGACTCACCTTAATTGTCCAACTGTGCGACAATAAAGTTGGACAATTATTTATGTTTAGATAATTCTATTCTAACATCAGCTCACAGTTCTCTCGGGTACAAAACACATAAGTAATCAGCCATGAGCCACTGTTAAATGCAGACTGCCCTTTTTGGAACAATAGAACCACCGGACATTTTTCCGCTTAACTGGAAAACTAACCCTATTAGTTAATTTAAAATGACCTAGTATATGTCATTTACCCAGAATGCATTGCAGCGTAAACAATATGGCAATGTCCACGTGACAATATTTTATTTAAATTTAGAAAATTCAACATCTTACAGTATCTATTGTATTGTTTGTACATCTAAAAAAGATTTTCTAAAATAGTATTTTGTTGCAAATAATCACAGATCCTTTTAAAAAAAAATTACATGGAGCAACATTTTTTTTTCTGGTTGGACACATTTACATTTGAAATGTAAATTGGAAAATATTTTAATCTAGCCAGTGTCACAATGATTTGAAAGATTATTCTTCATGGCACCATTTAAGATATTTGTCTTGAAATACTATTTATTTTATTATATCTTTTTTTTTTTTTTTTTTTTTACATATAATCTCTTTTAGTGTGTATTATGTGTACTTATAAAGTGCTTTAAAATATCAAAATAAGTACAGCAAACTGCATAATAAAATAATAGCACATTCAAATAGATAATGGGAAACAAAATTCATTTAAAAAAGATTTTGCTAAAGAATATTAAAAGCATTTCTGAACAAACCATTTATGGATTTTAATGAAATAAAACAGTTTTGTGAACTCCAATTACGTTGCAAAAGTAGAGCAGCGCTGTCATCACTACAGTAGTGAGCAATGGCCGTACCTATCTATGATGCTTAACCTCACCACGGGTAGTTGCTACTGTCAGGACTTTTTTGGTTTTGTGAAACAATATTTTAAGGTATGACTGGATTTTTTTTTTTAAAACCTAAACAGAAAAGTCATTGGATGACCTGACCTATTTTCTCTCCTTTCCCTAGTTTGCTGTCTACTCGACCCTGCTTGTAGACATGACTGACAGCCTGCTGAGTTCTCTCACCTGCCTTCAGGTGATCAAAAAGACAGGTGACCTGTCCAGCATAGACCACTTCGACTTGTGATTTTACAAGGACATCTCAAAGTGAAAGTAAGGAAGATGAATCTGTCCATGCAATGTAATGACATAGAAAGTAAAGAGAATGAAAGTAACAGCAGTAAAAAGTGTGTTTGTGAAACTCTGAAATGAAGTAGGAGGATATCTCAAATGTCTTCATGTTGAACTAAGAAAATCTTTTTGTTAAAATAAACTGATAGCAATAAAGCAACGGACGACTAAGTTAATTTAAGATGTACAACCTTAAAACAATGCCTGATGATCCCAAAAACAATCCAACTGATGCAGCTCTTTTTTCCCCTGTGTGATCACAAGTTTAAGAATTGTTTTTACAAAATCGGAGTTCTATCTGAAATTAATGACTATTTTAAGAGCAACACAGAATGGGTGTTCGGTGTGACCAATAAATTTGAATATTGAAAAGACCTGACTTTTATCTCATCTAATGCAGAGAGAAAGGAAGCCGGTATGTAATTTTATTGTAAAAGGATGTGCTAGATTATTAGCCAGTGACGGTGAAAGATTATGGGCTGTTAATGGCTCATAATTTGTTCATGATAGCTATAGCTACATGTTAAGACCATGAATGTATCTACAACTAAATGCTGCATTACATGACTTTGGATCCTTTCATAACAACAAAACTTTACTTACCACCAACACTCTCTCACAGTTAAGGTGGCCACAGTATTATAACGGCTCTTACATTTGAAACTATAAAAAAAGCACTTCCTTTACTGTTGATCAGAAAATAAAATAGAACCACTACTTGCGTTTATTTTTTTATTTCATTAATTGTGTTCAAACAAAACAATTAAAGCATGAAAACAAACATTCTAAAGTCCTGAATGAAACGGAGAAGAAAGAAGACTGATGTTGTCTGCCCCCTTTACCTATAGCAATACATGTACAAAGAACTTGAATGACAAAACCATCAACAACGAAATAAACATCAAAATATACATGACAAAAAAAATAGATAATGAAATTATATACCTGTCCTCCAAAACTGAAAGACACATTTTACTTTAGGTTTATTTTCTGCATACTGTTAAAAGAAAACATGGAAACTGACATGATTATTTACCATCAGGCATAACCAACATACTCACTTAGCATTCCAGCTTTTATTGTCCTTTAAATGTGAATGTTGATTGTGATTCTTTGTTTTTTTTGTTCAGATTGTTTCATAATCTTATTCCTTTCACCGAAACACAGCGCTCCCTCACTTTTGTTCTAAATTTGTTTTTTAAAGGTCTCAGTTCCTTTTAAATGATAATTGCTTTCTCGTTTTCTAAATATTTTTTTAATGTTTATTGGTAATATGTTTTTATGTGCATCAAACATTGTTTGTAAAATATTTTAGTCTACTAAATCATTACATTTCAACAATTTTAACTGAAGAACTAATGGATTTGTTGCCTCTCTATTGTGTTTTCCAATTATAATTCTTATGGCTGTTTTTTTTTGCAAAATTAAAGTTGATTGAATATATGTTTTTCATGCATTTCCCCAAACTTCTAAACAATAGGTAAGATATGGGACAATCTTACCTATTGTATAACATATATTTTGTATATATGTTATACAAAACATATAATGCTTTGTTTTCTAGTGGATTTTTAGGTTTACATTGTGTAATATTGCAATTGCTTTTGATCATTTTACATTTGTATAATTTATGTTTTCCATCTTAAATTCTCATCAAGAAGGACACCAAAAAACATAAATCCCCTTACTCTATTAATTTTAGTAAAATCAATATTAAGCGTAAAATCAGTGCTTTTCATCTCTATCACTAAATAGCATGACGTTTGTTTTATCAAGACTTAATGATAATTTGTTTACATGTACATACATACAAACCATTTCTTTCTCTTGAATTCTTTTAAACTTAAACATCTGTGTCATATCTTCCTCAGAGTGAAATACAATAGTATAATTTAGAAGTTTATACAATAAATGTTTTATTTATTTTATTTACAAACAACACTTTGTCTCGTTCATTATGTTTCTGTTAGGAATGGTGTTCTGAGAGCCCGCTAATTCAGCCAGACAACAGAGTTATGATTAAACGATTTATTGTAAAGATGAATTGTGGAGAATGAGGCAGGCGAAACAGCACCAGACATAATCAGGAACTCACAGATGTAACTGAACTTGACCTGAAGCTTTAGACTGAATCCTGATAGAAGCCACAGATGTGTCTCCAGCGCGAACAGAGCAAAAAGTCACACAGGAACCCTTACTTTAGGCCGGTGCACACGAATACTAGCAGGAGAACAAGTGAGGCAGTGCAAGGACAGAATCCAGCAAAGTCATAGGGACACACAAAGTGGGAAGCCGCTAGTGCAAACAAACACACGCAGGAAGGTAAAAAGATGAGACAACCTGGCAACAAGTGGATGAGTGAGGCAGGTATAAATAGGGAGAGTGACAGGTGAGCAGAATAGGCACTAATTAGTGCAGCAGGTGGAGCTGATCAGGTGTAGAGTGGTGGCAGGTAGATGACTGAGCTGATTGGATGGTGGCTGAGCATTGGACTGAGCTGATAGGTTGCTGACTGGTGGCTGTTGGCCAAGGGGAGTGGAACCTAATCAGTCCAGAAAAGACCAAACAAAAACGAGCAAAACTCTAAATTAATCACAGTTTTAATTAAGACCTTACATTGTTACATCTTTACTAGTTAGAATTGAGAGCAAAGGCTTTAAATGTGGATTTAGAAAATTATTTTCCCAATATGGCGACGGGGATATATGAATGTTAACTCAGTAATTCCAAAGATAAAAAAGGCACTTCATTTTATTCATTCCAAAATTCAACATTGACAGGTCTAAAACCCATTTCTATTATTTTTCTTGGAATACAAATTTAAAGGCAAAATATGATATTTGACCATTTTTCTGAATTATTTAAATTAGCCTTCAACCTCTAACACATGGATGGTAAATTAATTGTTTTATGGTTAAAAGATAAATATGAAAAGGTCAAAAGAAAATAAAAAAATTTCCTTGGGATCATCTAAGGCAAAACTGTACAGGTTTGGGCATGCGCGAGATGTGGATTTGATGAGCAAAATGTTTACTTCAATTGTTAGTGACATGAGATTTGACTGAATTAGGCCGAAGACTTAAGACATTTCTTGGACTTGCCACTCAAAGACTCGAGACTTTTCTTGGACTTGCCACTCAAAGACTCGAGACTTAACTTGTAATTGAACAAATTGACTTGTGGACATTTCTGCTTTTTCCTGTATGTAACACCACTTCCCAGTAGCAAATGTGGTGCATTTGTAAACCAAGGATTTATGGCTTGTCTGTGCCTTAAGATGAATATCCCCAAAATGATATATCATTCTAAGCTTATGGATGAACTGGCTTGATGAAATGCATGTATGTCTGTAGGAGCACCTAGAGGTAAGGTTTGCTGGAAGGTAGAAGATAAAAGTATGAGAGGTTGAGGTTTGATGAATGTAGATATGTTTCCCCTCTCTTTCCATTTCTATATTTTTTTTTCCTTTTTTTCTTTTTCTTTTTTTGTCTTCAAAGCATATGTTCCAGGAAGGTGCAGAGTTGCCTGGAAGGTCGATTTTTTTTTTTTGGTCAGCATCTTCAAAGTGATACTGCCAGGTAGTGACTGGAGAAACACTAATAAGGCACACACTCATATGCTATACTGTATATAAACTTGCGAGTCTCAAAGCAAAATTGAGCATGGGGTAAGCTCATGATTATTTAGTAGGCATTGTAAATTCTGAATACAATCGACGTCCATATAAATCGGTTAGGTGAAAACAAGCTGTCAAAGAACAGTTAGGTGGAAAGATTATAGAAACCCTTTGCAGTTTTAGATTTAAAATATTTTCCTTCAACTGAGCAGTTGGATACTGATAAAAAATTAAAAGGATGTCTCAAAAGATTAGAGCTTAAAGAGGACGCTCACTTATAAAGTTACACATCATCTGTGCTTTCTTACATCCATTTCTGTACTGATGCTGTCCAAACTCAGAGTGTTTCCTAACCAGAAACCATGGATGGACAGCACAGTGCGGTCCCTGCCAAAGGCTCGGGATGCAGCATTTTGATCTGGAGACAAATTGGTCTACAACAGAGCTAGAAGTGAGTTGAAAAAAGGCATCCAAAAGACAAAGCACACATACAAGCAGCACATTGAGGACTAGTTCAGCAACAACAATCCACACGACATGGGGAGAGGCATCAGAACCATCACTGACTACAAGCATAGTGACCAGAGGCCCAGCAACGACCCACCTTAAACAGATCATTTGCATGATTCGACTCTCCAAGCAGCATGGACCCTGAACATCTTCCCCAGCCAGAAGAGCACTATCAGCCTCCCATCATGCAGCTCCACCAGGTGACCTATTCCCTGAAAAACTCAAA
Source organism: Fundulus heteroclitus (assembly GCF_011125445.2). NCBI lineage: Eukaryota > Metazoa > Chordata > Actinopteri > Cyprinodontiformes > Fundulidae > Fundulus > Fundulus heteroclitus. The sequence continues at coordinate 11,490,428 of NC_046369.1, forward strand.
CAACAACAAGGCTGCAGGTCCAAATATGGTATCAGGTTGGATGCTCAAATCATGTGCTGACCAGCTAGCAGGGGTCTTTATGGACATCTTCAACCTCTCCCAGCAGCTCTCCACGGCTCTTGCCTGCGTGAAATCATCCAGTATCGTGCCTGTCAACTGCCTCAATGACTATGACAATGACCGTACTATTCCTCTGACCCCTGTCGTCATGAAGTGCTTTGACAGGATCCTCCCAAAGTACACCAAGGACGCCATTCGTGCTGGTCTGGACAGCCTGCAGTTTGACTACAGGGAGAATCGCTCCATGGAGGATGCTGTCTCGTTAGCACTTCACTCAGCTCTGACTCATCAGCAGCATCCCAACACCTATGTTATGATGCTATTCATGGACTTCGGCTCAGTATTCAACACCATGCTCTGGAACATGCTGGTTCAGAAGCACCACGACATGGGTTTATCCACTTCGCTCTGCTCCTCGATCAGTGACTTCCTAACCAACAGACCCCAGGTAGTGAGGATAGGAAAACGCACATCTGCCCCACTGATCCTCAACACAGGTGGTGTCATCAGCCCTGCTATCTTCACCATCTTCACCCAGGATTGTTATGCTGTCCACCTCACAAACACAGTACTGAAGTTTGTGGACAACACCACTGTGGTGGGTTTCATCTCCACCTTTAATGAGACCCACTACAGATATGAGGTCTGCAAGGGTGTGCTTCAGGAACAATCTCATTCTGAACACGAGTAAGAACAAGGAGGTAATAATAGATTACAGGAGGTCCAGGAAGACTAAACACACTCCTCTCTGCATACAGGGGGAGGTGGTGGAGCGGGTGGACAGCATTAGGTTCCTCAGCATCCATATCTCCTAAGACCTCCCACCTGGTGAAGAAGGCCCAACAATGGCTCTTCTTCCTCAGGAAGCTGAAAAGGAGTGGACTTTTCGCTAAACTGCTAAAAAAAAACTTTACCAGAGCTACTATAGAATGTGTGTTATAAGCTGCAAAGTACAGAAGAGGAAGGACGTAGCACTCGTGGTGAGAACAGAGCAGGGGATTGTAAAATTGATAAATTGAGGATTCAAACTCAATTTATGCAGAATGAGTCCAAAGAAGGACCAGACACATCTACACTGATCCTTCCATCAGGTAAATGCTCCTAAAGCATTATATCCAAAATTAAGAAAAATAGAAATAGCTTCTTTCCAAAAGCTGTGAGGGATATTGCCTCCTGATCGGAGACGGTGGTCCAGCATACTATAAATATATATATATATATATATATATATATATATATATATATATATATATATATATATATATATATGTATATATATATAATTCACTCCATTGTTATTGCCGTGGTTCCGTGGCCATATACCCCTGCTGAGAGGTTGTTCATCAAATGTTTACCTTATGTTACAGTCCATCTAAGGTTCAATATGTTAAAGTTGATCATATGTTACAATCACTGTATTGTTATTGCCTATTTGCATAGTCTTCTCTCAGGAATATCAATTGCACATTTCTGTAAATGCAGCCTCAAAACCATTGCACAAAAGCACCTTATTACCTCATTACTTCATGATTCATGAAGCACGGACTAATCTGTAACATGGCTCATATCACTTGCGATGGGACTGATTTCAAGACCTCAGACTCAGACACGAACCTCTTCTGTTTCATCTTTTTCTCTTTTGCACACTCTAATGTGAAAAACAGCTGTACACATGTTTATTGTCTTTTGTTTGTGTGTAGTCTAAGCTGGAGCATATCCTGAAAAGAATTTCACCACAGTAACATGCTGTAACAATTCAGAATCTTGAATCTTCTTGAATCTTGAACAATGTGAAGAAAATTTTGAACAAAAGTGATAATTTCATTTACATGAATCAATCGCTTCTTATAATTGTTGACCAGCTTTTTGCATGTTTCTATTGTGAGGTTGGAAGACCTTGTTGCTTTAGCTTTCTCCACAGTTTCCTTATTTGATTAATTTTGGGACTCTTGGCTCCTCCAAAATGTTAATGTAACTTCCAGTCAGGACAAACACATTAGTAAAATTAAAGGATTTCTTCAAATCTAACTCTGTCAGGGGTATAAATTGGATTCAACTGTGCATACAATCACCATATCAAAACATTCAAGATGATTTTTGTATATATATATATATATATATATATATATATATAAATATATATATAGACATGAATCCAAGAAGTACAAAGATGCAAAACAAGCATTGAGGACAAGCATTGCAAATAAAATCTTGTTTGAAAAAAAGGTTGTTTTCAATTACCTTTTAGCACAAGCAATCTTCATAACACTGTTTAAGATAAATAACCACAGTGTTTAGATTATGCAAAATGCCAGAAATGTTCTACCAGGTATTAATACTAAAACAATAATAACAAAATAATGAAACATATAGCTGACTATGATCTGATCATTAATGAACTATTTTAACACACTTTACAGTTGCCAATAATCCAATAAGGTATTCAGTAGAGTCTATTTATTCAGCATCTATTTGCAACATGCCATCTACAGGTGCTTTACAAGATAAACAGGTCCAAATACTATCTGGTTGCATATAATCCAAATGTGTTCAAGTCCAAAATCAGTGTAATGTAGTCACAGTCACATAAATACAGTTAAAAATGAGTATAATCAATCTAGTGGTTGTAACGCCACAATATGTACCAAACAGCTTAGTTTTCTAGTTAAATGGTGAAAAATGGTGGTAAATAAATGGATATTTTGATAGCCCAAGTATGACATATAATAAACTGGAAGTGTATGCAAGTAATGTGCTCTCAACAAGTTAGCACATTATCATCAGACAAGAATAAAAAAAAAAATCCATTAGAAAATAAATCATGCAATCTATTCAGCATAACTTATGTTTTCTGACCAGAATTAATCTTATGCTCTTCAATTCCGTTATGGTTTTGTGACTGCCTTGATAACGGAGTCTGGCCCAAACCTATTGTATGGCATATTGCTTAAGTGCCTAACGTATCTTTAGATGTTCTGTGAAGTAGGATGTTCAAAACACTTGAAAGTAGAGAGGCAGTGATAACCATCACCATTTTCCATCCTTTGTTTGATACATAAAGCTTTTCCAATAATCATATTTTCTTGTAGGTTTAATTCACTCTGATTCCAGCTATATATGTACATTTCAGAAGTATTTTAGATATCTCAACCCAAAAATGGTCCTCGGTTGAAATCTTGGCCGATGACAAATACCTGTAAATTAACAACATATGATATTACTGTGTTTTGAATTATTAGTATACTATGAATTTGCATTATGTATAACTGCTTACCGGTAATTATAGCAATTCTTCCTACAACTTTAAATAACAGTGCTGATTAATTGAAATACCAAAGATCCTCATTATACTCAAAAAATCAAAACGACTGTTGGAAAACTGTGGTTTAAATACTCACAGCTTGAGCTTCTTATGTACATTATGCAGTTCTTGTTTTTAATAGTTCTTATTATGTATTCGCTATGCTGTTTAGACTTTGTTTATTTAAGTCAGCAGCAAAGAAACAATAAATCTTCCAGTACTTGACTTCTTCAAGATACATCTTGTCAAGGATTGTCTTTTTTGCTGCAGCGTGTGGTAAGTTCAGCCAGATGAAATCCTTGTCAGCTGTGTCACCTTATTCTTGGCCAACCCCAGAATCCCTCTGAATTGTACGAACACAAAGCCGTTATGAATTTGTCACCTCCTGTCATTTTATCTTGAGCTGCAGGCAGTCTTTGTTCACAAAGCCTCACAGTAACTGCAAGCTGTTCTCGACTAGGGTTTTCTTTCCATCGCCTTTCTCCAAAAAATGGCAAGAGTGTTCTCAATGTTATCAGAAAATTATTCTGAACAGAACGTATAGGCCCATCATATCTCACTATGTTGAAAGCCTATTTTATTCCTAAGTCTGCATCATTTGCGTAGGCCCTCTTGTCCAATTAGCTATCGTTAATCCATTGTACAAGTTCAACAAAAGGGAAGACGAATGTTAAATGACCTGATTACCCCATGGTAATTATTGGATTTTCAAAAGGACATCTCATCTCTTCTCTTCTTAACTAAGGCAGTAAAGACAGAGAGTAGACAATGATGAGGGTCATTTCAACGCACTGCACTGCAAGGTTAGTTTTCCTCCACACAAACAAATCTGAGCTTTCAAAGATCAAGACATAATAAGCTTCAGATTTAAAAACCTGATTTAAATCCTGTTTTTATACAACCCGTTGAAATGAGCTTGTGTTTTAGAAATTCAATTAAATCTACTGCATATACTGATCATTTCAACTTAGCCTTGGCCCAGTGTTTGTTGTTAATAGATGACAGTTATATGCCTGTGCAAATTCTCCGTTATTTGCAACAGACAAATAAATAACAATTGGTAGCAACCGGACTTTTGCGAAGTAATGTACTTATTTCATGAGGTAAAGGAGAACATGAATCCCTTGGCATCTTTTGCGCATATTTAAAACAAAGCATAAAAGCAGCAACTGAAACAAGAGTTTTTACTTATTTTTTGTTGACAATTTTCTATCAGCTTTTTTACATTCCCCGTTGATAACTAAAAACTCAGTTTACACTTGTGCTGTACAATGTAGAACCAATATCCAATACAAAGCAATCTTTGAAATGGTTTAATTATATAAACTGCAAAAACTGAAGATATTTGCAAAGAAAAAACTTGAAGAGGTATGTTTTAATTCCCCTGTCTTTACCATTTCCATAGTTCAATAAAAATGGATTTAAGATAATGTTCTTGCAAAGTTGAAATAGGCAATGATAAACCCCATTAACCAGCATTTAATGTGACAATATTAAATTTCTGCTTAATACTGGATGTAAGATCAAATGTAATGTTACAAACCAAAAAGTGTCTGATTTAAGATAAGCAAGAAATATTAGTTTAAGCTTGATTTTAAAAAGACTGAAAAGAAAGAAGGATTTATCTTCTGTCTCTAAAGGTGCTTTAAATTATGATACAACCAAGTGAATTATGATTTTTACTGGCCTTTATAAGTTGTTTTATGATCTTATGATTTTATGATCCATCTACTTACTTTGCTTGTGCTACATCATATTTAGGGTCTTATAAGACAGTTTGTTTAGGGAGCCCATCCAAGCAGCCAACAAGCTAAAGAACAAACTGAACAAGTTGCCAAGCCATTGCAGCCCCGGAAGCCTTCAAAAAGACGGTAAACATTTATAGAAACATTTATTTAAATGCTATGTGATATTTTAAGAGTCTTTAGTTGTTTTTTGTGTATAGGGTTTGTGACAGGTGAACAAAGAGCTTTTATTTTTTTTGAGTGTGTAGGGTTTAATGGCTAGGTCATTATGACTTGTTAATGACTTGAAATTTAAATTATAGCACTTAGACATGACATATAACTTGTTAGTTTGTCTTCAGGCTTTCTGTTATTGATGTGTGACTTGAGGACCTGAGACTTACTTGTGACTTGGGAAGCAAGGACTTCGTTTCCACCATTGCCAGAGTCTAATCTCTGTAAGGGAGCACATAATTATGAGGTGAGAAGGTTTATACACTTTGAGAAAACTTTTTTTAGTTATTATTTTAAATAAACTCTTTTTATAATTATTTTTAGTAAAATAATTCTTTTCAAAACACATCTGAAACAATAGCCCTTTTTGATACTTGGTATGGCTTAATAATGGCTTTTCACTGAAAATTTGTTTTTAAATGTTTTGGTAGTATGTACATCTTGAAGCATTTAAATGTCCAAAAATACAGTCTACACCAAGTTTCACAAGCATTTTGTGATTTAGCATTTTGATTGCCGGTTGCTTGAAGAGAGCAGCTGGCTCTAAAGGTGATCTGAAGCTTCTTGACAGGTTGATAATGTCTAATTTGCTTATCCAGTATGTAGTTTGCCTCAAATGTTCCAAAGCAAACACAGTGAAAGCCGCTGATTTGTGCCACTGGGACTGTAGAAATTATTTTTCCACGAATTGCTGATCTTTACATCGATTTATAAAGTCGGTGTCAATGTGATCATTTTATTTTCAACAGTTGAATGCAGGACAAGCTATTCACAACAGATTCTTAAAGGAGTTTTCAAAATTTGATTATTTTAGATAGAAATAACTAACAAATAGTTTTGTGAAGAACTAAAGGTATCTTTTCAGATGGAATATGGTATGATCTTACACACCATCTCTCTGAGTTGTTCTGCTGTCTCTTGTTTACAAGCAAGGCCAGAACAGCTGCCACTCAGGGCTTAGCCCCTCCCTCCCCATAAAATACCATCCTCCAAACAGATGCGTAACAGCATGAAGTGAAATGTGTAATGATTCTGTCTGATCCTGCCTGGAAAGACAGTCTCCACGACACCATGCCCTACTCTCTGTGCTGCACAGGTAATCAATGTCTCAGCAGTTTCACCTGCGACGGCTCCAATTAAGTGAAGTCACTGCACCTGGGAGGAGCACTATATATTCCAGTCTCCCCCAATGTGTAACTGCCGGATTCTTGAAAGCCTTCTTGTGAGTAAGATTGCCCTCCTGAACTTGACCTGTCTCGTTCCCGTTATTTCTCCTGCCGACTTGGCCCTCTCGGACTCTCCAGTTGGCTTTTGTGTTCTGGACACCGACCTCCTGCCTTGCCACTCCACCAAGCCTGCCTGCCTCTGCCCTTGCCTGAATTAGCCCTTGCCTCTCGTGAACAATCAAAGCCTGGACCTCGGACCTGTCTCCTGTTTCTGCCTCTGTTTGGAAATCTCTGCTCGGAGTATACCTCCCGTTACCAATTCTCTCGCCTGGGTCCCAGACTCGCCCCTTGCCTAAGCACTATCACTTCCACTGAGTTGTTCTTGGCAACTAAACCTGCTCTTCTCCCCACATAGGTTCCAGTGTGTGCTAGTCAGTTCCTGTTCCACCAACACCAGTTTATTATTAATACACCTTTTAAAATAGTAATTATCTGTGTTGGCTGAATTATCGGGTCTCCAGGTTCTGTTGGTGTATTACACAAATATTTGTTTTTGTTGGAGTCTTGTTAGACTTGTGTTTTTATATTGATTTGATTCAATGTAATGCAACAGTTGTGGAATGTGGGTTAATTGTTTGATCAGCAATGGGCCAGGCATTACTGTTATGTGAGGCAAGTAGCCAGTAGCCCAGCTAACACAGTTAGCATTGTTTAATGCAGTGCAATGGGCTTGTGATTTTCCCACTATGATTCTTGAATGCTTTTAGGGCATTATTTTTTGACCAATGCAGGCTTGAAGCAAATAACTGGTCTGGTGCTTAGAGTTTGAAAGTAGAGAGAGGCGTAGCATGCCACACATCTTATTTTGGTCTACAGTGACAGTGCTCAACAGCCCACACAGTGAAGGATTTTTGCTTATTGCTCCTTTAAATTTTTTAAATGTATGTTTATGTCCTTCCCCTGTTGCTGGAAAAGGAATTGCAAAAGTACACACATAAACTCAACTGCGGGAATTTGAACATTCATGTCAAAAGCTTAATGCAAAGCAATTTTTGTTGACACCTGCAACTCAGACACATGCAAATGACAATAATACAACAATGAACCCTGAGGAAAGTTTTCCAGAGGGTGTATTGTTGTGAAACTCTTAAAGGCAACTGTGGTAGCAAAAAAATAAAAATAAATAAATAAATAAAAAATATGAAGCTATTTAAGGAAAACTGTGGTTTTATTGTTTTTTTTTTTTTTTCAACAAAGCTTGTGTACTTGCATTAGGCTTGCATTAGAGTCAGTGTACATTTGGCTTTTTAATGGCCACAGCACATTCTGTCCTCTTGATCTACCATTGAAAGTCAGGATACAAGTGTGAGTGTCATTTCTGATGTCCTCACCTTCAGAGTGGCATCACGAGAACAAAAGACAACGTGTTGTAGGGGGAACCATCTGGCCCAGTTAACTAGGAGCCGTCAACTGCTGCTCAGGCCAAGTGACCTTGGCAGGTAATGAATCTAGAAATGCTGAGAGAGTTCTAATAAAATCCTCCTGCTCTGCTAACGTTGGCATGCATAGAATCTGAGAAAATCTTTCAATAAAGATGAAGATGTGAAATCAGAAAGAAATACAAAATAAATACAAAAAGATAACAAAAAATAGATTTGTGGGTATTGTAAAAATCTTACATGTTTTTAAATACTATATATTTCTGCTCAGAACCGGTGCATAAGGCAAAAAAAAAAAAAAAAATCAAAGCATTTCATAATTAAACAGTAATATGATATGTTTTTAACACAAACTACCACATTGTACAAGAGAGTTTTAGGTATGATATCTCTGTTGTTTTTAAGGCTCAATGCGTATTCTTGATCGGCACAAAACATGTATATTTTTGATTCAAAGTCACATGCTATTTGTTACTATTGGCAGGTGTGGGAATAAAATATGTTTTGTTTGAGTCTTAAATCTGCAAGGAAGCTATTTAGAGAACTATTCCAGCAAATTAGGACTGAAGAAAGAATACTGCATTCTCTATTTATTAGCCACTCACAACACATATAAACAGCAGGAAACATAACACTGTCCATTTTGGCTTTTCAAAATACAAAGTTTCAGTGAGATTTCTCTCACAGTCGAAGGCTAAAAGAACACCCTGGACCCACCGATTCATTTCTCAGAACAAACAATTTACTGCTGTCTACTGGGTCCAGTCAACTTGAACGATCCTTGTGATTCCCTGAAGGAAACAATCCAGCTGAAATGGAGCATTGTGTTTCATGGACTGTATCATAATGATTGATGTCATTTTTTCTTGAGATGACCTCGAACAAATCAAGAACACTGCTTAAATGCAAAAATCATTACTCATCAGAAACAAAGTCATAGACCCAACATTGACTCTTTTTCCTTCATAAATGACTTGTTTATAGTAGCAATTTATAATTGTATCAACGGCTGTTATATGCACAAATATCAGTATTGTTGTGAAATATTTGTTATGCAAATAGCAGCAAGATTGACTGGCGACCTGTCCAGTGTATACCCCACTACTTGCCCAATGAATTCTGGAGATAGACACAAGTCCCCCCGTGACCCTGCAAGGACAAGCGGGTATAGACAATGGATGGATGGATAAATGTAGCAAGTGTCTTGTTTTCACTGTGCAACTCATAATCAAATAACTAACTCTCTCAAGCCTATGGTAAGATAACGGCTTGGACTGACTCTCTTATGAAGAATCTCAAGGGTAATTAAAGTTATTTAATGTAGGTTCTCTGTGTTGTTTTATCATGAGACTTATACACAGATGATTTATATATTTAAATGATTAAATTTTATTACCAGCTTAAACCAAACAGTACCAAGTGCACATTATGAATAATTGTACAAAAAGTACAGAGAGGCAAGTGAAACAGGAGAAAATATGGATGTGTGATTATTTAAGACAATCAGATTTAAACTACTGTGGATCAGAAGGTGCGCATGCTAAATGCAGAATATACTGTATGTAAAAAGGGATTAACATATTTAGGGTGTAAGGCACATCAGCAAAACAAAAGCAAGTCAAGCATATTATAGCTATAATTCAAAGGGACGTTTAAGGTGGCAGAGAAAGCTCAGAAGACACGCATGGAACTTTATCTGACTTAGAACAATGATTACCAACTTAATAATAATCCATCAAACTTATATAATGCTTTTTTGGACAGGCAAAGACGCTTTACAAAACAATTTTTTTAAAAACACAGAAATATACGAACAATCAAACAAGTTTAAATAAGTGGGTTTTGAGATGTGCTTTAAAGTTCTGTAATGGGATTCTGCTTGACTGTGTGGGGGTCAAAGAGCTCAGCTAAAATCCTGCCCTGCACATGCAGCATTTAGCAGCTCACATATGTTCTTTTCCCAGGACCACAGATATGTTCAGAAAACCATCCCACCAATCTCACACCATACTATCACACAGCTTCAAGTGACTTGGTTGATGCTAGAACACAGACTTCCAAATCATCAACTCTATTTCTCAGGCTGGACTCAAGTCTGTAAGCTTTGTACATAAAAACCGCTCAATACTTTTAACTTGCAAGTGCCTGGATGACATAGAAAGGGTTTTAAATCCTCTTAACTCATCTGGAAAAAGATTAACTGTTGACATATCAAAAAGTCTGGAGTTTTAAGAAAAGTGAGGATGTGCACAGACTAGAAAAATTTGAGATGCCATGTAAGCTGATAAGGTGCAAGACTCCTTCTTGAATAAATTAAAGTATGTATGATCTAGCTCTTCCCTGTAATGTTCATAATTTTTGGAATAGAAATTGCATCATATTTTTCATATGCTTTGTTTTAATCAGGTTTTGGCACACACTATGTCCAAATATGTACTTATTACATATTTGGATTGGTCAGCTGTACATTTAAAGCACAGTTAAAACAACTGATGCCTATCTGTTAAAATAGTGAACTCATTAATGTCTAACACCACTTTCTTTGTGACAGAAATATAGCTATTATCTACTGACACCAAGACACAGATTTGTCAACCCAACTTTTTTTTCCAAACACCAGCTTGCATTTTAGTTTCTGTTTCTGCCTTTTCGCACGTCTTTTTTGATGTTTCAACGACTGTGTTCACAGTGTAACAATTGCTGGTGACTAGAAAGTGGGATTCATGAAATCCCTTTACAACTGTTTACCTACTATTTTTAACTGTTAATTGAGGCAACTTGCAAGCAGACCACCGGATTATAATAGAAATACAGTTTTTCTATCTTTAGGGCTAATATGTTTGGATTTTAAGATAAGCCCATTAGAACAATATACATAAGCACACAGATACACCAGCATAACATTTTTCTTCTGTTTGGGTATAATTCACACTGCCTTTGAGAGGACCCATTTCATAAGTATTTAAATTTCCTCACCACCAAACAAATGAACTACATTCCCAGATATCAAATTAATTGTTAAGACTGGCTATGGGCTGCCATGCGGGGCAGACTCCACTGTCATAGCTGAAATGTAATTTATGCAGTATAAATGAAGAAGAATCACCATGCCATGATTCTAACACCAAACACAGAAAGGAACATGTTGCGCTCACAGCAACTCCACTTTTTCATAAATACCAAGCAGCTCATTTCATCATAATTTATTCTTTATGTGAGAACTGTTTCCTTGATAAATTTTTAATGAAAGTTTGTATCCAAATTTCTGATTGACTATTCATCTGGGATCTTCTTGGGATTTACATCTTTGATGATACCAAATTAATTAGTCCTGAAATAGAAACACTGTAAACACTGAAAATGACGTGGGCTACATTGATAACTGCCGAACTTTCTGTGGAAAACCTGGTCTGATCCAGAGAGACGGCATCCATCCCACTTTGGATGGTGCAGCTCTTCTTTCTAGGAATCTGGCCGGATCTATTAGTTCTCCTAAATGCTGACAACCCAGGGTACAGACCAGGAAGCAGAGCTGTAGTTTAACACACCTCTCTGCAGCTTCAGTACTGTTACCCACCCATTACCCTATTGAGACGGTGTCTTTCCAACGGCCAAAACTGAATAGATCAAAAACTGATCTAAAAGGAACAAATCATAAAAATCTAATAAAAATCAATATGGCTCACCTTGAACCAAAAAATAAAACAATTAAATGTGGTCTAATAAATATAAGGTCTCTCCCTCCAAAGACTTTGTTAGTTAATGAATTGATTTCCGATAATCAGATTGATTTATTTTGTCTCACAGAAACCTGGCTACAAGAGGACTACGTTAGTATACATGAGTCAACTCCCTCTAATTATTTAAATTTCCACATTCCCAGATCTACGGGAAGAGGAGGAGGAGTGGCAACCATCTTTCAGTCTGATTGTGTAATTGTGTCTCAGGCCAATTAATAACTACAGTTCTTTTGAACATTTAACCCTCAGTTTCCCTCATCCAAACTGCAAAGCAATAAAACCTCTTCTGTTTGTTGTTTTGTATCGTCCACCAGGCCCTTACACTCAGTTTTTGCATCAGTTGTCAGATTTCTTATCTTATTTGGTGTTAAACACTGACATGGTTATTATAGTGGGGGATTTCAACATTCATGTTTACACAGAATGTGATAACCTTGGCGTAGCCTTTAAAACTATCCTAGATTCAATTGGTTTTGCTCAAAATGTGCATAAACTGACACACTCTTGGCTCCATATTTTAGACCTTGTGCTGACATATGTCATTGATTGTGAAGAAATAACAGTATTTCCTCACAACCCTATTGTCAGGGTTCTCTGTGTTTTGGCTGCTCTAACTGTACTCCTCAGGTGTGTCTAGTTGGCTGAGGAGGCGTGGTCCACACCTGCAGCTCGTTGCAGGCGGCTTTCTCTGGCGTCTTAAGCAGAGCGCTGACAGATGGAAGACGCCGGAGCCTTAACCAGTCGTGGTACGACGTGGCCTCAGTCCCAACTCTCGGAGACCAGCTTGTGAGTTTTTTGTTACTCTTCATTTTTGGATTAATTTTTGAACCTCTCTGTTGCTTCAGATTTTGGTGCTTGGATGCACTCACCTGTCTTGATGTCTCGTCCGAAGAAACAGACCAGCGGAACCTGCCTGCTCAGATTTTGCTCTGGCGCTCCCCTCATACTTCCTGGAAGTTACCCAGCGAGGCCTGAGATCCCCTCTCTCGGGTTCTGTTGGTTCTGTGTTCACTCTGGTCAATCCATCTGTCAACCGTTGCCGATGAGGCTCGCTCAGGATTCCTCGCCAGCTACATCAGCCGCCCTCAGCCACTAGCCGCCTATCTCCAGCAGAGTAGTATCATAGAGTTCTCCTGACGCTACTCCTTCCCGGTTAGGTCCGCCCAGCCTAATGGTAAGCAGCGCTACTTCTAGCAATTCTCCGGGTTCTTCCTTCAGAGTACTCACTCACTCTCTCTTGCAGACTTTCCAGCCGTGACGTTCTGACCCAGCTGATTCACTTGTAGTTCCGTCCGTAGACCTGCCTGTTTTCCAAATAAATATCTTAAAACTGTGCATTGCCTCCCGTTCGTATCTGCATGTGGACTCGTCACCTGAAAACCATGACACCTATCCTATCTGATTATTTTTAATAACATTTGAGTTTAATCTGAGTTCTCCACCCCCAAAAGATTGTTCCAATACAGTAGATCTTTATCGGATAATGCTGCATCAAACTTTAAAGAGTCTGTCCCCCTTTTAATATCTTTAGTATTGCAGAAATAGCCTGCAGATGGCAGATATGTTGTTTCTTCCCATGCACATATAGAAGTCTTTGTTAATGATGTGACTTCGTCATTGCGTTCTGCATTAGAGAATGTAGCTCCCTTGAAAAAGAAGGTGATTATTCACAGGAAGCTGGCTCCCTGGTTTAATTCAGAGCTGCGTTCCTTGAAGCACAATGTTAGGAAATTGGAGATAAAATGGCGCTCTACACACCAAGAGGAATCCTACCTAATCTGGAAAGATGTTGTATAAAAAGACCCTTCACAGAGTTAGAGCAGCAAATTTGTCATTATTAATTGAGGAGAATAAAAATAATCCTAGATTTCTCTTCATTACAGTTGCCAAACTTACTCAGAGTCACAGCTCCGTTGATCCATCCATTCCCTTAGCTTTTAGCAGTAAAATTGATTCCATTAAAAATAAAATAATTGGCATCCTCCCAAACATGATTACCTCGTCCCCAGTAAGTGAGGCAGCGTTGGAGGAATCTTTAGAACCTGCACAGTGTTTAAACTGTTTAGAATCAGTAGAGCTTTCTGAGCTATCTAAAATTTTAGCTTCGTTTAAACCTTCTTCCTGTATGTTAGACCCAATCTCAAACAAGTTCTTTAAGGAGATATTCCCTTTGATCAGTGGCACTATTGTAGACATGATAAATCTATCCTTAGTAAATGGATATGTACCACAGGCTTTTACGGTAGCTCTTATTAAACCTTTACTTAGGAAGCCATCTCTTGATCAAGATGAGTTAGTAAATTACAGACCTATATCTAATCTTCTTTTCTTATCTAAAATTCTTGAGAAAATAGTTGCTAATCAACTTTGTGAATTTTACAAAGTAATGACCTACTTGAGGAGTGTCAGTCAGGCTTCAGAGCTCATCATAGCACTGAAACAGCTCTGGTGAAGGTCATTAATGATATTCTGATGGCCTCAGATAATGGACTTGTGTCTATACTTGTCCTGTTAGATCTCAGTGCTGCATTTGATACAGTTTATCACAATATTCTCCTACAAAGACTTGAGCATACTGTAGGGATTAAGGGGAAAGCATTAGGCTGGTTTAAATCTTATCTATCGGACAGATTCCAGTTTGTTCATGTTATGTAATAAATGAGATTGGAGATGAACCCAGACACTTAAATATGCTTGACAGGATTTATTTCAGGAGACGATGAGGAAGGATAAGGCAGGTATACAGAAAAATAGCATACATCCATGCACAAACCAAAAACGTAAACAGGGATCAGACAGACTCAAAAAAACAGAGGAACAGAATGGGATCGGGTAATCAGGCTGACAGGCAAAAATACAGAAAGATGGAGAGCTCTTACCGGAGGACAGGTGAATGGGGAAACGGAACATGTGCGACATTCTGGCAACAAACCGAAAACTGAGACCGGTTTAAATAGACGGGTGGACAGATGAACAGGGAGACTAATTAACCAAAAACAGGTGGGACTAATCAAGGGAGTGAAGTGGCTGAAAGGTTGACAGGAAAGGTAGAAAGGAACGGAACTGAACTAGACAAAATACTGAACCAAAGTGATCATACAAATTAAAAGCTTGATAGCTAAGATAGCTAAACAAAAGCTAAGACTAAAACTGAAGACATGAGAAAATTAACTAGAACCGTGCAAAAGCTATAATAGCATCCAAAACAAGACAGAACAGAAATAAAACCTGAGGCAGGGGAGGGAACTAACTGATCAAACATAAGCCAAAACAAAACCCAGAATATTACATGTTAATAATACATCTTCTTCACACTCTAGGGTCAGCTGTGGAGTACCACAGGGTTCAGTCCTTGGACCAGTTCACTTTACTATATATATATGCTTCCGATTGGCAAAATTGTCAGACAGCGTGCAATTAATTTCCACTGTTATGCTGATGACACTGAGCTATATTTATCCATAAATCCTGATTAATCCAATTTCCTGTATTCAAAGTCTAACAAGACAGAAGCTGTAATCTTTGGACCAGAGTCCTCAAAAAATAAACTTCTTAATCAATCACTTAATCTGGATGGCATTAACTTGGCCTCTGGTAATAAAGTAAAAAATCTTGGTGTTATTTTTTGACCAAGACATGTCATTTAAATCCCATATTAAACAGGTTTCCAGAGTTTCCTTTTCTCCCCTCTGGAATACCGCCAAAATAATAAACATTCTGTCCAGGGGTGATGCTGAAAAACTAGTCCATGCATTTGCTACTTCAAGGCTGGACTATTGTAATTATTTACTACCAGGAAGTCCACAAAATGCAGTTCAAAGTCTTCAGCTGATCCAAAATGTTACAGTAAGAGTTCTGATGAAAATCAACAAGAGGGATCATATTTCTCCAATTTTAGCTTCCCTTCATTGGCTTCCTGTTAAATCAAGAATATAATTTAAAATTCTTCTTCTAACATATAAAGCCCTTAATATTCAAGCTCCATCATATATCAGAGCTCTGATTACCCCGTATGTTCCTAACAGAGCACTTCGCTCTCAGACTGCAGGTCTGCTGGTGGTTCCTAGAGTCTCTAAAAGTAGAATGGGAGGCAGATCCTTTAGCTATTAGGCTCCTCTCCTGTGGAACCAACTCCCAGTTTTGGTCCGTGAGGCAGACACCGTGACTACTTTTAAGACTAATCTTAAAACTTTCCTTTTTGACAAAGCTTATAGTTAGAGTGGCTCATGTTACCCTGAGCTACCTCTATAGTTATGCTGTTATAGGCTTAGGCTACTGTAGGACATCAGGGCCTATTTTTCTCACTCTACTGAGTTCTACTGTTCTCCAGTTTTGCATTGCTTGTTGTCATTTCAGCTTTTAACTTTTTGTTCTCTCTCTCTTTTTTTTCTTCATAATAGGTAACCTGGTCTGGCATTCTGTTAGCTGTGACATCATCCAGGGTAGATGACCGTTCACACTGAGCCCGGTTCTGCTGGAGGTTTTACCTTCCTGTTAATGGGGAGTTTTTCTTTCCGCTGTCGCTTCATGCTTGCTCAGTATGAGGGGTTGCTGCAAAGCCATGGACAATGCAGACGGCTCTCCCGGTGGCTCTACGCTTCTCCAGGAGTGAAGGCTGCTTGTCGGGACTTTGATGCAATCAACTGGGTTCCCTTATATAGGAAACTTTTTACCAATCTGTATAATCTGACCCAATCTGTATAAAATGATGGAATTTGACTTTGTAAAGTGCCTTGTGATGACATGTTTCATGAATTGGCGCTATATAAATAAAATTTAATTGAATTTAATTGAATTGTAAAAACATGACAAATTCAAATGAATTAATTAAGGATGTGGACTGTGTGTGGCTGTTTATCGTCAACTTGTAAATAGACAAATTTCAATTTTCCATGTTTTGTATGTACTTTCCTAAAGGTTTTTTCGTTTTAGATTTTTTTAGAGACCAAAAAATTCCTACAGCAGAGGCTACCGGACTTTTATTCAGTTTTTATGAAAACGTGTCGACATCTATCCAGGGGTCTTTTTTCAATTCAAATCAATGTCCCACCAAGCACCCTCCTGGGTCGTTAGAGGCTATTGCTTGGTGTGAGTGGAGTACTTGGTCACCTGAATCCTGATAAGACTGTTTATGTAAACTCATCAGGTCTCAATCTCATCAGGAATCAGGTGACCAAGTACTGCATTCACCCCAAGCAATAGCCTCTAACAACCCAGGACAGTGACGAGTGGGGTATTGATTTGAATCTGACTTAGAACTCAAATAGATAGATGGGCCTTCATGGCCTTAAAAACAGCAATGCTCCAACTATAAGTGGCTTGAGTGTGAGTCACCAGAAATGACAAACACTCCTGGATAGGTGTTGAAATGTTTTCAAAAAAAGCAAAAGAATCAGTAGCCACCGATTTAAGCCTGTATGCTGTTGCGATGTCCCGGATAACTGAGAATTTGCATAGACACATTGAAATGCTTACTTTGTGTCCACTATGTTATTCACCATGACAACATATAGTTCTCTTTTTTATCTTTGTGTTATATAGCACTGATTGAGACACAATTACACCAAATTGAGTTTGAAGTCACTTTAGATCGAGCAGTTTAGTGTATTTGTTGTTGATTACAGTGCTGAATGAAAACGTTTTTCTCCCTTTGTGGATTTTCTATTTTCGTATAATTCTTTCTATTTCTAATTTTGTACAACTTTTTTGTGACATTGAAATGCTTTGCATAATTAATCAAAGTTTAATGTCAGACAACAATAACATGAAAAATTACAAAAAGTAGTTTTCAAATACTGATTTCATTTGTCAAACGAAAAAAAAAATGCTATCCAAACCCTATTTGAAAAAGTAATGGCACCCACACATGATAAATCATTGATTAACTGATATTACCCATATTTTTGGAAAGCAGAGTTTACCTTCTCTAATCAAACCTAGGCCTGATTTATAACAGAACATCAGAAATCACTCAAATGGAATTTACCTTGACAACATAAATACCTTGAAAAGCTACACATCTTTAGCAAATCTAAAGACGGTCTAGAGTAGATGAAAAACAAGGTAACCAACATTGATTAGTCTGAAACGGGGTACAAATGTGTTTCCAATGGGCTCTAGTGTACTACACAGAGGTCTATTTTCTATCAAATTAGAAATGATGGAAGAGTGGGGAACCTTTCCAGAAATAGCCAGCCTGCCAGAATTACTCCAAGGGTGCTTTGGCATCCCATCCAGAAAGTCACAAAAAAGCAAAACAACATCTAGTTTGTCAGGCTTCACTGGCCTTAATTAGATTAGTGTTTAGGATTCAACAATAGAAAAAAAAAAAAAAAAAAAAAAACTAGGCGAGAATGCCATGCACAGTTCTCAGGCCAAAATCACTTCTGACCCAACAGAACACCAACCTCACATTGCTTAAATAAAAACATTGGATAATTCCCAAGAATGCTTGGAAAATATTGTGTGGATGTTTTTGGAAGTGTGGGTCCGGTCACCTTTAGATAAAAAACAACAAAACATTTCATCAAAACAAATCATCTAAAAGACAATGAATTATGGTGATAGGATTGTGATTTGCCTGGGGCTGCAATATACCCTAGGATCAGGAAGACTTGTTGCAACTGATAGAACCATGAAATGTGGTCTGTGGCTGAAAACCCCAAACGTAAATATAATTATGTCAGTGTGTGTCAAGCACACTTGGGTTGTGCAGCAAGACAGTAACCCAAAGCACACCAGTAACTCCACCTCTTAAAAGTCTAAAAATGAAAAGGAATGTTTTGCAGTGGCCGTTTCAAAGTCTAGACTCAAATCCAATGGGATGCTATGGCTTGACATTGAGGGGTCTTCAATAATTGAAAACAATCTAAGAAGGCTTAATTAAAACAATTTAAAGGGTGTGCAATATTTCTTCACAACATTGTAACAGACTCATTGCCAGTTGTTGCCAACACTTGATGGCAGTTGTAGCTGCCAAGAGTGGCAGAAATATTAAGTTTGGAGAAGTAATTACTTTTTCCACCAACAGCCATGATGATCTGAATAGCTTGTTTTAATTAAGTGAAATTCCCATTTGACAACTGCATTTTATCATTATGCATTTTATATTTGCCTGAAATTAAAATTTGTTAGACAAATAGTGAAATATTTAAGGGTGACAAAAAACAAAAACAGGAAATCTGTAAGGGGGTTAATACTTTTTAAATTTGCTATATAGACAACAATACAAACCACTGGAAGATAATGAAGAAGCACAACCATAATTTACGAATCATACAAAAGATGCCTGAAATGAAAGTTTGATATGTTTTGAGTTATGTGTAAACTATTTCCCCACTCTAGCTGGGATTCTTTGCTCATAATTGTAATGTATGTATTTTAGAACATTATCTTTAGGTGTATAAGAGCTAAGCATTACAACGTTAGCAGTAAAAGTGTAAACACAATTTCTTCACTTTACTACATTGGCAGATGAAACAATAGATTACTGTATACGAGGTGTCAGGGAAAAATTGAGCTGTACAGAATGTGCGGTGACAACAAGACATCTCAAGGATAATATGAGAGACAGCATTGTATTTACATGTATAAGGAAACTGACAGATGATGACAGAGGGGACAACGTAATGCAATAGGTCTCTGTAATTGTGAGAACCAAGTTTAATTTGCCTCTCTCAAGGAACTTGACAGAAGATCCAGAGTAATGAGACTAAAACCATAACACAGATGTCAGCACATAAACTTATCTGTAGTTGCACTGCATTGCTTGCATCACTGGTTCACTCAAAACAAAAATGACAAAATTCTAATACAAAAGCAAAATATATAACCCTTTATATATTCCAGCATCATGTAAATCATTTATTTATTTGCAGTTTTTTCATTTATTGTAAATAGTTGTAAGAATTAGTTTTTATGCAGAGAAATACATGCATATTTTTTGCACAATTTTTAAAAACCCACACAGTTGCACATTTTTTTAAGAAATCTGTTTTAAAAATGTGGAATATGCTATTTTAGTAAATTTACAGTAATAATATTTTATATATTCTAAATTTGCCCTTACTCTAGTCTCTTACCATGATTCATTTATTTTTATAGTTTTTACCTTTGTGTAAATCTGCATACTGCCGTTTGCTTTTTACTTTGCTGCTGGTACACCTGAATTTCCACACTGAGTGAAGGGATATTACATTTCTATGCTACATTTCAGACATCTAAGCTCCATTTGAGCATGTACAAATTTCTTTCCATTAAATAAATAGTGAACTTCTAACAACAATCCACTCAGAAATGAGTAATCAAAAATTGTGGTTGCTGTTTTGCTCAAATAAACAAACAAGATCTACTAAACCAGCTGTCCAGCCATCTTGAAGTTGTGCTCCTTAAAAACAGATGAAAAATTAAAAATGTCATTTCAAATATGTTATCTGATTAAAATTCAGTAAAAAAAACCTGCTTAGAAATCAATTATTTTCTTAAGGCAAGGAAAGTTTATTTATCTTGCACATTTCAGCAACAAGACGATTCAAAGTACTTTACGTAATAAAAACATAAGAAAATAAAACACATAAAAAGTGTATTGCAGTAACATCAGAAATCAGAATAAAACTTGAACTACGGGCTATGATGTTTTAGTTAATAGTTTAAATAGAAGTCAAAAGCAACTAAAAACAAATAGGTTTCTCATTTAAAAGAACTCAGAGTTTTAGCATTTTTTGCAAATTTCAGGGAGTTTGTTCCAGGTAAGCGGAGCATAAAAACAAAAAGTTGCTTTTCCTGCTTGGTCCTGATTATGACGATGCAGAGTAGAGCCGGACCAGACGATCTAAGTGGTCTGGAAGGTTGATACAATAACAACAACTATTGAATGTGTTTTGGTGCTTAGCAATTCAGCAACTTTTTTTTTTTTCAAATTTACTATATTTACAGATGATACTTATTAGTTTTTTTTTTTCTGGTATAGCTGTTAAAGAACTTATAAATGGATCTGGAAAAAGAGGGAATCTTTAGAAAATTTGTTTTGATACAAGTAAACCCTCCCTGAATAATGAAGACATTAAATTTATACCATGTGGATATCAAAATTAAATGAGTCTTTGATTTAAATGTTTGATATAAATATTACAATAGTTTTGGAGGTAAAAATCTGGTGGTTGTTATTGATGATAAATTATTAAGCAAAGAGCATACTAACTCTATACAAGGGAACATTTCAAAGTGATTCACAAACCTATATAAATCCAGGGATGCAATGAATTCAAAAGCTTTGGATATAATAGATTGCTCATTAATTCTACCATACATATATAAATCAGTGGACTTGTGAGTCGTCATCTTTTAAAACAATTAGAAATTCAATATATTTTTTAAAGTGGGCTATTTGAATTAAAGATAAACGTGATTATTATGTTCAAACAATCCACTGTGTCTAACATCCTATGTTATACAGTATAATGACACATTATCTATCTATCTATCTATCTATCTATCTATCTATCTATCTATCTATCTATCTATCTATCTATCTATCTATATATATATATATATATATATATATATACATATATATATATATATATATAAAATTATATATATATATATATATATATATATATATATATATATATATATATATATATATATGATGTTATACTAAAGTTATAAGTTATAAATATAATCATAGGTATATTTTCATTTTTACCTGTGAAAAGTAATGCCAGTAGTTCTGGTTTGCACTGTGAATCGGCTGGTACCTAACCCTGTAGATCTGATTGGTCTTCAACCATGCCAAACTGTCATTTTACTGCCTTGCATTG
Source organism: Fundulus heteroclitus (assembly GCF_011125445.2). Classification (NCBI taxonomy): domain Eukaryota; kingdom Metazoa; phylum Chordata; class Actinopteri; order Cyprinodontiformes; family Fundulidae; genus Fundulus; species Fundulus heteroclitus. The sequence goes on from NC_046369.1 coordinate 11,511,913, forward strand.
CAAGACCGTCTACTGCCTTTTACATGAGCTGCGTCAAATGTCGCCATTTTGGTTTCTGATAGTTCCACGGTTCAACAGGTGGCACAACAATGTTTATGTATGCTGACTGAGCTCGGTGCAAAGTTCTTTTGAGACTCAAAAAGGAGGACATACGCTTGGTGTATATTGTCGCATTTGAACGTAAATAAATGTTTTTTGTGTGTTTTCTTTTTATGGTCAATACACATTACTGTGCCCCTTAAAAAATAAATAAAAAAAGAATTAGTTATTTGTTGTATTTTCTCAAGTTTATAATTTAGCTTTTGGTTGTAATCCAAGTGTTCGTGAGACGATGGAGGGGTCTGTCTTCTCCCCCTAGTGTCTCCATCAAATAAACAACACTTGCAACGTTCTGTGATCTAGGTGCTGTTTTCAAATCATTATGTATTGGGAGCACTACTCGAAAATTACTTAGTATTTAAGTAGCTTTAATGTAAACATGTTTATTGTTAATTAATAGAAAATGTCTTATTTTTCAAGTGCGACAATGTCACAGGACTTAAGGAGTTCGTCCTGCAGTTGGCCCGTTGCCGGTTCGATACCCGCTCTGACTGTCTCAGTCATTGTGTGCTTGGGCAAGACACTTCACCCGAATTACCTGCTGGCAGTTGTCAGAGGGCCCGGTGACACCAATATATAGCAGCCTCACCTCTGTCAGTGGCTGCCCTGTGGTAGACTGAATGAATGAAAGTAGTGCAAAGCGTTTTGGGGTTGTCGGTACAAACCATTTACCATTCTTTTTTCATTATACTCTATTGCTAAAGCACATTATTTCAAATCTACATTTTTTACTTGACAACTTTACCAGCTCGCTTGTCCCTGGGTGCCCTCAAGTAGCAACCCAGTTATCAACCCCACTAATCATGTGACAAGACACAGATTTAAACTTACCTTATTTTGCATTAGTTAATATATATATATATATATATATATATATATATATATATATATATATATATATATATATATATATATATACATATTGCAATCACAGATTCTAAAAAAAAATTATATGTATATATATATATATTGCAGTCACAGATCTTAAAAAAATATATATCTATATATCTATCTATATATCTATATCTATCTATATATATATATATATATATATATATATATATATATATATATATATATATATATATATATATATATATATATATATATATATTTTTTAGAATCTGTGATTGCAATGCAACCCTATTTGGCTGTATGATTGAACCCTTGAATGTCTTTGGTGAACAAAATCTTGAGGGGTCGATAAGGCAGACATTTGTCAAATACACACTTAGAATGATTAATGTTCGAACAGGCCCATAAATACCTGTTTTGACCTTTATTAATTTAGACAGAAAAGAAAGGCTGTAACATGGAATAATTAATGGCTCCAAAAAGAGATGCTATTTTTGTGTCTGTAAAATGAATAAGGAATCTGAATTACCTACAAGATAAGGTAATTCAGTTGATAAGTGTTAAAGGGAAGGCATGATACAAACGTGTAAAAATCTGGAAATCAGCCAGAGGACTTTATAAGTTTATATGTTGAAACAAAAGTAAGGGGATTTTTACGTGGGATAAAGGTTTTCCTGGATTACACCTTAAGACTTTGTTCCTCGCTTGCTCTGAATGTGACAAGGTCAGCTTCTATTACCTGACACTTATGACATTTGCTCCACAGATTTTTTTTCCTTTCTCAGGCAACGGCACGCAGATGAAGCGGCTTATAGAAATCCTGAGAATATCCCTTTGTTTCTGCTTTGCCACAGTTTTCTTCCAGCTGTCTCTGGAGAGGGGGTAGATTGATTGTGCATTACCCTTGATTCTCTCTCTCCCTTGTCATTTTGAAGTCAGGCATCAAAACCGCGATACTGCACAAAAACATGACAGTCATCTGGTTTGACCTATCACTAGCTTCAAGAACCCTCTCTGTAAATGCACAATGCCACACATACTCGACTTCCAGATGACCCAGTTCTCACTATCCTCTGAAGGCAAATGCTGATAGAAAACTATTTTTTTCTAAAATCCTTTCTTGATTGATCGAGCTATCAACAGTCAGGTTCACAGTTGCAGCCTCTTCTCTTGGCACCTATAGTCGCTGGTTTGTTCTGTGCTAATTGGCTCATTTCATTTTATGAATCACTTAAAATAAATCCTCAAGCAGCCATATTCTCAAAGGCTTAGCCAGCTGCATTCCAAATGACCTGAAACTACTCATTACAAAGGACATTCAGTACTCTCCAACCAGTTTCTTGCTTATTAAACTCCCAGAGGTTTTTCATCTGCAAATTAAGCTCCAGGGTTGAGGGTGCTGGAAACGAAGAATAATAATAAAATGTTAAGATGTGGTTGTATTTTCTACATACGATGACAACAAAAATCACAGATGGAAATAATCATAGCTAAACGTGTCACATGATAAAAAAGATGTTTTGCACATGTCAATATAAAGTAAAAACAGAAAGCAAAAGTACGTTTTCAAGTTTTCATCACCACCTGTTGAAAAGTCATTGGACCTTTAGATGCCTTCTGATCTACCTACATGTGTATTAAGTGTGATTTGCGTAAAAGAGTTTTGGTAGTACAGTATGACTAGAAAAGCACCATATAAATTCAGTCTAATTACTTTTTTTACATTCCACTGGAATCACATATTGTTTTCACAGGGGGCATTACATATAATTCAATATTTTATATATGGTAATTTAGATAGGAAATGTGTTGCTATGGCTTCGGATCATGGAAGCCTTCCTCAAGCACATCTGAATGAGTTAGCACACCTTCAGGATTGGCAGTTTGAAATCTGGTGCTGCCTTCCTCCTGCACCAATAGGATAGCCTTGAAACAATAGTAGAACAATCACTTCTACCAATCAACCACAGCTTGAATTGTGCACACTGCTTTCCCCTCATTATGTCTTCAATGCTTGGTCTGTACATCTAGTCTGGTTGTGATTCTGTGTTCGGCACCTGTCTGAATTAGTCAAACCCCCCTAACAGAGTGGGGATGTCGTAATATGCATTGACATAAAGTTTTTAAATAGGCAAAACACATTATTCAAAGGTTTTACATGGACATCTCATTTAATGTCCTGGCTTTGACCTGGAGATGTGTGTGAGTCACACAATATACCAGAATATGCATGTTTTACACATGTTTCATATATTTAAAATGTGATTTTATAAGTGAAAGTGTACATGTTTAATTCCATTCACATGTTCTTGCATGTGTATGCATGCATGTGCTTTTTTTTCTTTCTATTAAGAATATATTTTTGTCATAGCCAGTGTTGACCTTGCATTTCATTTTCATCTTATTCTGAGATAATTTTTGTTCGAAAACAGGACAGACATAAAATTATTTTACAAGCAGCAGTGAAAACATGCCACTAGGTCATTGGACAAATTGTGGCTATTCAGGAATCCATTTGTTGTTAAAATGATGCACAGAATACATAAAATAAATAACACCAACATCATAGGCAAGCTCTAAACTTAAGGAGTTCCTCTGGACCGAGAAGGTACAAAGAGAGTTTCAGACCAACGAGCCAATCCATGACCTTCACTATTTATAACTCTGACACTTTAACATTATCTCTAGTTCCTAATAGTAGGTAAAACAATAATTCGGAATGCAAAGGTGGCACTCAAGTGAATGCTAACTTTTTTTATAAAGAAATCTTGATACAGCATGGGATCTTTGCTTTGCAAATTATGTCTTAATATACAGGATGCAGGTTAATTACCATCTTCCTGGAATGAATTCAGACAGTTTGCCCAGAGGGAACGTGGGCAAAATGTTATTTCATTAGTGCTGATAATATTTACTTAGTCACTGAAATTCGTGACTGCCTGAACACAAGTGGCTTAAGCTCTGTGGTATAGATTTAGAGTGTGTGGTGTTCTGGTTGGTGGTGGTGATGGGGTGATGCTGACATGTATCTTTTCATAGTAAATAATAAGCTCATTAAATGGCTGAAATGTTTTTAAAAGCTATTATCTGCCCCATTTCACTTTAATTAGGCAACTGTCTCTGAAAGCTGCATGCACATCTTACAGAAGAATTGCTTTTTTTGTCAGACGACAACAGAATGTTGAGTGAAACTAATCGAACATAATGGCAATGCCAGTGTTCTGACAGGTGAAATAAACTATGGAATTAGTCACCCTGAGTTGATCGTCAAAAAGCCAAGGGATACGATGGTGTGTAGCTATGGTAAACATGTTTTAGGCTAGATTCCCAACAAACAGATTTGTGTGTTTCATCATCTGTAAGCCATATTTGCCAAAATTACAAGAAACCCAAGCTTGACATATTTTACTCAATGTGTAATTAATATATATAATAAGTTTCTCTTCTGAAACAAGTGAAGAACAAGAAATATTAGGAACAAGAAATATTAAAATTATTTTATGTCAGACATAACAGTATACACAGATCAGAAATAAACTTGTTAAGTGCCTTCCCCAAGGCCACATGTGACAGAGGAGGAAGCTGGGGTGAAAACCAAAGCTTTCTGTTGGCAAGATGACTACTTTTTCCACTAAACCACAGTCCCCACCATGACAACAACACACATGCCTGGACTAATTATTGAGTGAAAGACAAAAGCCTTTTTTTCCACACAAAAAAAAATTCCAGGGCATGTGCTATTAAGCATTACTGCTTAATAGCAGTTTAACATATTTCTTTACTCTAAAGAAATATGTGAGAAACAGTAGGATTAAAACAGCAAAGAAATTAAAATGTAAATAAAAAAACACAAATAAAGTAGTTTATGTGCAAGAATGTCCTAAATGTTGATAATCCATTGGATAAGTATCTGGATCAGATCAGGCTTTAAGATCTCTCTCTTTCAGAGAGAGGGAGAGAGAGAGAGAGAGAGAGAGAGTGAGAGAGATGGAGAGAGAGAACATTAGGGAGGGACATAGAAGCGGACAGAGGGTCCGCTTCTATGTCTGATCTGATCTGTTCCAAATTGTTTAAAGTTTGGGTCTTTTATTTTTCTAAGCTGGAAATCGGTATTCGCATTGCGCTGCGCTGATTCATTGGTTTTTCCTTTGGGTTAGATCAACGGCAGAAGAGCAAAGCTCCAGGAACTGAAGAGAGAAGCTTCTCCCACAGTAGTGCCCTCTATGCTGCCTCTTTCAAGCCTTCTCTCTCTCGTAGAAGGCCAAGAGGACCTGGCAGCAGAGCTCCACTGTCATGTCCCTACCTCCACTGTCAGAGCCCTCCACTGGCAAGCCCGGAAGTGAGGACGTCAGGTGCCTCTCCAGAAAGCTGTGGATGTGGCTGCAGCAGTTTCTCTGCCCTCTATTGTACATACTCAACACATGTTGGATCAGCTGCCGTGCCATCTTTACAGACAAAACTTCACAGCTTTCAGAGTAGTGAATCCAGTGTTTCCCTCTCCGTAGTACTGAGTCGGCAAAACACAGTTGATTTTTTCCCCCCTTGCGCCACTGTTGGCTGGCTGGCCACACCCACGGACAATCACTGAGTAGCAGGCTCAATCTGAATACCCTTATATTGTAAGGACTCAGCAGTGAGAAAAATAGATCTTGATGTCCTCCAGCTTCCTATGCCTATAGCGGCATAACCTATAGTGGCTCAGGATAACCTAAGCCACTATAACAGCTTGATCAAAAAGGAAAGTTTTAAGCCTAGTCTTAAAAGTAGACAGGGTGTCTGGCTCATTGACCAAAACTGGGAGTTGGTTACACAGGAGAGGAGTCTGATAACTAAAATTTCTGCCTCCCATTCTTCTTTTAAAAACTCTAGGAACCACAAGTACACCTGCAGTCTGAGAGCGAAGTGGTCTGTTAGGAACATATGGGGTAATCAGAGCTCTAATATATGATGGAGCTTGATCAATAAAGGCTTTATGCTTATTGCTGAGTTATTCTACTTTGCATTGTTTGTTGTTATTTGCAACTTTTAACTTTTTGTTCTCTGTCTTTTTTCTCTTTATAGTAGGTACACCTGGTTTGGCATTCTGTTAGCTGTGACACAATCCAGGGGAAGAAGATTATCTGCCATTCCCATATACCATATAAAGGATTCCTGCATCAATGTGTTTTTCTGTGCTTTTTCGTGTCTCTGCACTGTCTTTTCTAACCCCCAGTCAGAGTGAAAGGTGCAGCATGCCAACAGATGCCTTGCAAAAAAGACTGAAAAGCACACAAAAAGCTGAAACAAAATAAAAAGGTGTCTTACTAGACCAATAGATAATGGGTGAGACGAGTATTTAAGGTCAATGCACTTTTCATGTATACACTGACCATTTTATTTTCTATAAGAGTTTTATTTTCCAACTGAAACTGACAGGAAGTGTCACATAAAATTAAACTTTTTTCTAATTATCATCGTTAAAGAAGCATATTATAAGTACCAGGATTTATGGAGACATCAGCCCCCTCTGGCGATAAGTGGAAATGACACCAGAGTTGTGCACATGCATGGGAGAAGAGGAAAAGCATCTGCTGCTGCAACTCCACGGGTCTTTTGTTTAGAGGCGTAATGACTTCTGAGGTAAGAAAGCTATAAATATTGAAGTTAGCTCGTGTTCTCTTGCTAATTCATCGATTATAGCAGAAAGTCAACAAAGTAGCCAGGTGAACAACAGCGAGCAGCGAGTCACACCCACACGCATGTCCAGAGGATTCGACCTGAATCACACTCTCATAAACTAACTGATCTGGCCTGAAGCAACTGCAGTAAATAGAGGATAACTAATTTTACACACCAGACAATTGTAATGGCATGTTTTGGAAAGAAAATAAATAATATTTGACTTGAAAACTTGTGCTATGCACCGTTAAATGGTTTTGATTACTAGATCCCTACAAATTAACAGGTTTTTATACAACCTTTAGATCCTATTCAGAGCTTCTTGTGACTCTGTAGAGGTTAAAGAAGGCATAGACGTGTTTGTGTAGAAAATTAATAAAAAAAACACTGATAATTAATGTATAAAAGCCTGAACTGGAAAAAAATACCATCTGACTGCAGTGCAGATTAGGGCAGTACAATAAAACTGCAAACAAAACACTTTATGACATTCAAGAGTTCTTTCAGCCTCAACTTTGTAAACAGATGAAACATGATCATACATCTCGTGTATATGTCAAATCCTTGGAGCCTAAAATACATTTATCCAGAATAGCATGACAACATCTGAAGTATATAGCACTTCTGTACATACAGCACCAAATACTATTAAGTCCAATATGTAAAATAACATAGTTGGTTCATTCTAAATAAAATAGAACGATGAAGGTTAACTCTGAGGAACAACAGAAACAAAAACACAGCAATATATATATATAATGTTTCCTAACTAGATCTACAGCCTTACATTTCACCCAGTTGGTACACTAGGGAGTTTGGTTTATCTTCTTTCTCACCATGGTTTCAGAAAAACCAGTTGGACATGAGCAGTTTGCGGGACCATAATGTTTCCATTACAACGTTTAATTGCATTTCATGATTTACTGAGTTGAATTCTTGTGGTATTTGTGTGTTCACAAACACAAGAATCCATTTTGTCCCATTTCTGCCTCAACCACTCGAGACAACCCAAAACGGGTCGGCCAATAACGTTGCAGTATTAAGGGGGTAAGGCACCTCTCACAACTGTGACAAAAGCAAGAGGTGCCGAGCCCCCAGCTGAACTAAAATAAACATGGCTTCGCAGGAGGATGCATGCGTAGCTGCTGCCATCACATCTGTATTCTCAGAATCCACGATTTTCTTGAGTGTCACTATCCAAATTAGCGCACCTTGACCAGCGTAACTTGTGGTTTCTCATGGTGCCTGCTGCTTACAACATATTTATGAAGATAGATGTGTGTAAGATGTTCACCTGCAGAATATTGTTACACAAACAAATAATTATGTATTTGTATGTTGTTCAACTTGTGCCAAATTTCCAACTACAACTAAAAGTCAGTGAACACAACCTCTCAAATCTAAATCTGCTTCTGCACATGCTCAACTCTTCTCTCACAAGCCTCTCCCTTCACATGTGACTTTTGAAATGTTCCTTGCAGTTGTTTTTATATCAAAACCCAGCTGAAAGCGGGAAGCGGAGTAAGCGGCTGAGAGGAGGGGCAATGTCAGGGCAACAAACTCAACCAATCACAGTAAGCGCTCTAGCCTGGGTTAAGGTCACACCGCTTATTATGAGTGATTGATTTAGAATGATTTAGAATTAAAGTAAAAGTATGTTGTCGGCCTAACGTCTATATCGGCATGACATGCTAGGCTACAGTAGTTAATACAGATTGCAGCACTCCAGACCAGAACGCTATAACAGCTAAAAACAACCAAACACTTGCCTGTAATAATACCTGTTTTTGGTTTATGTTATATTTATATATTCTAAAACTATTTTAAAGAACTTGCACCTACTTCAAATAATGCACAGACCAAGTGAGGCTTGATCTTTGTAAGGCAAAATGCTTATGAGACATTCATTCCAATTATTTGAGGCAGACCAGAGTTTACTCTTCTGATGAGAAAGAGAGTTCACAGGAGCCAATGAAAACCAATTGTAACCCATTTAAAGTGGACCAAACACCTCTGGCATTAAAGTGTCCCCATCAGTGCTCTGAATCGTCTTGTTACTGAAAAGTGCTTTATAAATAAACTTGCCTTGCCTTGCCTTCTTCACAGCTGGAAAAGGTTGAATTGCTCTCTCCAGGTTAAGGCAGGTCAGTCTCTGCAACAAGCAAAGATGTTTAAGTAGCTTGAGGTCTTGTTCACAAGTCATTCCAGGACTGAGCGGGAGATGGATGGACTGAATAAGGCCTCATCTGGAGTAATGCTGACACAGCTCTGTTCTGTCTTAGTGAAAAAAAGACCCATAAAGCAAAGCTCAGGCTTTACTTGTCAATCTACGTACCAACTCTCACCTATAGCCTGGAGAGTTGGATCATCACCAAATAAATCCCAGTTAAAAATTGCCAATATTAGCTTCCTTGATTGGCTTAATTTGCTCCCATTGTTTGTAGAGTGGATAGGTAAGGAGTAACAGCTCCTTTGAATGCAACCTGACCACCTCCCCTTTGGGGTTAAATGGGTATATCCCATATGGCGGGAAACAACAGGATACTCCAAGAATCCACCTGCAAAACATGTCTATTCTGCCCTGGGACAACGCTAGATTGCAGCAGAATTAGCTGAAGACTCTGGATTTCCCTACTGGAGCTTTTACCACCTCAAACAGTTCTTGAATGAGCAGATGACGATGGATGGATGGATGGATGGATGGATGGATGGATGGATGGATGGATGGATGGATGGATGGATGGAAAACGTGTTTTAACATTAATAGTTAACGTTCTATGACAATTTTCATGTAAAACAACATGAAATGCCATTTGTTTCACTTTTAACAACCCCACTTTATTGCAACCGGGCTCAAATAAATTTTATTACACAACCATATATATCATTTCATTTGCAATAGTCCATATGATGAAGACATTCAATTACACAGAAGCAACTAGAGGAAATGATTAAAAATGGTTACAGAGGAGAAGGGACAGGGGAATTAACTAAAAGTCTTTAATTATACTTGGTGGACATTAATCACATTGAGAGATGAGGTTCATTTCCCGCTCATCTTAATCTTCATCATGCAGAGAGTAGTAAAGAGGGCTCAACGGCTGGGCCCAGAAGCACACTATACAGCACATTCAGTCCTCTCACCAGTGTCCCATTAAGACAAATTTCACACAGTCAACTATCTTACTACAGTCAAATAATTTCAAATAATTTAATTATTTACTCCTTGAATTTATTGCCATAACAATGAATTTAAACAAAATGCAATTGTTTGCTCCTACTGGCCCCTATAGAAAAGGACCTAATTATTGTTAAATTATTATTGAAAAAAAGAAATACACATTGATGCCATTTGAAATCTACAGACCAAATGTCCTGACAAACATGAGGACATCCATTCATTTTTTTTTCTGATGCCAGATTATCTCATTCAGGAAAAGAATACATATTTACCATAACTTTTTCCAAATTTGTACCACAAATCCTATTTGATGAATTAAGATTTTGTACACTGATCAAATAATGCTATACCTTATTTACAGCAGATGCTGTCAATATTTAGGGATATTGACCATGTTGCAAAGAAAGAACAATTTTGAACTTATGTGTTCTTGTTTACCAAAGTTTGAGGGCAAAATGTAAATAATTTAATTATGATTACTGGAAAGAATGGAAAGACCCATCTTAGATCAAATTTACAATTTAATTTTGAGTTCTTGTGTTTTTAGACATGCTTACTTACGTGATACACAAGCAATATGTTTCTGAAATTGTTAGGATATTATTTACTTATATTTACTGCAAGTGTAATAATGAATTAAATTCAGTAAGGACAATGCCTCTTCCTCAGCAAGCATCTTGTATGGAGCCCAACATCTTACCCGGCTTTGGTAAAGTACATCAGTTTGATTTAAAGGGCTATATGAAGCGAATTTCTTGTAAGGTTTAAAAATGTTGTTTTTTTTTCCCCACGTGGTGCCAGCTAAATATACCAACAGCTATAATAATATAATCTGAAAGCAAGCCCTTGGCATATTATATGGATTTGTGTGCCTTTTGTAAATCAGTATGGATTGTTTTAAGGAAATAGTCATTGTTGTTTCATTCCAGCATAGAGCTTTTAAGTCTATAGAGGATTAATGAAAAAGAATGCTTTTATCTACCCCTAATGCCAACACAATGTGAATGGTTTCACAGCTTTGACAGAACTGCATTCTCATCATAATCATACCATTTTTTGACTCTCTTACATGCCAATGTTTTTCTTTTCCCGGTGTCTACCAAGTCCTTTGTATTCTGACTGCTTCCTGTTCTAAAAAAGAGCACACTGTCATCGTTTTTGCTACATTTACATTTTGCTTTACACATAAGTCTCTTAGCGTCTCTGTAGTTGGCACAAGCACACTGAGCTCAGCAAATCTTAGATGCTCTAAAGATCTATGATGAAGACAAATATCACAACAAATATCTAACTTGTCAAATGGGCAGCTTTATGGCATTGTATTCTACTCAGGTCTCTTTTTTGCCCTTCATTCACCACCAGCTGCACAATGCCAATTGCAATTTTTGTTAGCTTTTATGAGACCATATCCAGTTGATATAAATAACTGCACCCTGTATATATTATTTTGTACTCTGTACAAAATAAAAGTTGATAAAGAGTACATTGAAATGGACCAAAAACGTCACATTAAGAAATATATAGAATGTACACATACTGACACAGTTGTTGGAATCCCTGGTAAAGATGTGCAAAATGTTTTCAAATTAATGGACGGATCATTGCAGCAGCATAATCTCACTCGGATTTGTAATCCTACGTATAATTTCTGTACATTTATTTAGAGGGAAAATATGTAACAGCTAACTTGTCTTAAGTCGTTCAAAGTTTCTTGAAATGTCTAATCAATAATTATTGACTTTCTATATTCCTTGACTCAAAATATGCCATGGCACAGATGCCAACAGAGGAAACAGGATGGCAAATGAGGTACAGATCATTGTTAGCAAGTTGCAGTAAAGAAGTAATATCTTTGGGTTACCAGGTTTCCTTAATAACAGTCATTAGACACTCTTTTAGACAGACACATAGACAGACTTTATTGTCATTCATCCGCACATTCACAAGGTATATTTGAGTGAAATTTCCTAGCAACGCCCAGTGCAAAAAAAAAAAAAAGCCTCTGAGTAAAAACATTTGCATGCAGACCAGCTATTTGGGATGCCTAGTAAAAGCATTGGCTGTCCTACAGGTGTAAGCAACCGGACCACCTAAGGTGGTGTAAGGTGTAAAGTTTTTCAAGTTCTAAAAAATAAATAAATAAAATACAATAAAGATTTCCCTTAATAGTCCCAAAGGTGGCCAATTTTGTCTCTGTGTTTAAGCCACAGCTTATGGAGGAATGGACTGCCTACACTGAGTGACCCCAAGGAAAAAAATCTTGGGCTAGTAGTCTTGCTCAGGGGACCGATGGTGGCAATCTGCAGGGATCGACCCAGGTATTTGCAACCTTCTCAGAATGCAAGCATGCTGCTCTAACCACTAGGCCACCACTACCTTGTGTCTTTATGTCTTCGAGACAAGCTTGAATAAATGTGTTTTGATCAAATGGGAGTGTGATTGAGCTTTTCACCAGCAAATACTCCAGGTAAAAACAGTTGTTTTTGTGTGGCATGAAACAACTGTTTCATGCCACACAAAAACCACCTCCACATGGCGTGGAGGTGTTTTGCCACCTCCACGCCACTCTTAAATATAGTGAGATTTGTGATGCTGTAGAACCAAAGCACTTGGGAAATATGTTTGAGTGCATTGCATCATATACTCTGAATAGCCAGCAATAATTTATTGTAGAGCAATATAACATTAAAATAAAGATTTGGTCGACTGTGCAAGCAAAGTCAAGAGGTCATTATCTTTTATCGTCTTGCAGCAGGATAATGTTCCAAGATGTGGCCAAATCAACAAAGAAATGATTCACAGGCACAAGAACAACCTCTAAGACCATTTGCCTCCCCAGACTTAAATCCTAGAAAACTTGGAGCAAGGGAGAAAATAAATGTGTCCCTTCATCTCTGTGCTTAGTTGAAGTTGCCAGTGTTTGGTTTTGTGAATCGAAGGATCCAGTCTGAGCAATTATGTGCATTGACAAAAAAGCTGCAAATAATATGCAGATACTAAATAATGTTCCCTTTTAAAAATTGAGATTGGAAGGTAAGTTATATAAATCTGTAAAGCTAAAATCTTCAGTTACGCTGTTCAGTTCTGCAGCAGGTATATTTATAAGAATATGAGAGCGGTCGAAACAACTTACAAAACATATGAGCTTCACCTGACTACTTGTCCCCAACGGCCTCCGCCACCAGTGTCTGGACCCTAGAGGGAAGACTTCACTAATCCTAATCCTAAAATTACCATCCAAGATCAAAGACATTTTCATCTTACACGTCTTCTGCCGGGGTCCTAGCGCCTAATAACATTTCTAATTTATCTCAATAAATCTCACTAATTGCCTCTTTTTGTCTGCGTGAGTCTCTCCGGATTGACATGAAGTAGATACAAATTACATTTGTCCTTCCTTGAAGCAAATATAACACTTTTTACAAATATCCATTAATAGTACTTGGAAAGCATGCAGTGAGCTCAACTTGAATCATCTTAAATTTGGAAAAAATATTGCCTCTCTTAACATTAGTGACATTCAGGCATATGCAGAGGTCTCGCCTGTGGTCGAAGACTCTCATTAAATTACCTGGCACTGAGCAAACAGAAATAATCTTGTCTGGCTACAGTGAATACTGCCCACATAGCTCCTTGTTTATCACAGGATATGAGCTGTGTGTTGAAGTTCTTGCCTATCAAAACCAAATGCATCACTTTTGTGTTTGAATTTATATGTATGATGAAACATCATCCTTAATTAACTTGTGAGCATATCCACTAAAGAACAAATGTCACACTTGCAAAAAGAAAGTGGTACCATTTTAGATCAGATTTTCTCCCTTTGTAGTTACTCCCAGTTACTTTGATTCTTCAGTTAAGTTGGTAAACGAAATCTAAAAGACTAGCAGATTTAATTGTATGTTAGCACTGAAAAGATTAACAAATTCTAAATAACTTCAGTTCTTGAGAGATGTTTTCATAAAATATATTATATTTTGAAGGTTTTAACAATTTCTTGTGTTTGACAATTCTTGCAGTCAACACCCTGTTCAAATGTATGTTTAAAATTGTAAAGCGACCTACAGTAAAGCATGGGAAAAGTTTTTTTTAGATCGGATGGGTTGCTGTTGAATGATTTGAAATAAAATTCAAAAATAAAATAAGTAGTGGAGTTTTGTTAACCTAGGGTTTCTGGTTTGGTTTAGCCCTGATTGCAGTAAAATTGATGCAGCTCTGGCCAAGGCTTTAGTAAAAGTGCAGTTCCACTGACCCACCCATTTTCGCCCGCTTGAGTCAGATAACAAAATAATAATAATAATAATAATAATAATAATAATAATAATAATAATAATAATAATAATACATTTAATTTATACTGCCCTTCCATCAAAAGATCTTAAAGTACTACAGGTAAAAAGGAGAAAAACATTAAAAAAAACAATTTTAAGATAAGAGAAAAAAACATCTACAAGGGACCTAAAGCTTTGCTAAAAAGATTGTTTTAAGGCCTTTTTTTAAAACACTCTGTGGATTTAGGTGCCCTCAAGGTGTCAGGGAGGGCATTCCACAGATGTGGGGCAGCAGCACAAAATGTCCTATCTCCCATTGTCCTGAGTCTGATTCTGGAAATGTGGAGGAGGTTTGAGTGAGTGGAGCGAAGGGAGCGGGTTGTGTTCTGTGGGTTGATAAGTTCTTTGAGGTGCGGGGGGGGCATGTCCATGGATGCATTGATGTGTGAGGATGGAAAACTTTGTACTCAATCCTGGTGGAAATGGGAAGCCAGTGTAATGAATGGAGAGTGGGGGTAATGTGCTCATGTTTCCGCACTCTCATCAGGATCCTAGCTGCAGAGTTTTGAATCTACTGAAGCCTCTGCAGACTCTTTCTAGTGATCCCAATGAGAAGTGTGTTGTAATAGTCCAGTCTGGAGGAGACAAAGACATGAACCAGCTTTTCGGCGTCTGGGAGAGAGAGAATGGGACGGAGTTTGGAAATGTTACGGAGGTGGTAGAAAGAGGTCTTATATAGGTGATTTATATGGGCATCGAAAGTGAGTTGGGAGTCCATTTTTACACCAATATTACTAACTGTTGATGAGAGTGAGATGTTAGTTATGGATAATGATTTGGTTTGATGAGGAGTTCCAACCAGGATGGCTTCGGTTTTGGAGCTATTGAGTTGAAGAAAGTTTTGCTCCATCCATACCTTTATCTCCTCCGGACAGGTGGTGAGTTTTGATGGGGATGACTGTGAGGGTGGGGTGTCAGCTGTCACATTTACATAGAGCTGTATTTCATCAGCATAGCAGTGGAATGAAATATTGTGGCAGCTGATGATTTGGCCAAGGAGGGTAAGGTAAAGGATGAAGAGGATGGGGCCAAGGACTGACCCCGGGGGAACATCACACGTAACTGTGTGGATTTCATTTGGAGTGGTCTAGGGAGATGTATTCTGTCTGGTTTGTGAGATATGATCTGAACCAACTGAGATCAGTGCCATTTAGTCCAGTAGTGAGGTGGAGCCGGTTTAAGAGAATGCCACGGTCGACAGTATCAAATGCAGCAGAAAGGTCAAGGAGGACGAGGAGGGATGAAGAGCCAGCATTGGATAATATGAGGAAGTCGTTTGTGACTCTGACTAGGGCCGTCTCTGTGCTGTGGGCAGAGCGGAAACCTGACAGGAAGAGGTTTTTATGGTTGAGGTGGTCCTGAAGGTGAGTGGTAACTGCTTTCTCAAGTACTTTTGATATGAAAGGGAGATTTGACATGGGCCTGTAGTTGGATAGGACTTTCGGATCAAAATGGGTTTTTTTTAGCAATGGTGTGATAATGGCATTATTTTAAGACAGGGGGAACATGACCAGATTGAAGGGAGTTATTTATAACAGCAGTGATCTGGGGACTTAGGGCAGTGATATGGGATTTTACCAGGGATGTTGGAAGAGGGTCCAGGGGACAGGTGGAGGATTTCATCAGAACAGATCTTCCCTGCTCAGATTATCTTTGCCAGGTTTAGTGATTCTTTGACCTGCCTAGAAAGGCCTGGAAGAGGGAACGCCTCCTGGGCGAATAGAAACATTAACTTATAGACAACAAAGACTAAACGCATGTTTGTATGTTGTTTCGCTGTTTTAGTATGCATTCACACCGGGGAGTGTTGCGTGGTGCAGCTTGAAGGGCCCAGACTATGACAGAACCCTGTTATTAGGCTGTCAGTGAAGCTAATAACAGCTACCGCTAACTTAAAAGTCTGCTGTTAGAACTTCACTGATGCACATGAGCTTTATGTAGCTCTGAAACATCTGTATCGTACTGTTAGCACATAGCACCGCTACGCTCATGGTCGAATTTAGGCGTAATTTTGACACATTTCAGCGTAATGGCCCGTTACGCTGAAATGCACAGGATAAGACCTTGCTGGTTGGAGTTGCTAATTTACCCCATTCTTCCTCCCAGGTATTTTCCATGTTATTCAGCCCGTTTATTTAATAAATTGGCTTACCAGATTAAAAGTCAGTTATTAGTCTTGGATTGTGTGAAATAAATGTCTAAATAAATGTGTATAGTCTGGTGCGACGTATAGTCCGGTGTGACTTATAGTCTGAAAAATATGGTAATATAAAATGTTTCAAGATGGTAAGTTTGGGGTTGAGAGGTCAAATCAACAAATAATCAAAACAAAACAAATATTTTCTAATGTTCAACAGATTAGTCTAATAGAAAGTAAAACAACCCATAACCTCTCTGACTTAAACTGTCCAACCCAACCAAAACACACAAGGAGACCAACCACCAAGTCCAAACTAACACAGCCTCACAGGCTGTTCAAAGATTTAACTAATGTATAAAAAAATATGACAACAAGATTACTGAAAGACAAGGTTTGAAAAGCATACAATGTCTCAGGAGGCACATTGGTGTGTCAAGAGGCATAAAGGAGGCAAATTCAAGCAGCAATGCTCATTCTAGACCTGCCCCAATGTGAATGAGCCTCAGCCTTTTGAAGGATCAAGTGTTGATACAGCAGATATGATTAGGTGAGGTTTTCCAAAGCCGGTTCAATTCACCGTGCCATTTATTTCAATTAGTAAATGTTCAAATTGTTTAATTTGACGCAGCCTCTCAAATTGAAAAAAACATCTAAAGAAAGCGGAAGGGAACTGCTTCCTTTTAACTCGAAAACACCTCAAGTAGAATTGGGCTGAATAAGAGCAGTCATTTTGCTGTGACAGGTTGGGTGTTGAGAGAAGAAATAAGAGGAACACAGAAAATGTAAAACTAGACCAGGAAAGGTTTTTATGGATAAGAAAAAAAGAGTTTATGGGCTTAAAGAGAGCAATAGCTCTGTTAATGGGCCAGTCCAGGAAAGAAAAACAGTTAAACAGAGTATCACTGATTCCAGAGGTAAAACAGAGACAAAAATGTTAGTAACAGCAATAATAGCAGTTAAGGTATAAATGGAAAGTAGCAGATGATACTGTAAAATCAAAGAGACAAAAAGAAGCCTGTACCTACAGCAGTAAAATTACAGATTGCTCAGAAAAATCTTAGCCACTCTAGTTATAAACTTGCTTCCAATAGCTTATAAATCTATATACATTCAACAGCTGTTAAAACAGTGTCTCATGGTATCAGCAAATGCATTGCATAAAAAAATAACAAAATGCAATTTGTCATGGTTGTGCTAAATTTCTGTTATTTGCAGCTCACAAGACAATGTTGTCCTTATGTTGAATGGCTTAAGAAAGCTAGGTAATTTCAGTGTTATGACCAGCACAGCATGCCCTGAAATTTTCCAAAACTGAAGTGGGAAAAAACCGAGAGTAAAACAACAATATGAAAATAAGTGAATCCCAATTGTCATTAGTCAGTGTCTCATATGAATAATTCCCCATTTTTCTGGTGTTGAAAACTTTATAACCAGTCTGGTATAACCAGACTGGTAACTTTGAATTTTGCATGAAATCCCTAAATGAAAACCTGGTGTGTTTGAGTGTTAACTTATTGCACTAGAGACTGTATGTTCTTTTAAAATACTAGAACATATGAGCACAAAAATGTTTTTTACTGTAACAAAGAACAGAAGTATAGTTTTGAAAGCAAAAAGAGTCGCAGGATAATCTATAAATTTGAAGTGAAAATTAATAATTTGTGTGGGGAACATGGGGTGTTTGTGTTCATGTGTTTGTAATAGAAAACTGTGCTTAAAAAAATTATGTTGCAGTGCAATTCTTGAACTGGCTTGTGCTTAATCTATAAAACAAGCTACAGCAGAAAGGGAACATGCACACTGGACAAACAGAAAGCCCAAGAAGCAGAGAGAGTTTGAGACGTATATGACAACATTTTTCTTATTTTATTTGTTTTAGTTAGTATTGGTCCAAGTGAAACCCTAACCCCACACTTGTACAGGTAATCCCTAGTCTCATACATTCTTCACTGACATTTAGCCAAAGCACAGTATGGACTTAGATGTTGAGCTAAGGAGACTGAAAAAAAGAGTCATATTCTAACACTTAATACTGCAAGTTCTATTGAGGTGCATAACCAATTGCTCAATAATACCTTTCTGAGAATGTATAAGCAACCTAACATGTTTTCATTAAAGATGCACTTAAATGAATAAAAGACAAAGTAATTAAAGGTCAAGCAAGCTACAATAATGACACACTAGACCCTCTTAATGTAATTACTAAATTCTTTACATTATAACTAGAGACTATTTGGTGCAACTAAGCTAAATGTACAGCACTGAAATAGGATTTCCAAAATGGCTAGAATATAAAACTTAAATAACAATAAGCTGAAAAGGGATTCTTTACACCAGGTACCACTCCTCTCAGCTTGCAGAGAAGTCCCTAAAATAATAGGGACTTCTCTGCAGAGAACACACACACACACATATATATATATATATATATATATATATATATATATATATATATATATATATATATATATATATATAATTTAAACACAACTTGGACTAAATATGTAAAACTATTGTATTATTGTATTAATTAATTAAAATATTTGGGTAATTTAACTTAAATATATAGGAAATGACAACCTCAGTATTTCTTGATAGTTTTGTAATAGCACATAAAGAAGTTAAAAGCACCTCAGATCTGTAGTTTACGTGCTAGTTTTTTTTTTTTTTTTAAATGCAGCCTACATGAGCCTAAAAAATTAACAGTTTATAGATGGGCATAATTAGGAAGAAAATGATGCACCGCAGAATAGTTGTACTTTCAGCATAAATAAAGAAGCTATGTTTCTCATAGTTGTGTTGAATCCAATCCCTTGATGCGCACAAAAGTCCCTGACCTGTCAATTAATCATTTTTATGGGGAACAATGGGTCCGCAGGGACTGCACGGGTACAGATACCAGGTAGTCAATAAATCTAACAGGAACCTATATTTAGAGGTACTTAGTGAAAATATTGATAAATACCCAAATCTAGAGTAGTTTTTTTTATCTTTTCTAATACATACTGTGTTGAGACAATGTTTGTAGCTGGTTGAAAGAATGCTCAAGAAAGGTAAAGCTGTCAGGTATCTGGGTATGTGCTGTCTGTGTTCTCCTGACTCTCAGGTTCAGTTGGTGGGCGGAGCTGAGCTGTTGCTGGCAGCACACAGCTGGTAACCATCAGGTTTGTTGTGTGGCATAAGAGGAGCTGGGTGCCAGTCATTCATCACCTGAGTGTTACCTCTTGCCCTCTGTGTCTGTCCACCCTCCATCGACCCTGATTATGGCACACCATCTCAGACAGCTACCCCAGGACCTACTAAATCTTTGTCTAGATTCTACATGTTACTCCCTACAGTAAGCAGCCAACTTGATTATCTCATCTTTCCTGGAACCATTACTCGCCATTCACCAATCTCTGCTCCTACAGAGACCATTTCCCAGACCTGCAGTTGTCATCGGCTCACCATCCTTCAAGTTTTTTCAATAAACTTCTTAATTCATTTCAGTTTCTGGTGCTGTTTTTGCATGTGGGTCAAAAAAATCCTCAGATTATCACAAAACCTGCCTTACTTTGTAGGTGGACCTATCAGAATCAGAAATACTTTAACAATCTCAGAGGGAAATTATTTAAACCTATAATGAAGAGCTGTAATTACTGTTAAAGTTGTATATTTAGGTATACTGTTTACACTTTAAACAGATGTAAATTTGCATTAGAAATTAAAGATATGATAATACAAAACACATTTGATGAAAATAACAGGATGCACAGGGTTTAATTTATTGTGGATTTATTGTGAACACATAAAGACAAAAATGTATAGGCCTACACCACCTATTTTAATGTCCTTTTATCAGGTATCATCTCTATCGCCATCATACAATAAGATTGTTGGGCTATTTTGACTGGACATTGACCACTCTATTTCTAAAACAGTAGATATCTGAGATGTCTGACCACAATCTTTATTTATAGAGCTTTTAATACACAACCAATTTACTTAAAATATCAGCAGGATTTTAAGCAGGAGGATTGTGAAAAACTAAAACTAATAACTGAAAATAATAAAAAACAACAAAACAAACCATAAGAAAATGAGTTAAGCATTGGAAAAGGAAATATAAAAATGTGCAGTTCACAGAGGTGATGTTGATTTGAAGGACGTTTGAAGGACCTTTCATCAGGGTTCCCCCCACCATATCATAAGCTTAGTGGGCTGCCATGCTTTACTCGCCCTTCGCCAGGCAAAGCGTTGAGAAAGTTCCCGTCCGGGAGAAAACCTCCCGGTGTAAATAAGCTAACATGCTGGCTGTTATTAGCTCGTACGACGTTCACGCTGCACCCCTCCTTCGGGTATGATGCAAAAGTATCTTTAAAAGTATTTCCAAGAGCTATTAAAAAGAGCATAGCGTTTTAACCCAGATTATTAAAATGTTTAAGGTTTATCTTGGAGACTTGTATTATTTTTACTTCACATTATTTAAGCTATTCCAAATAATCGGTGTCAAAATCATCAGTCCCCTTAGGGACTGACTTTTTTATTGAACAGTTGCATTAACCGCTATTGTCAAATGATGTACTTTAACTTTCTAAAGTCCAAAGCTTGTCAACCTAAGTTAAAACGGAGGGTTTTCTTACAATTTATACTAGGCATAAGACATTCGAGATGGGTTTGAACAGCTCTGAACTGTTTGAATTGTTCAACCCTGGCAAAATAAATGTTCGATCACATTAATTAAAAGCAAAAACTGATACCACATGCATGCCGATGGAGAATGTTTTTTATGCTTTAAATGTTGTGAATACTCTAACATGCTGCCTTCTTTATATAGAAAATACATTTACTCTTACAACCTTTCACCATCTTATTTCTAGTCTTATCTCCACACATTCTATTCATTCTATTCAACTCTCTATTCACAATTTATCAAAAACTAATGGTTTTGTTCTGTAAAAGTCATGGCAACTTTTTCAAAGCATCAAGTTGGGTCTGTATTTGATCCTACCACCTGCCACATTGCATTTAAGTGTACCACAAGGCATGTACTGTATCATGGTGTTACAGCAGCGAAAAGCACCATGCTGCTCTCTGATGATTCCCAAAAAGAAGGTGCTTTGACAAGCTGGGCGCTATACATCAATAAACAAGATATTTGTAATTTCTTTTACAACACAAATAGCAAATACTGATGGCAAATATCAATAACAATAGCAGTAATTAACACTGGAGCTGTCAGTGGGTCAGTTTCAGCTTGGAAACTGAAAATGTACCTAATAAAATTGTACCGGAAATCCTATGTTGCTATTAAAATGGCTGTTCTTAACATCTTTTCTAATATAAATATATTTGTCACATACGAGTTCTGAAAATATGTTGTTATATCAGAAGAGGGTGATTTTATAATTTTTCCCCCAGTCACATAGAGACAGTGTTTAGGCTCAGAAATGGTGTTGGACATTGGTCACCGATATAGAAATCTCTGTCACTTCTGGCAATGACACCAACTAAATTTGGCATTTTCCGAAATGAGGGGACTCGGATTCAGAATAATTTAAATGTTGCACAAGGTGGAATCTGAAGACAATTAGTTCAGTTATCAATCTTTGTCTGGATTAATATATATATATATATATATATATATATATATATATATATATATATATATATATATATATATATACAGTACTAAGTTTTAGTTACTATCACAGTGGCCCTTTCACAAGAAGATGGCTTCTCTCAGTTGTAAGTACTTTCTGCTGGAGCATCAAAGGCAGCAGTCCCCTTCTTGAGCTTGCATTATCAGAGTGCTTTAAGTTATGACTGCTGCAGATGCTAGAGTGGTGACTGTCCCTTCGGTCCAACACAACACACAAGTTAAATACCAAGTGACAGAAAAAAGAAAAACAATCCACAAACTAAAGTGCCGACTCAAAGCGTGTGGATAGTAGTGCTCCTTTGTGTCCATGTTTTGTGTGTAAAAAGAAAGTGTGTCTGCAATTATTTCAAATGTTTCATCACATAGTACATACTTTATCTCTTCAAAGAAACTTTAAGTATTTTTTTTTTCATTTTAAACCATGTTTTCAGTCAAAGGAAAATAATTTAAAACAACGGGCAGAGGAAATGGCAATGCAATTATCAGCAATTACTTAAACACATTTTTTTTTTTTTTTTACCAAAAACTAAATGTTTTACAGCTAGGGTCGGCAATTTTTCTGGAAGCTTCCCCAAGTCCTTTTTGAATAACTGTGCATGCGCAAGACCGTCTTACAATTGCTCTTCTGCTCTTCAGGGAAATTGCGTGAAAAAAATCTCCCAAATCCACTCTGGTCTCATTACTTTCTACTGAGACCTTACTCTTCTTCTCATAGACATGAACGCAGTTCACTTCTTGTGACTCTCAGGCATGTTCAAAGTCGATGGTTACGTGAGCGCATCAGAATGACTGGCATGTGGGATGACCAATAGGTAAGGCAATTCCCCCGCAACTTGAGGAACAGAGGGAGCGAGTATATAACATCTATGGGTGAGGTCAGGACCAAAACTCTAACAAATCCGTGCCCTTCGGACTGAGCCTCAAAGATTGGTTAGAGTTTTTACAGGCCTGCAGCTCCCACAGAGAATGATTTGTTTAACCTTCTTTTTGTTAATACATAATGTATTAACTACTTTCAAGATGGAAGGACAATTTTACCCCATATAACAAAAAGTGTTTATGTACAGGATTACCAACTATAGGTTTAATGTGTGTCATTTTGTGAATGTTTTAAGATGAACACTTCTTATTGCATGTACAATCTAAGGATCCGAAGTGACTGTACTTTTTTTTCTTGATGGTCATGTGTTATTTTACTTTAAGTGTATAAAATTGTTAATAAGTACCAAAATGCATTCTTCTTTAAATGTCATCTTTTATTAAAGCTCTAATGATTGTCTTTGTAAGACCCCCTTCAGTGATTCTAGGGAAGGAGTCGGCAACCTCAACAATCAAAAGAGAGATATTTTTCCTTGTCGAACTAAATAAATTCCTCATGAAGCCATAAAACCTACCCCGTATAACAATTCCAAAGTTTTATAAATGCCTACTGAATGAAAAATCAGCTTGTTTTAGTAAAGTAAAAAATAACTCTCTTGGGGATTTAAACCTACTAATAAAAAACTTTTACAAATAATTGGATTTTTATAATGTGGTAAACTGAGTTATTTAAATGTGAATGGAAAATTAAGATTTTTTAAACAGAACACATTATTTTCTACCTAATAACATACATTTTTTAATAAAAACTGTCTGCAAAACGAAATTTGGTGTTATTCAGAGCTTATGGGGGTGGACTAAAGAGGCACATATAGCTCGGAAACTTGTCAGAAACTGAAGCTTCACTAAGGTTGAAACTGCTGCAGTTCTGGTGTTAAAAGTTTTGGCTCATGTTGATGTCAATGTCAGATTTATTTGTAAAGCACATTAAAAAACAACAACACTTGCCCAAAGTTCTTCATAGTTAAACCAACAATCATAAAGTAATAAATAGAATAAAACCATAATAGGTATAAATAAAACACAAAAATTATGATTTCAAAGAACAATTTGGCATTTAATACTCAATCAGTCAAAGGCCAGGGAAAAGAGATTACCTTTAAATGGTTCTATGATTTGAGTTGTATGGACATGTAGAGATAAGGTATTCCGCAGTCTTGGGGCAGCCACAGAAAATACTTGATCACCATTACATTTTAAAGGTAGAGTCGTCAATTTTTCCACAAGTTTCCCCAGTTCCCTTTTTGAATAACTATGCATGCGCAAGGGTTGTGTCACCCAAGTCACTCAACCCCCCTGAGGAGTGGAAGTCACTCAAGTCACCCAAATTGACTCTGGCCTTATTTCTTTCAACTGTGGTCTTCCTCTTCTTCTCAGAAACGTGTACACGGTCTGCTTCTCGTGACTCTCAGCCATCTTCAAAGTATACGCTGTGAGCAGTGGAGCTACATTGAAAGGCTAACGCCGAAGCTAATCGCTAAGCTAGACGGATACATAAACATGACCACATTCAAAACATCTTTCAGTAAGGTCATGGGGCAACAGGGAGTGGAATTTGGTACCTAAAAGAAAACCTTCGACAAGTAGGGTGAGTGTTGACTCAGTGACCCTTGAAGTTCATACTGAAGTTCACAGTTGTAAGATCCCTGTCGGAGATCACCTGGTATTTTTTTCCCAAAGTTATGTTCTAAATAAATACACTTTTACACCCCTTTAAATGTTAAATATTACTTATAGATCATCACCATCATAAAGTGTGTTAAATCATGAAAGGCAATGCACTAAAATAAATTCAGCAGCAGCACTTGCTCCATTCATGCAGGAACCCGTCAGTGATAATCAAGTTTTTGCACCTGATGATTGCTATTTTTGCTGTTATAAACCACTGGCTTCCATTTTGAAGCAGGTAGTAGTTAGGACTGACTCTATGTACTGTGACATAACAGTAGAAAGAAAACATGGATGGAATTGGTAAAAACTTTCTTTCCTGTAAATCTGACACCAGTTCTAATCTCATGGATAAGGAGAGGAAACAAAAGGCCCAAGCATTTCAAATTTTAGCCATCCCAAACTCTTTCAATACAAAGTTGTATTCATTTAAAATAAACCTTTCACAGTTAATGATAGCTAATAAAAGTAGTTTTTAGCTTCATTGCATGCAATCACGTTTAACTTGGTCTGTGAGGCAGACACCTTATCTACTTTTAAGACTAGGCTTAAAACTTTACTTTTTGGCAAAGCTTGTAGAAATTATATTTTTGTTCTTCTTTGTTAGAGTAAAAGGCATTTTTGTGCTTATCTGTTCCAGCATTTTTGAAAGAACTGACAGTCTGTAGTGAAAGAAGTTAATACTCAAACACACAAGGTTTTCATCTATGGATTTCATGCACAATTCAAAGTTACCAGTCTGGTTATAAAGTTTATATATATATATATATATATATATATCCATTCGGCCGTCCATTTTCTTCCACTTATCCGGGGTCGGGTCGCAGGGGTAGCAGCTTCAGTAGGGAGGCCCAGACGTCCCTCTCCCCGGACACTTGGGCCAGCTCCTCTGGGATGGATGGATGGATGGATGGATGGATGGATGGATGGATAGATGGATGGATGAATGGATGGATGGATGGATGGATGGATGGATGGATGGATGGATAGATAGATAGATAGATAGATAGATAGATAGATAGATAGATAGATAGATAGATAGATAGATAGATAGATAGATAGATAGATAGATAGATAGATAGATAGATAGATAGATAGATATAATAAGAAATGCTACATGTGAATGTGTTTCTAGAAATGACACTGTTAGGTAACCTAGATGAACAGCTAAGTCATCTCTTAAGGATAATTATTTTATGGATGATGCTTTCTTTAATCCCAGTCTTTTAGCTCCTGCCTAATTACAGTTCTTAATGGGGCACTCCAAAAGAAACGTTAAGGTTCATGCCTAAATGTATCAGTTGAAGATGCATTTAAAATGTTAGTTATTAAAACTGGGTAAGTCATTATACTATAATTGACTATTCGGTTTTGTAAAAAAAAATAAATAAAAATTAAAATTATGTTGAAATTTATCTCACAAACAGGAAGCTCACCGCCAAGTGACTGCCTAGACAAGTCCTGAATTATTCCAGAATTACATGCTCCTGGGAGATGCTCTATCTTCATCACAAAGTTTTTTGCCTCATGTTGATGTATGAGGTATGACAAGTATTTCATTTGAAAATGATGTAGTCTATTTCCCAAATTAGTTTTTCTTAAAGCATGTTTGTGCACACTGAAGGTGTGAGGCTTTTTTGCCTTTTAAAATGAGATCACCTCTTTAGTAAGCAATATGTGCTTTAAAATGACCTGAACCTTTAATGAGCATTTTAATTTAGACAGCAGATATTTAGTTGTTTCTGCATTGGCATAATCATGAAGCTTTTTTATTATTATTATTTAGAAGATAGAACGTTTTGCCACAGTGCTTTAACAGAAAGTATAAAGAAGTGTTTTTACTTTTATGCTTTTTCAGAACATCGAATAGAGGGCAGAGGGCTTGACCAAAGGCTGTTATAAACTATGCCTTCTATAAAGAGTAGTATGCTCCCCTCTTTTGTAGGTACAGTTAACACTCGTGGATTTTTTTTTTTTTTTTTTTACAAATGCTTTTCAGCTACTCTCACTCTTGCTTTTAAAAACTGCAAAATGTGTCTTAATCACCTTTTAACTGTATGTCAGTTTCAAACTATGTGACTTTTGTTCCTTTTTTATTCTCTGGTGTTTAAAGAACATTTTAAACTTCTCATGATCTATATAGGGATGAGGTATGTATAACTGTACATCGTTTACATATTTGAATTTTAATAGACTTAACACATTCACTGTGTATTTTATATTCTTTACATGTTTGAAACAAACTTCTCTAAATGTCCCTAAACTTACCTAGAGTAATGGCAAACTGCAATAAAATCAGTAAAATTTCAGCAGGCAAAATTAATGATGGCAGATGAAGTTACCCCCCATTCATGTATTTCTGCAATGGCAGTGGGACCGCTGGAGCCAGATGAGTTTCTTTTTTTTTTTTTTTTTTTTACAGATTATCTGTCTCCTATTGTACTTTCAGGATAAAGCAATAGTTTAAATTGTAAAAAAAAAAGTTATTTATTTTACAAAAGATACCTTCTGCAATTTTAAATATAAATTATGGCAGTCAGCTTTCAGTATGCAAACTTTTCCTTTTTATTATATACTTGAGTTAATGTAATTTGTTTTTTACGAGTCTTTAAATTATTAACTTTTTCATGTTTTTAGATTTTGTTTTAAATCAGTGAAGGTTTAAACAAATTTACCTTATTATTAGTTATTATAAAAGTAATAAACAACTGCCATACATTTGCTTTAAATAGGTCCTCAAAACAAATTTTTACAGTACATACAATATCTGAACATTGCATGAGTAATGTTAAACCCTTTGTCAGTAAAATAAAGGTTTCTACAGGTTTATAACGACACAGATTTCCCCAGCATTTTCAAGTAAGACCCAACACATCATTCTACACGGTCTAGCTTCAACATCAATTATTGCAGCATTATCATTTATCAAAAATATAACATTGAATCCAACCCAAGGGTTTAATGTTCTATAAGCTTCTCAATAGAATGAATACTGTCCTATGCAATAAATCCAAACTTTATTGAAAAGTTACTTTAGGCTCGCGGACTTCCTGTTTGCGGTAAGGCGTATTCTGTCACTTCCTGTTGTTGCTGTGTGAACGACGGAGCTTTGCTCCAGGCTCTCTCGCTTTTTATCTTTAAACCTCTTTGCTGTAACATCTGTTTCCAAACATAAGCACTTTTAAAACATTGTCTGTGGCTGCTCATCACGTTTGGGAACTCCTCGTGTTTCACACGGTTTGTTCTTTGGCGTGATAATAGGGCGCTAGCCTAGCTTTAGCCTAGCGTTAGCCTAGCGCTAGCCAAGCCTTAGCCTCATAATGGCTTCTCCGTGTCTGACTAAGTCTCCTATCTGCTGCTCTCTGTGTCAGATGTTCAGTTATTCCTCTGCCTCCTTTAGTGATGATGGTACATGTAATAAATGTAGTGTTTTTGTAGCTTTGGAGGCGAGGGTGTCAGAATTGGAGACCCGGCTCCGTGCTGTTGAAAAACCAGCTGATAGCCGCTCTTTTGCTAGCGCGGAGCCGCATAGAGTAATTTCACGTAGCGAACCTAAAGCAGTAGCACCCGAGCAGCCTGGTAACCAGGCTGGCTGGGTGACAGTTCGTAGGAAGCATAGCTCTAGATTACAGACCCCAGATCACCACCAACCCATCTGCGTTTCTAATAAATTTTCCCCTCTGAGCGACAATCTCGCCGAGGAGCCGACCTTAATTATTGGCAGCTCCATAATAAGAAATGTGGCACTAAAGAAACCAGGGACCATAGTTAAATGCCTACCAGGGGCCAGAACAGGCGACATAGAATCCTACCTAAAACTACTGGCTAAGGATAAGCGTAAATACCGCAAAATTGTTATTCACGCTGGCGGTAATGACACCCGGTCACGCCGATCAGAGGTCACCAAAGTTGGTGTTGCTTCGGTTTGTGAGTTTGCTAAAACTATGTCGGACTCCGTAATTTTCTCTGGTCCCCTGCCTGATCTGACCAGTGATGACATGTTTAGCCGCATGTCATCATTCAACCGCTGGTTGTCTAGGTGGTGTCCAGAAAACGACGTGGGCTACATTGATAACTGGAGAACTTTCTGGGGAAAACCTGGTCTGATCCGGAGAGACGGCATCCATCCTACTTTGGATGGTGCAGCTCTTCTTTCTAGGAATCTGGCCGGATTTATTAGTTCTCCTAAATGCTGACAACCCAGGGTCCAGACCAGGAAGCAGAGCCGTAGTTTAACACACCTCTCTGCAGCTTCTGTACTGTTACCCACCCATTATCCTATTGAGACGGTGTCTTTCCCACGGCCAAAACTTAACAGATCAAAAACTGATCTAAAAGGAACAAATCATAAAAACCTAATAAAAATCAATATGGTTCACCTTGAACCTAAAAATAAAATAATAAAATGTGGTCTATTAAATATAAGGTCTCTCCCTCCAAAGACTTTGTTAGTTAATGAATTAATTTCTGATAATCAGATTGATTTGTTTTGTCTCACAGAAACCTGGCTACAAGAGGACTACGTTAGTATAAATGAGTCAACCCCCTCCAGTTATTCAAATTTCCACATTCCCAGATCTGTGGGAAGAGGAGGAGGAGTGGCAACTATCTTTCAGTCTGATTTATTAATTAGTCCCAGGCCAACTAATAATTACAGTTCTTTTGAACATTTAACCCTCAGTTTCCCTCATCCAAACTGCAAAGCAATAAAACCTCTTCTGTTTGTTGTTTTGTATCGTCCACCAGGCCCTTACACTCAGTTTTTGGATGAGTTGTCAGATTTCTTATCTGATTTGGTGTTAAATACTGATAAGGTTATTATAGTGGGTGATTTTAACATCCATGTTGACACTGAATGTGATAACCTTAGTGTAGCCTTTAAAACTATCCTAGATTCAATTGGTTTTGCTCAAAATGTGCATGAACCGACGCACTCTCGGCTCCATACTTTAGACCTTGTGCTGACATATGGCATTGATTGTGAAGAATTAACAGTATTTCCTCACAACCCTGTCCTGTCTGATCATTTTTTAATAACATTTGAGTTTAATCTAACTGAATTCTCCACCCCCAAAAGAGGGTTCCATTATAGTAGATTTTTATCGGATAATGCTGTATCAAAACTTAAAGAGTCTGTCCCCTTCTTAATATCCTCAGTATTGCAGAAATGCCCTGTAGATGGCAGCATTGCTGTTTCTTCCCATTCACAAATCGATACCTTTGCTAACAATGTGACTTCCTCATTGCGTTCTGCATTAGACAATGTAGCTCCCTTGAAAAAGAAGGTGATTATTCACAGGAAGCTGGCTCCTTGGTTTAATTCAGAGCTGCGTTCCTTGAAGCGCAATGTTAGGAAATTGGAGAGAAAATGGCGCTCTACACACCAAGAGGAATCCTACTTAATCTGGAGGGACAGACTATTGTTGTATAACAAGACCCTCCGCAGAGTTAGAGCAGCATATTTTTCATCATTAATTGAAGAGAATAAAAATAATCCTAGATTTCTCTTTAGTACAGTTGCCAAACTTACCCAGAGCCACAGCTCTGTTGATCCATCCATTCCCTTAGCTCTCAGTAGTAATGATTTTATGGGATTCTTCATAAATAAAATTGATGCCATTAAAAATAAAATAATTGGCATCCTCCCAAACATGATTACCTCGTCCTCAGTAAGTGAGGCAGCATTGGAGGAATCTTTAGAATCTGCGCAGTGTTTGAACTGTTTAGAAGCAGTAGAGCTTTCTGAGCTATCTAAAATTTTAGCTTCATCTAAACCTTCTACCTGTATGTTAGACCCAATCCCAACCAAGTTGTTTAAGGACATATTCCCTTTGATCAGTGGCACTATTTTAGACATGATTAATCTATCCTTAGTAAATGGATATGTACCACAGGTTTTGAAAGTAGCTGTTATTAAACCTTTACTTAAGAAACCTTCTCTTGATCAAGATGAGTTAGTAAATTACAGACCTATATCTAATCTTCTTTTCTTATCTAAAATTCTTGAGAAAGTAGTTGCTAATCAACTTTGTGAACATTTACAAAGTAATGACCTACTTGAGGAGTTTCAGTCAGGCTTCAGAGCTCATCATAGCACTGAAACAGCTCTGGTGAAGGTCACTAATGATATTCTCATGGCCTCAGATAATGGACTTGTGTCTATACTTGTCCTGTTAGATCTCAGTGCTGCGTTTGATACAGTTGATCACAATATTCTCCTACAAAGACTTGAACATACTGTAGGGATTAAGGGGAAAGCATTAGGCTGGTTTAAATCTTATCTGTCAGACAGATTCCAATTTGTTCATGTTAATAATAAATCTTCCTCAAACTCTAGGGTCACCTGTGGAGTACCACAGGGTTCAGTCCTTGGACCAATTCTCTTTACTATATATATGCTTCCGATAGGCAAAATTATCAGACAGCATGGGATTAATTTCCACTGTTATGCTGATGATACTCAGCTATATTTATCCATAAATCCTGATGAATCCAATCAATTACTTCGACTGCAGTCATGTCTTGATGACATCAAAAGCTGGATGACTTTAAATTTCCTGCATCTAAATTCTGACAAGACCGAAGTTTTAATCTTTGGGCCAGAGTCCTCAAAAAATAAACTTCTTAACCAATCACTTAATCTGGGTGGCATTAAACTGGCCTCTGGTAATAAAGTAAAAAATCTTGGTGTTATTTTTGACCAAGACATGTCATTTAAATCCCATATTAAACAGGTTTCCAGAGTTTCCTTTTTTCACCTCCGGAATATCGCCAAAATTAGAAACATTCTGTCCAGGAGTGATGCTGAAAAACTGGTCCATGCATTTGTTACTTCAAGGCTGGACTATTGTAATTCTTTACTATCAGGAATTCCACAAAATGCAGTTCAAAGCCTTCAGCTGATCCAAAATGCTGCAGCAAGAGTTCTGATGAAAATCAACAAGAGGGATCATATTTCTCCAATTTTAGCTTCCCTTCATTGGCTTCCTGTTAAATCAAGAATAGAATTTAAAATTCTTCTTCTAACGTATAAAGCCCTTCATAATCAAACTCCATCATATATCAGAGCTCTGATTACCCCGTATGTTCCTAACAGAGCACTTCGCTCTCAGACCGCAGGTCTGCTGGTGGTTCCTAGAGTCTCTAAAAGTAGAATGGGAGGCAGATCCTTTAGCTATCAGGCTCCTCTCCTGTGGAACCAACTCCCAGTTTTGGTCCGTGAGGCAGACACCCTGTCTACTTTTAAGACTAGGCTTAAAACTTTTCTTTTTGACAAAAATTATAACTAGTGACTCATGTTACTCTCAGCTACCTTTATAGTTTTACTGCTATAGGCTTAGGTTACTGGAGTATATCAGGATCTAATTTTCTCACCATATTGAGTTCTACTGTTCTTCAATTATGCATTATGTGTTGTCATTTCTGCTTTAACTTTCTGTTCTCTCTCTTTTCTCTTCATAGTAGGTACACCTGGTCTGGCGTTCTGTTAACTGTGACATCATCCAGAGAAGACGACTCACCTGCTACTACCATCTAATGTAGAACAGATTACTAGATCAATGTGTGCTTCTGTGCTTTTTGTTTCTCTTGTTGTGTCTCTGTTCTGTCTTCTGTAACCCCAGTCGGTCGAGGCAGATGACCGTTCATACTGAGCCCGGTTCTGCCGGAGGTTTTTTTTCCCGTTAATGGGTGGTTTTTCTTCCCACTGCCGCTTCATGCTTGCTCAGTATGAGGGATTGCAGCAAAGCCATGTACAATGCAGATGACTCTTCCTGTGGCTCTACGGTTCCCCAGGAGTGAATGCTGCTTGTCGGGACTTTGATGCAATCAACTGGTTTCCTTATATAGGACATTTTTGACCAATCTGTATAATCTGACCCAATCTGTATAATATGATTGAACTTGACTTTGTAAAGTGCCTTGAGATGACATGTTTCATGATTTGGCGCTATATAAATAAAATTGAATTGAATTGAATTGAATTATTCTAATGACTGGATTCACTGACTGAAACATTATATATATTAGTTACACAGATGCATGTTTTCCAGCCTTTATTCCTCTCATTATGAATTTCAGATTAGAACTTCAGATCACAATTAAAACAAACACTTCAAGGAAATGTGGGCTTAATAAGAAATATTTTTAATACCCGCTTAAAGGTTGTTTGTTTCAAAAAGTACTTTTAACATGACAAACACATATCGGAACACATATTCTAATTTAATGAATATGACTGTACGTGTTCTTTAATTGATTACTGTGACCGATACTGTAAATTATTATGTGATGCCTAACTAAAGTTAAACCCAAATTGTACATATATTATCATTACATTCTCACATGCCTCGGAATGTTTTTGTGTTTAGCAGTTTCCAACTACCTGCCTAGGTAAAAGGGCACTTCTTCAGATAATAATCAAAGGGCATACATGATAGGTTTAACAGATATTTAAAGATATGAATGACTGGATACTTTGTTGGCAGCCTTTATGAAAAGCTTTGATGCCATGTAATCTGTTCAAAATGAGTCTTAGCTACTCACGACTCCATAAGAAGAATCTAGCTGCACATGCAAAGATGCGAAAAGCAGTGATTGATCAAAACTTTTATATATTCATAAAAGCATGGTTATCTTTGGTCACTAAAGATGCTTACATTGAAATTTGATTTCACATTTTAAGATTGTGACCATAATTATTTCGTCATGGTCTTTATTGTTGTTATGCCAGGGATTACTTTGGACTGAAGTTAGAGTGCATATAATGTGAAGCTTAAGCGGAAGTTCAATTAAAGAAACTCTATTGCCTACCTCCAGCCATTGCGCAATGTCGGATTTCGAATCAGATGACCCAATTAAACCCACCTCCATCCCCTTCTCCGCCATCGTAGCCAAGCTCCATCTGGCTTTCCATTGTGTTCCTCCAACCTCGTCCCTGTCAGAGTGTAATTCTTCCCAGACTCTTTCAGCATTCCCCGTCACATTGTAATCGGCCCGGCAGAAGACCGCCATGTTGAGCCTGGTTCTGCCAGAGGTTTCTTCCCAAATGGGAGTTTTTCCTCTCCACTGTCGCTTCATGCTTGCTCATCATGGGCAGGTTCATGCAAACCTGCGTTTATCCAAGCTGGACAATTATCTTTCCGGGTCCCTGAGTGAAGCACTAGTATCAGCTCTTGCAGTCTACTGGACCTCACCAATACATCTTAAGCAGATCGCCTCGCCAACCAGCAGTCTTCGCACTGAACCACCACCAGTTTCAGTCCTGGGGGGAAACATCCCTGTTCTCATACACCTGCTTATGTATGCTTTATATGCATTGTTGCTCAATGCTCTTAAAGTAAAAAAAAATAAAAAGAGGTGTTAAATAAAGAACAATTGTCACACACATAAAAGCTGTACAATACAGCAACAAAATAGCCCCAATGTGAAAATTAGTCCAAATATGTACATGAGAAATTATTTAAAACAGGAGTTATTTTGACCTTTATTGCAAAGACTGTTATTTACCTTTTGGACCCATGTGCAAGTCAGACATTCCTAAGGGCTCACATTGTTGTGCCAAGTAAAAGAATATGTGTTACATTTTGCAGCTTTCATCCAATAGCTGCACTTATAAAGATAAAGTGCTCTGTTCCCGGACACTCCATGGGAGATGTACATCAAGCGGGTGTACAGTCAGAAGTACTTCTGTGAAAATAGTGCCCTGGCTTGAGATCTATAAATGGTTAAGCTATCATTCATATTAAACACTTTTCCCACACATTGGGGAACATTTGTCAGTCTCTCTCTCTTTTTAAAGCCAGTGCTGTAGATTTTTGTATTGTGCATTCAACTACAGCTATTGCAGTGAATTAACAAACCCCTTCACTGAAGAAAAATTTTCCTCTAAAAAAAACAACCTAATAATACCTTTTATTTGTAGCAATAAGGGATTTACAAGTGATTTTTTTTAAAAGCAGCTAAGGGCATGTACCCAAAGGCAAACAATGTTTTGCTGTACAATAAACATCAAATATCCTCTACATTTTCTCTTTATTCTGCTATAAACAATTAAGCTTGAACTTAAAAACAATCCATAAGAGCAGCATGTTTTGCATCTTACGTTTGACCCTATTCAAACGTGACCATCCTGATCCATGGTCAGGATGGTGGATAGCATTAAAGAAGATTTGATGCAGTCCACTGGTCTTGTTAGATGAACCACTTTATAATTTTTACATTCTGATTTAATGCATTACCGAGCTTTCAGAAGTCCGAAGGTCATGCATGAAGAGAGCAGCATAAAGAGAGGGAACAGCATTGCAGTTTAAACCTTTATTAACTTCCACACTTGCTCGAACCACATAGGCCTTAAACACATTTAAATGTCCCTTGACGGAGCCGAACCACCCCTTCAACACACACCACACATATTCCTCCGCTTAAATAGTTCCGACACAGTACGTAGATACAGTATATTAGAAAATGACTGGGCCTGAATGTAAACACATTAATAAAATAGATGGCAAAAACAAATCATCTTGATGATGGTAATTGGATTTGAATCTAAACAAATGATTTGATGGACAATGCTGAAACTAAATACTTTATATTCAGCTGGATTTCACATATTTTAAAATTATTTTAATCTCTTTTGTTATTTTGTCAACTTTTCTGAGATTACATTTGTTGGAATTGCCGTTATATAGATAAAATTGGTTAAATCTAATTCTGTTATTGACATTATAAAATACATATACATACAAATATTTATTTTAATTATTTTGCTATTAAGACAATATGATTCTTTGACTTTTCATAAACAATTACCAGGTTGTTGTTTTTGTTATTTTTCTGGGAATATTTACTGTTTTTTTCCCCCAAAACCAAACAAATAACTAAAATAGCAAAGGTTGCCCTTTACAGGGGTGTTGTGAATAAAAGATATACAATCTTTTATATGCAGCTTTTAGTTATTAGTTGTTAGAAACCCCCCACGCTGTAATCCGTCAATCTATTTTAAAGGTAAATATATTATTTATTATTAATAGATTCAATCTTTAAGGCTGCTGAATGCTATGAAAAAATATGCTATCTAGATTATTTTAGTATAAGGTGAAGGATTTGATGTAATTTCTCATCTGTGTTTGAGTTTTGACTTGCCAACATGGGCTGTTGGTTTTAGAAGTCATCATCTTTTCAGCACAGCTGGGAACCATTGTTCCATGATTACCCCTGGGATCTTAAGTTGGTCACCTAAAAAGCAAACAGATTGTGTGTGAGAGCTTGTTTGTGCACATATCAGTCAACTGCAGTAAAAAAGCAGGAGACTGTGGCCATCTCATTTTTATCGAGTTTGATCTTATTTAATTTAACAACTGTGATTGTTTCATCCTTGATGCATATTACTGTTTAATTAGGTGATCTAAATGATAATGTGATTGCAATTACAAGCCTTGATAAATATTTAATTTAACCACAACATGGTCTTCCACCTTGTGAGGTACCAGAAGAAAAATTGTAAATCCTTAAAATTAGCACAGACGAGGATGAGGCTGACCCTTTAGCAACAATTTATTATGGAATATTAATTAATATGTTGCTGCATTGTTAAACGTTGTTAATGCCTATGAAGGCTTTTTTTAAGAGAGATGCTCAAGTTAGGTTTTAATGGTCACATTAGTCATTTTGCTGTTATGGTGTCCAAGTAGTAATTACAGTAATTATGCTCCTAGACTGAGAAACTAAAACTTTGAAGGTCACTCTGAAAATTAGCTCCTTTCCCTCCACATCAGACAGCTACAAGCCTTAGCTTGCCTTCCCTAACTATACTGAACAGTTTCTCAAAGTTTGATATAATGCATTATTAAAAATGTCTGGAGTGAAATGTCTAGGCTTGTATGGGCCTGTCTGAGTTGTCGTGCATGCCCTGTCCTTGGGTGAACCACCCAGTTCTCTAGGGCTTTTTCTGGGGAGAATATGGAAAGAAATGTTTTCGTTTATGCAATGAAAGTTTACCGAGCTTTAACACACTTTTTCCCAAAGATCCATGTTCTATTTACAAACATTTCACCAGATCCAGTGATAGAGAATCAGGGTGCTGAACATATGTTTTAAATCTCTTTCTGTCCCTTGTAAAGCTGCCATAAGTTTAAAAACAAATTAAATTCAGTAGTATTATTTAACTTTGTCTGTTGATTTTTTGTCACTCCTGGCAACAGTTCTTGCCATTTAGTGTGTCGACATAAATCAGTGAGGCATATGATTACTGAATTTACAGTTATCACACTTTTAGTATATGTGAAGCAGCAATGAAGTTGAATCTCTTGTGTTAAATGAGGTTTAATTGACAAATAAAAGGAAAAAAAAAAATGTTTTTCTTCTGTTGACATGATTGTAATGGAAATGATGCATGAGCTAGGGTATGCAAGTCAGAATGGAAAAAAAAAATACCTGAATGCTTTCATAGTTTCCGTTCCTATTTAATAAATTTTGCCCCTTTATGTTTATCAGGTTTTTTTAGTCATTGTATTACAGAGACAATACAGTGTAACAACTGGACCTCAGGAGCATAGGTTCCAAATCCACCAACAGTCATTCAGGTACACACACACACACACACACACATACACACACGCACAAAACTTGCACAAAATACCTATTAATAGAACACAATGTGCCAAAAAAAAAAAAAACATAGAGCAGTGCAGTTATAGACAGTTCTAGTTTTTAGAAATGTCTGATTTGTTCCAGCCTGTATGATGCTTATATTTGGCTCAGAGAGGTCTAAAAAACTCCTGTGTTCCTTGGGAACTTTAGGTTAATCTTTCTAAACCCGGCTATTCTGAAAGTTGTCTTATCAATTGTTTCATAGAGGGAGCCTTCGTACTCACAAGTCAATAAATAGCTCTCCTGGCCTGCAGAAGTCAAAAGTTCAGTAGTTTTTATTTTTTTGTTGCATAAATACTTTGTTGAGAAAAACTAGCCTATTCTTATGTATATTCTTAATCACAGGCTACGGGCCTTGCCTAGCCCCTGGGTTTGTGACAGGCACTCTTTGATCAATTGTGCATGACCACCGCATGTTCCCTGGACTCAGATCAAGCCTCAGCCATCTTACCTGACACCCCTGCAGTGTGTAAGCCAGCTCTCATCACTGCATGTTTTTGCAGAGGATCTCTGATTGTCACCAGTTTTTTTTGGTTTAAATACATTTTTCATATTAATTCTGTGTTTGGGCTGAATTATTTGGTTCTCCTCTCTGGCCCTCGTGATAGAATACAAGATTCAAGAATAACTTATTATTTGACCATTTCTGTCTTTAAAAAATATATATATATATTTGCTGTCATTGGTGATGTAATTTTAAGGTTATTTGTTGTTCACAAATTTGAGCTTTTTATGCGGTTGGCCACTTTTTTAAAATTATGTTCTCAAAAATGTGATCTGCTACTTGTGGTCCTCATACTGGTACATTAGTGTGGTAAATTGTGCTAAATTTATCCCATACAGGATTAATTACAATCTTTATTCTCTTTGAACTGAGACAATTTGTAATTAACATTTGACCTATCTGCTCTTCAACCTTTCAGTGTAACAGCTAATTCATGCAAGCTTGTCCCATGTAACCTCATTAGATCACTGGGTATGTGTGTCTAAGGAAACGTAGGAGTAACTATGGGACAAAAGCTATGGTAATTAGGCTTTACCACCAGAACATTATGTTGAAACGACACAGCTTGAAAAGGTCCAGGGTTTTTACTGCTCCCTGGGTAACATTGTCTGTCCCTAGTCACTCTATAAATACACATTTATTCTCATGCCATATTCTTGGCCATCGTTCTTTATTTGTTTTTTGTATCAAAAGGTTCATTACGATCCAAATTGAGGATCAATGATTCATGATAGAGATGTCAGACCAGACTGGAAGGTACATTATTAAGGTTTAATATGAGATGGATCATTTTAATGCAGAGTGGGAGTTGTTCCTGTTTTTTGTTCTCCTGTCTCAAGTTATTCTGGTTTAGGTCTCTCAGATTCACTACTAATTTTGAATTGATTTTACCCCATTTACTATCTGTAATCTGATCAGGTTACACATTGCCTCTGCCCTGGATACTTATAGAATTTTGGGAAGAGCTATAAAATGATTAACTGGTTTCATGTGTTTTGTTTGCCTGTTTAGTAATTTTATTTTGGAGTTCATAATCTTATTCTCTTGCAACACCAGTCAATGTACAGATTCACAAAAGTTTTAGGCTTCAATTTGAAAGTTGGTGAAGATGTGGCTTAAATTTTATCAATATTTTATACAGCAACAAAATCTCATTCGTTTAACATGTTTACTTGTCATTGTACAACATTTGGAAATATCTGTCTTCAAAAAATATTTTTTAGTGTATCATTTACTATACGTTAGTGTGTATGTGCATTTTGAATTTGCAATCAATGTCTCCTCATTTCTTTGTGGTATAAAATATGATGTGACACTTTGTTTTACACTGGCCACAAGTATGCATTATTTTTAATATGTGCCACCATGCACAGAGAAAAAGAAGGGAAGTAAAACAAATCTCCGAAAATAAATAAGTAAAAAAAAGTAGTAAATAGTACTATCTTGAACTCACCAATCCTCCATAAGAGCTGTTAAACAGTTTTCTACATACTAACCACACACCAGT
The DNA here is from genome assembly GCF_011125445.2 of Fundulus heteroclitus. Taxonomy (NCBI): domain Eukaryota; kingdom Metazoa; phylum Chordata; class Actinopteri; order Cyprinodontiformes; family Fundulidae; genus Fundulus; species Fundulus heteroclitus. The sequence continues at coordinate 11,551,025 of NC_046369.1, forward strand.
AAAGCACTTAATTTTCCTTCACAACCATAATATGTTGACTTGCGTGCCAGTAAAGCACTTAATTTTCCTTCACAACCATATGTTATTTTTTTTTAAACTCTACTGATACTTTAACCGGAGCAATTTACTTTGGTAAGATGAGACAAGGAGTTTCAGAGACAAAAATTAAAAGCAAAGCTTGGAAATGCAACAAGGACCTTATACTAATTGATAAGTAAGATGGTGGATCTGTGATGCTTTTTTTTTTTGTTTTGCAAAGTTGTCACAGAAAATGTCTTTGTCTATGATTTGCCAGGAGATTTTAAATAGAAATCCAAAAGACTCTGCCAATAGCACTGACAATGTGTCTCTTAGCAGCACAATGATACAAAAGGCAGGACCAGTTCCACATAGAAAAGGTTCCTCAGACAATTGGAAACAAATAAATAAATCAGGGCCATCTCAGCCCCCATGCCAACATTAAATCAAATTGAGAAGTAGGATTGGCTTGGAATGATTGCAAGGGGCCTCGTTGCCATCTTTCTCTTCCTTAAAATTAAGCCAAACTTTCCATTGCTTTACCCGATGGGGCTCCATTTTTTTTTTGTTCGCCTGGTCACGTCATACTTGCTTACTGATTGCCGTGTGCGTAACTTGGGTACAAAACGTGACCTAACTTGCGTAAAAAAACGTTGTACTATTCTCTTTTCGATTCCGTCGTGCTGCTCAGAGCCGCAGCACGACGGAATCGAAAAGAGAATCGTTAAGCGAGCTGCCAAACGGTGCCATGGAATTGGAACACACGGAACTGGTTCTGAACAAGAACCGGTTTTCGATTCCCATCCCTGCTTATAATAACTTCACAAGGTTTCACTGTTCAATAACTCACCCCATCCGATATGATGAATCATCTTTTATGTTCAAACAGTGTTTATCTAAATTGTATGTGTTTTCAGTGCAGTAGTATATAGAATAAAATAAAGATTAAACTTGACAATGTTTATCTCCATTTTAATATTTCAATCTGGAGAGACTCACAGAGACAAGAGAATCAATTAGAGAAATTTAATGACAAAAATTAGAAAGTTCTTTGCCACTCAGGCCCTGGAAGAAGACATGATAGCTGTGAATGTCTATGAGCTTGGCTATTAATTTTAGGATTAGTGAAGTATTCCACCCGGGGTCTGGACACTGTTGGTGGAGGCTGTGGGGCAGAAGTAGTCAGGTGAAACTTTTGAGCGTGAAGGAGGAGATGGGGTTGAGGAGGGTTGAAGCTCAGCTGAAGAAGAGCAGGAGACTCCATGGGTGTAGCGCCTTATAAGCAGAGTCTTGTGGGATGGTAGGATGAGGACTTGACGCAGATTGGCTGGTGCACGGCCACTCAATGAGGCAATCAGTGGATGCATGGTTGCAGGGGGTGAGTCTTCCAGTTTGAACTATTATCTCAACTTCTTTTCATTCAGGGCTATATAAACAAAATTCACACGAGATGTCAGCAATAACCTAAGTGATCCACACATACAATGAAACCAAGACAAATTAAACTTGAAATACAATTATGGGTTGTGGTTTGGTACGACACAGGGAATAAACATTGAATGATTTTAAATTAGTTATGTTGCAGAAAACCTTTTTTAGCTAATGACAAATTCAGGAAGTCCTCTGTACAAAGAAACTAGTTGCATCCATTGCTCAGGTGTGATTTTGACCCATTCTTCCACAAAACCTCAGATCTTTAAGGTTCTTGGGGGTCCTGTATATTCACTTTAATCTTTAGATGTTTACTTAGAATTTTAGTTGGATAACACTTGTGGCACAGTGTTTGACTGGGTCATTCTTAAAATTGTATTATATTTTTTCTGAAACTCGTTAAAAGTTATCTTGGTTTTCTGTTTTGGACTAGTTTTTTGCTTGGATAGGCACTCGTTTATGTTCAGTTTCCTGTCAATAATGGTATATTCCTCCATTCATCCTTCCTTAATGTATATGAAATCTTACAGAATCATATGATGTAGGACATCCCACACCACAATTTTCTAAACAGCAAACTTAGCATTTTTGGAGTGATGTGCAGAACCATCCATCCTCCAAATTTGCTGTGCGTGATCACATTAAAAAAAGTCCGCTTTGGCATCATTTAACCAGGATTTAATTTAACCAGGATTTATTGTCCAAATATTCCACAAGCTTCTCCAAATTTTGTGAAACAAACCTTTGAAAAAAATATTGACATGCTTTGTCTTCAGCTGTGGCATCTTGTGCAATTATTGTGCATTGAGGCCAAAGCAATTGACTGCATTACTTTATGTTTTAATGGGAAAACTGTACCTGCTACTTCAAGGTCTTTCTGAAGCACTTTGCAAGTGCTCCTTAAATCTCAGCTAGTTATTTAACTTATTTCTTGACTCATCTGTCAGAAATCCTTTGTGGAACACATGGCCTTGGCTGGTTTATAGTGAAATGATCTTCTTTCATAAAGGCTCCAACTGAGCTCACAGTGCAGAAATGTAGCTGTGACCATTAGTATATATTTTAAAAACTTTTTTCGAAAGGTTCTCTTTGTTTTTATCAATAGTACTAGTAGTATTGCTAAAGTACTAGTAGAAGTTATGCAGAGTGATTTGCCAAAAGCTCCAACTGAATGTTAAATACTGGCAAATTTCATCTGATTTCTTGTCTTTCCATGCCAATTTGCATATTATTTTTCTGTGTTCGAAACTTAATTCCTATGTCATCCTTTTTTTTTTTTTACCAAAAATTTATTTGTGGAATCATTTGCCTTGGTAAAACTTTTTTTTTCTGTGAGTTACTTGGGTTGGCGTCGACATGTAGTTTTAAATTTATGTAAATTACCATATTTGAGCTGAGAAAAAACATTGATGTGTTCAATACTTATTCTACGCACTGTTTGGGGGGAAGCACAAAATAAAGCTTGTTCTGCAGTTCACACACTGTTCCATGAGAAGCATCAATAAGGTGCTGATTTTCTGCAAATCAATGAGCGTGTATCATCTGTAGCCAGTGCTTTGTCAGATTCAGATTTTCCCAGACATGAACAGAGTTGGTCTGGACTTAGAAATACTGTGGGGTGAGAAAAAAAAAGTCTCATAAAAAATTGTGTTTCTTATTTTATTTTGGGATCAACTTACAATTGTTACTGCCTCTCATTAGTAAGATATACCACATGTCACATGACTTTAGAGAATTTGTTGTGTTAAATAATTAGTTTAAATAACACAAGACTTACTGAACCAGCTACTAAAATTTTGAAGATACCAAATATTTCCTGGTCTAAAATACAACCCACAACAATTTGGGCCCAAATTACTCTTTTAACAAAACACAAGTGGTGAATAACACAGAATATCTTTGATGAGGGTAAAATTGTTATGGTTAGAAAAGTGGGCAGGTAAATCTTTAAAACTGCAGACCCTGCTCAGTATTCTTGATCTGCAATGGTCAGTGTCTGTATAAATTGCTCCAAGGAAGGAAGAGTGGTGAACCAACAGCTGGGCCATGAGTTGCAAGGTTAATTGATGCATGTAGAATATAATACAATTTATCTCCATTGTTTCACACAATAAAAAACAGCTAAGCACCTGTCTTTGGCAGTGTGAATATAACACACACACACACACGCACACACACACACACACACACACACACACATTGTATGGAAGGAGTGAAGGGCTGCCAGTTTGGTCTGATGTAACAGAAAAGCTGTACTACAATGTTGTTTCTCACAGAAAGGTATCAGTATACATATAACCACAGTTTGCTGCAGGGCTGCAACAGTATTCCTTGATGACTGTGTTATCAAGAAGCTTTATTGTCATTATGTGTTCTCATGATGATATTTTTGGTGAAGCAGACACTGGCTCAGAATGCAAATAGTTATACATAACACACATTTACAAGACTTAAATAATCTGGTGTTAAAATGTTGCACATCGTCAGGGATTAGTCATGTCCATGGCTCAATGGGTCCAGGACAATGAGTAGGCAGTAGAATGCCCCGTAATCCTGGGATTTTCATTTCTCTTATATTAGGGCCTTTAAAATTATCACTTTTTTAATTTTTCTACTTAAATGCAATGAAATACATTAATGCAACAATTAATTTGACAAGTGTCCCCTGTGCGTTGCCATATACACTTAAATTTGCTCAGTAAAGCTATCGATGGAAAAAGGGTCTGTTTATCATTTACCTGCCAGGCAAATTATATATATATATATATATATATATATATATATATATATATATATATATATATATATATATATATATATATATAATACTTAATTTTATAGGTAATAGGTATCAAACTTAAAGACTGTAACCTGTCTCTAAATGTTGTGATCATCTGTGATTTACACAGATTCATACCAAATGGCAAACTGGGGAAAATGTAATCTTTATCTGATTTGGTGTAAGGACTGCAAATCATGTTTACTCAGATGTTTATGATTAGTAACATAGAAATTAAATTTGTGGGTGCTGGACTCAGTCTACCATAAAGATTTCCTTAGGCCGTGATGTTTGGGTTTGCACAAACTCATACCTCTTTGAGGACAAATGATTGAACACTATACATGATAGCAGTTGTGAGAATTTGAAATAGTTGACACTATTTACTTCTTTAGAAAAATCATACTATTCAGGGTTTTGAAGTCAAAACTAATTACACACTTTTACTCATAGGGCAGTTTGAAAGACTGACAATTGCTATATTTTTAGTTTTAATAAGCAGGTAAATACAAACTGTTTGATCTTTAACATGTATGCATTTAAAAATGTGTTTGTTTTGTCTTGAATGACCAGGTAAGCAAAGTGACTTTTTTTTCCCACTTACAGATGTCACATGAAAAAATGTCTTATTTTCCTGTCTTGTCTACTTATGTGGCATGCCTTTCTCTTACTTGTGTCTTAGCCTTAAAGAAACACACAAGCCATTGTTAGTAGAAATCCCATGAGAGCAACAAAGCTGTCTTTGATGGCATGCTTGGCATTCATTACTGATGGGGATAAATTGTTTAGACACAAAGCATCTGTGAAAAATAAATTAGGCTTGTAAAACAGAGTAGCAGTAGAAAACATTTTTTAAAAAAATTCAACATTTTGCTATATCAGTGCAGCAGAAAATTATTTTTTCCAAGTAAATTCATTAATATTAAATCTCATTTGGTCACTTCTGCTACGCAACCACATTTGAACCTTTCCAAATATTTCTGATTATATTTTCATAATAATATATCTTGGAAAGACAGAAACCAGTGTTTCAAATCTTGAATTCAGTTCGGTCTCTGTGCACCAAATTCTTAATAGACACTGATACAAGCCTGTGAATCCACCTTACTTTTTATTTGGATGTAACTGGTGGTGTGCCCGTTGAAACATCTGTGATCAGTACGTCAGTAATAGCATATCAGAAAGTGTATACATATATCACCATATAAGGTGTTCCGACAGATGTCAGAATTATTACCTTAACTTCAGTTTTCAAAGCAGGGAGTTCTCACAACCATTACAACCAATGCAATGTAGACAATTTTGATTCCTCCCAAGATGAGACGTTGTACAATAGAAATGATTGATTTGAAGGCTGGTAGGTTTGTGCAATATTGGTGTTTTTATTATTTTTCTTTTTTAAAAAAGATTTTGCACAGATTTATTAAATGCCTGCAGCACCATGCATCATCTGAGCTGATTTGAACATGTAGGGATGCTTGGTTTATATTTGGTAATAAAAGGGGACTCAAAAAGAAGGGGAGTGAAAGAAGATATGAAGGTAGTTGTTGTAAGAGAAGATGCAGAAGATGGGTTAGATGGAGACAAATGACTCATAGTGGTGACCCCTGAAAGGAAATAGGCAAAAGGACAAAAAAAAGAGGATTGAAATCTAACAGTTATTTTTCAAGTAATTACGTTTCTGTAAAGACAGAACTAGACACTTACTGAAAGGAAAACTAAGAAAAAAATATATATATATATATATATTGGTCCTCTTTATCTGATTCTGTTGAAGAAACTAAAATGATTGGGCAATGAAATAATAAATGTAATTTATGTTCACAGAGATTATTGAGAGCTGCTCCAAAAAAGTAGAAACCTGCTTCCTAAAAGAATTAGGAGTGCACAGGCAAAAAGGTTTTATTTATTTTACATTTATCTACATATGTTGATAACACTTTCCATTATTTTCGTCAAGTTAGGCTTGGGTAAACCAACATCTAAACAATTATTTCAAGCTAAATATTATACAAAAATGCAATGTTTAATAAATGCAAATGTTTGTATGCAACCTCGGCTTGAATACTAGGTGTGTTAAATTTAAGCGCTTGAAACTAAAAATAAACAAAAATATGTATAAAAATACCAAATGTACCCTCAGTACATAGAGGGGTTGTAGGAAGTAAGTGATAACTGATGATGTTCACTGTTTAAGATTATGGTGTTAAGCCTTAACACCTGCAGTAAAGACAAAAAAATTAAAACCTTTTGATGATGGAGTAATGCTGCTAATAAAGCCTTTTGAGAGCTTAAACCTGTAGAGATTCAACATGATGATTAGAAAAGAAAAAAAAAAAAAACAGAAAACGATTGGAGGGTGGAAACTCTGTACAAAGAAGGTATTACTTCTTTCAAAATATTTATTTTAACTAAATATTAATAATGCTGACTAACCAGTCAGCATTATTATTATTAACACGCCATTGTTTGGATTTCTTATGTTTTGGAGTGCTTGCTGCATTTGTATGTCTTTTCATACAGAAGTAGTTCTGGTTTAACAGCTCAGAGCTGTACGCTCTACTGCAGTGCCCCTCTCTGGGACAACATTGTATTTGCTGATATTATAACAGAAAAACTAAGTGCTAAAGACTATGATGATTTAGAAATATTATAAAAAATAGTCATTTATCCATGATCAAAGATTAACATTTTTTTTTAAAAGTTGTGTTTTGTGCTGCTACTGCATTTGCTACTGTAGTAACTAAGACTTCTTTATGATTTTACTTTAAATTTTCAAGAAAATTATTCAAATATGCTTTGTTTTGTGCTTTTCTTAGCCTTTTTACAGTGCTGAAGCTGTGTGGGTTTTTTCAACTATATTCTAAAGATGAACAGTGTACCAACATCTGCTCACATCAACCCTTATAATTCATCTAGACACTGACAAGGCGGTGCACTGCCTATCGTCAGCAATGTAGCAAGCTAATTTTAACAAGAGCAAACTACCTGACAAATTGGAACCATGTTAACAATTAATTAGTATAGAGTAAACAGGTGTTTGTTGATAAAAAAAATAAATAAAAAATATCAGATGGCACTTGTCCACACATAAACACACTGTTATCATTCAGTGACTATAGCACACCCACAAAAGCACATCGGTACAGTGCCATAAAATATGCAAGATCAAAACGAGCATAAGAATGGATGCTCACACATCTCATCCTGTGTGGAGGCTGGAAAAAAAAGACGAAAAAAGAAATGGCGTTATTGCACACATGCTCTTCACAACCTTTTCTTCTAGCTCAAATAATGGCAAAAAGACAATGATGCAACATGCCTCTTACTGCGTCTTTGGCTGCCCACTTACAATTAGCCCACTGGCAGATCAGCAGAGCAAGGGTCTGATTTTCAGAGTAAGGCTTCCTTGTATGATCACTGAGGAGGAGGAGGTGCATTGTTATTTGACAGCACCAGTGAGATGAACCTCACCTTTTATTTATCTATAATTAAAGACTGAATATTATCCGTGAATTTACTTTAACGTGACATGGGGGGAAAAAGCTGCATTAAAATAAATCTATTGTTCCTCTTGCCCAGACTCCTGTCTCTGCTTCCATCTGTTCTTGTTGTCATAGTAAATGAGCAGGGAAAACATGGGGTAAAACAATAGAAAGGAAAACAACAAGCCAAGTCTTGCCTGCAGATCACCATCCATCTAAAACTGACTGCATGTTGAGCTGCCCTTGAACAGAGCAAAAGGTGCAAACACTCCAGCCCATTGGCATGTTTATTATTATCTTTGATGTAAAAAAATAATTAATCAGCAACTGCACAGCAATGTTCCTGAACTTGTTGTGAAAATCTCACTGTTTGGGGCCTAAGATGTGACAGATTTCTTTCAAGATAAAACATACATGGCCACTAATGAGGGTGACAGTAGCTGCATGCTTTAAAGTAAAACCCAATCCTGAATCCATTCTTATCACTGAAATGACCATTGATCTCCTCTGTTGCCAGGGTTCAAAGCAAATCAATGGACCACAATGACAAATAATAGGGCAATAAAGTATATTTCAAACGGAGTAGGATGATGTTGTGTCATCGCTAAGAGAAAGTCAAATGGTCATTTGAAGAGGATAAGACATTTGAAAGGCATGAGATTTTCATCAAACCTTAGACTGAGCAACAACGGCTTAAACGATTTTTATCAAAAGAAAAACCACACATTGCTTCTTCATTGTGTGAATTTTCACAGTGGGAAATAGTGTGTGTACCGATAAATGAGCCAAAGACACTGATCAAGGGTTGAAACATTTGGTTCATTATTCAAAGGACCAGGGAGAAAAAAAGTCCTTTCTTTCGAAAGGGCTTTTGAACTTGAGTAAACTCATCTTTATTCTGAAGCCCATTATCATAGTTGTTGGGAAAATTGCAGCTACAATTGTTTACATATCTACATATTCCCTTTAAGCCACCTGCCTGACAGCATCACCTGCATTTTCTCATTATGATGGATAAACAGAGCCACTGAGAGATAGGGGTTTCCGCTGTCAACGCATGAGGCACCTCTGTGCCAAATGCTGTTAAGAATCAATTTGGTGGTCATTTTCTAGCTATGCAGAATCAGACTTCCTGTAATTATGAATATTGCAAATAGATGCAAAAGCAATCCCCAATCTAGTATATATGAACAATAAGTATTAGTGATTCTTTGGCAGAATTTTAAATAAAAATGCTGCCTCAGTTATTGACTCAAACTGTCAGAAAGCTGGGCCTTGCTGTTATAAAAGCAGTGCAACCACTAACCTGTCAAAGCTGACAAATGGCATATCAGGGCAGAAATAGGCATGAAACACTGGGACCTGTGAGTCAGAAGATGTGGAGCTTACCAAGGTTAGACAGATCACCCCATAGTGGGAAGTAGGTTTATGTTATCTGACAGGCCCAAAACTAATGGCACCACCCAAAGACAAAACTTTGGTTAGCCCCAAGTGTAAAACGCCTTGACCCAGTGACAGATCATTTTTATGCTGCAATTTATTCTGATTGTTGTAAGGCCATTTTTCACAGCACCTTGTGGCCAATTTGGTTCACTGAGCACATTGGAAACTGTTAAACTAGACTGACACAACCCACCATCCATGAGCTGATAGGAAAAGGTCCTCTATGACAAAGAGTTTGAAAAGGATGTCTGTCAAAGTTTTTTTTCTCTCTTGGGAATATACTGTACGTCTATTGATTTTACCATGAAAACTTGGTGAAGGAGCTTTGTAGTGTGGAGGTCAGTCAAAGGCGTGGACTAAAACCCACTGTTAGGCTGGAACACTCCAGAGGATTGACCAGGACTGTCAAGGAGGATGACGTAGTCAAGTTGGGGCTGTGAGTTATGAGCTAAAACATGGTAGCCTTTACTTTTTTTTACAGAAAGGACATCACAATGTCTGCAATAGTCTCAGGTGCAAGAAGCTGCAGTCACCTTAAGTACTTTAAAGACACATGTCAATGTGTTTTAAGGAAACTGATTCATATTCATACATAATATTCCTGACAGAGAAATTCACCATCTTTCTTCTACAATTGCAATATAATAGGCTAAAGAATGCACTTAACTTTCTGTCAGACTTTTTGATCACCACTGCTTATAGACAACAGAGGTTTAGCTCACCACATGCACAAGGTCCATCATGCATTTAAACTGCACTGGACAGGGTAAATGAAACGTTGATGGTGTCCTGCCAATACATTAAGACGTAGGGAGTATGTTGTCCACAAAACACCAAAAAACGCACCAAAACATATCTGTTTAAAAGAAAAAAAAAACAAGATGGCATGAACTTAAATATATCAGACTCAGTATAGGTATAGGTAAGAGTGTTTTCAATCTTAGGTTTTAATCGTTTATTTAAACCATCTCTTTTTCAAGGTTACTGAAAACATAAAATACAAATTGATTGATTTTAAAAACAAGTTGAAATAAAGTTGAATTTAAGATTGATGTTCTCTAATCCAAACAGGGCCAAGATTGTACATACACACTTACATACCGGTATATTATTACACCTTATTAATATATAGGATGGTTTTGATGGCTGCAAAACCCATGTGGTTTTGCAGCCATCAATACATTTCTGTCAGACTCCAGGTGTGAATTGAATGAAAAAGCTCTAACCACATCTGGAATTGTTGGAAATTTCATTAACAGTTCCAGTCATGATAAATTGTATTTTTAGCACTTATAATTTTTCATAGTAATCTCTACCATTATTAGAGTTGCTACAGCTTATTGATAGTAATTGGTTTTCTGGCGTAAACCCAGCAGTTATGCATAATCAATACAAATTTTAATATGGCTATAGTTGGAGCATTTAAGATCTGATGTGAGATAATAATATTTTTCGGTCCTGTTAATTTCTATATCCTTGCTGTCTCATTTTTCATTGGGAGATATTCCCAATTTCTCCTTCTCGTACCAATGGTCATAATCCTACAATAGCAGTCATATGCAGCCAAACCATCTCAGAGATAGCAGTCACTTTGACAAACTGACAGCGTATGATGCTTTGTAAATAAGCATGTGGAACAAAAAAAAGAAAGAAAAGAAAATTTACATTTTGCCCCTGAGCTTTTTAAAAAAAGAGGTACAAAAGATGACTTAGCATTTATCTATACATGTGGAAATGCATAGATAAACATAAAAGGTGAAAAGTGAGCCTGTATTTCATTGTCCCCGTTTAGGCTAGATTTTTGACATAAGGTCTGAAAAGTCAGATTTTCAACTTATTTTTTTTATTACAAAGTGACAATGACAGAGCAAATTAAACAGCCATGAAAGTAGATAGCCATGCACATCCAGGGTTTGGAAGGAGTTCTGTTCAGTGTTGGCTTTTCCCTTTTTATGAAGATGTCTTCTTTCAACCCTCTTTCAAACCATCTTGTCATTCAGGTTTTTATATTTTATTATTCTAGATAAATTGTCTAGCTTCTATTAAAGACGTACTTAAAAGTCTGTCTTGCAGAAAGTGTTTGATGTAAAACAGGAATAGCAGTTAGAAAAACAACGTCTTGATAAGCAGGGAAACACACCCTCTCCAACACACATGAAACGTGTACAGACCCTCATTCACCTCAGTGATCATACGGCCACGGGTGTCATTACTCTCAGTATCCCAAGATAGCTGTAGGTTAGCTGTAACAATCAGTTCGTCTCTGGACAGTGACTTTGTGTTGTTGGGTGTGAGAGAGAGTGAGGGATGGGGGGTGTTTGGAAGACAGAGACTAATGGTGGGGAGGGCAGCGGGAGAGTAATGAAAACTGTCAGTCCACATTGAGTATCACATGACTCTCCTAACACTCTTTCCTGACTCTGTCCTTTAATCATTTTCTTCAAAACTGAGACCAGCTTTTAAAAAAATGGGTTTTTTAACGTTTAAATGACCAAACAGCCTATTCTTGATAGCAAGGCCAACACAGTGAGCCAATGTTTTTAAGCTGTAATAATTATGTCTCCAAAGTGATGTACAAATTTGTTCTATTTTACTTTAATATCTCCTTGTGTTTATTTCTATTGCTCCTGCAATTACAGTGTGTTTGTGCTAATGTGTTACCTTATAAAATAAAAGTGTATTCACAGCAATGTTGGACAATGGACCATTAAAAAATATGCCCTCTACTGATGATACTGTCTATTTTCTCATTTTTTTCACACATATTCACACCAGCTGTGATACTTTAACTGCAGTAATGGTTAAGGTTTGGTTTGCAGCACACATGGGAGTCACATATTCAGCAACTGAATCATAAGTCTGTGTGCTAAGCTCATCTGGTCTAAGGGTGGCAGTGTTGTTTCAGAATTCAGCTGCTCAGCACAGAGGTTGTGCAACTCTATTTGGACAGTATGCATTCCTTAAATGGGAGATCACTTCAATCTACAGTTCTCAAGTTAAATTTATAATGTGTCCATGCTTTCCTGATGCAAAAAAAAAAATCATTTTAGGACATAACACCCATTCTTTATTCTAACATTTAAAACTAATGGCATGAATCATTTTTTTCTGATTAGTAACATATTCAGAATACCACAAAACAATATGTGTCGTTACAAACAAGGTTCTATTTAATATTTGAATATATTTGAATTTTTTTAATACTATGTAATATTTCTACAGCAGTTGTAATGTTCTATGAAACAGCTCAAGCCAACACACAGCAGGGGGCAAACCAGAGCCTGGAATAAATTGTAGCTCGTGGAAAGAATTTCCTGTAGGAAAAATCTATTTCTGTCTTTTAAAGCTCACTGATGTCTGAGTGTGTGTATTTTCTGAGTGGCAGGGGATCATGTGCTCTCAGAGCTGTCCCACTAAACTCAGTTGCATGTGGACTGCTTTTCCCCTGAATTAACCAATTCCTTTAACGAGCCACTGAATTCTGATCAAACTTTCATAACACTTCTCGATTTACAACTCCCTGGTCAGGTTCCACTGAGACTCCAACAAGGAACAGGCCTGAAAGCGTCCCTGCGTCATTTACACATTAAAAAGCCCTGCCACTTCACCAATCAAATTTTCATAGAACACCACCTTTAAAAAGTCAGAGATTTCTGGCACCGTGTTCTTTATGTGTCAGCATGTGATAATCTTCCTGCAGAGTGATTTTTCTTTTTTTCTTTTTTTTCTTTTTTTATTTCAGTGTCACATCTGTGACTGTGCTTTGCCAGTAAATGTGAATTTGGTTTTGCATGAGCAAGCTTATGTAAGCTCTAACTGGAGAGTGGATGACTGAGGATAGAAAGTTAAGGGGATATTTTAAAAAAAGGCAAAATTAATTAAAAAGATATCATCTCCTTCTATGCTTCAGTGAAAATACTTGAGTTCATTCCAATATCTCCCATGTGTGCAATCTTTAATTCTGCTTTTATTAATAAACGCCGATGAAAATTCTCATAAATATATGAAATCCAACTGGAAAGTAAGGCTTGCCTTGGAAGAATAAGAAAACAGCAGAGCCAAGGATACACAATGATGTCCACAATGGGCTGCTCCAACCAGAGACAAGCATTGGACAAAAATGTATGTGACTAAAGGAGCGCCAGGTAGGGGTAAGTTATAGGGCAAAATCTAATTTTATTTTATACATTTTTAAATGTTTTATCACAATTCATTGATAGCCATCAAAGAACAACAATTAATTTTACAATATTTGAAAAGATGCCCTGAGATACAAATTAAGCAATCACCAGGATTCTTGTTGACAGATCTTAAGTTTGACAAAACACACACATGATGCCGCTGTATATTTGACATTTCTTTGGGACACACTGTCTGCTTTTAATTAAAATAAATTTTCTCATTATCACAAACTTCCTATCAGTTAGAAGTGAGCTTATTTTTGTTTCATGAAGTGAAATAATTTAAACCATAATAATCTATGGCTTGAGAATGCCATGTTAGTATCAATACCCGAGTTCTCATTTATATCCATCTTACCTCAAATATCGGTAAATATGGAGGTCTGTTTCAGCAGAATAAAAAAAATAAATAAAAAATCAAGTGGCTCCTTTCCATAAAGTCTGAAGTGACTCTTGATACCGGATTTATCAGACCATTAGGTGCACCACATTGTAAGGCGCACATTGAATTAACGGGTCTTTGTGCGTTTTTGTCCACATATAAGGTGCACCCAATTATAAGGAGCACTAAATATGTGTGTAATATCACTCTGCCCATTCACGTACACGGCTCTCTCCTGAGAGAGAACGCTGTCTCTATCAGGAGGACAGAGTAGTTGGACTACACTGTCCTGTTTCTAACACAAGGCCAAAATAAATGTAACTTTTATATTGAATCAACTTACTGGGTTTATTGTTGCTAGCGTGTACACCGGGCACGGGCTGCATAAAGGCTCCCGAATATTTGGGCATACTTTGCGCATACTGTGAGCCACAGTAAAATGTCTCTCCACAGACATTTTACCCTTCATAGTCGAGCGTACAAGTATTTACATTTCTTGTGGACAATTCCTACAATTCCTACACTTTACACCAGTGGAACAAAACGGTGGAACGCATGGTAAAATGTGTGATTAGCTAGCTGAACACCTAGAGTCGTTTCCTTTACAGCAGGCTCCCACCGCACAACTGTCAATGAGAACAGAGAGGGACTGTGACGCCTCTCGTCCTTGTGACCACCTGCTTGGAGCAACTCAGTGTGTCAAGCTCGGTGTCACATATAAAACAGTTCGATGTAAAACTTATTGCCTCCGAGAAGTTTATAGTGTGACACGTACCTGTATACGCGGTTTCCGCGCAGAGTCTGCCTTCAGTCTACCTCGAGTATGCGTGGACCTCCGAGGAGTGAACTACACCCGAGTATGTGGGGGTCTTCACATGAATGCACTTCCAGATTTTTGAGTGCATTGTACCACATAAAATTAATAAGCAAAACTTTAAATCATATATAAACTGCACCAGATTAAAAAGTGCACAATCATTTTTTGAGAAATGTAAGGATTGTAAGTGCACCTTATAGTCTGGAAAATACGGTATATCTCAAGTGTACCTTCTGGCACTACATTTCTGTTTTCTCTCTCCTGCACTTACTTAAGAGTTCGGACTAGAACCAGCAACACCCCTGCAGTAAGAGGACCCTCTCAAACTCTGTTGACATTATTTACATAATACTCCAGGTTTTGGACCACACAGTGAACACACACTCAACTGACAGGATTTACAGATAAATTAGAATATCATGAAAAAGTTAAAAAATATTTGTGACTCATTGCAGAAAGTGAAACTCAGATCAATTACATAGAGTGAAATATTTCAAACCTTTATTTCTTATAATTTTGATTATTACGTATTACAGTCAGGTTTCCATTCCCACCACAGTGCAGAGATGGCAGATTTTTCCTATGCATTTACTCAGCGCTTGAATAGGTTCATAGTCAACCAGTGACATTGTGATGTAGACCTTTGTGTTGCCTTATGGTAACTTATATTGTTGTTTTCTATAATCTGAGCTAGAGGGAACATGCAGATATTGAATAGGAGGGGACCCAAAACGGACACTTGGGGAACCACACGTGATGTTTGTGGTCTCTGATGCAAAGTTACCTACTAACATAAAAAGTCCCTCTCCTTTAAGTATAATTTAAACCAATCAAGTGCTGCACTAGAAAGGCTGACCCAGTTTTTCAGGTACTCTAATAAAATGGAGTGATCAACTGTGTTGAATGCTGCACTCAGGTCCAATAAGATAAGATAAGATAAGCTTTATTGCTCTCACAATGGATAAATTCACTTGTCACACATCAGCTTGGTGATCAAAAGAGGGTCCCAAAAGGAGAAAAAGGTGCTTAAGGTATAGACAGTGGGTCCACATATATATATATATACAGTGAATCAAAGAAAAAATGAAATTAAAAATAAAAATACATAGGAAATAAAGCAGAAATTTGAGATGACTATGTACATTCAGGGTGGCTTATATACAAATACAAATTGTGCATTAAGGTGGTACCAGGTTAGGAACAACAGTGAGGTAGTGAGATAACTATACAGCTGATAGTTATACCAGTTACAGCACTGTCATTGTTTGTCAGCTTTTTTTCCTTTATTATGTGTTATGTGAATTGTAATGTGAACTGGAGTAGCCAAAGAGAAATTTTGCCACAGGAACACATGGTGACAAATACAATATTCTTGATTCTTGACTGTGGTTCTTCCAGTTTACAATTGTATGGATGTCATTTAACACCTTGTACTTTCTTCTGTGTTTTCTTTTCTTATGTTCTGTTCATGTAGCACTTTAAATTGTCTTGTTACTGAAATGTGCTATACAAATAAACTTACCTTGCCTCACAGATAATGTAAACCAAAAATTCAGTGTCTCAGAAAATGTGAATAATTTGAAAAGACTGAATATTGGAAACTCATGGTTTCACTCTGCTGACTTGATAGAGCTCGGGAAGATGGTCTTTGACACCTTCCACAAGTAATGCAAGCCACACAAGATCATTGTTAAAGAGGCAAGTTCAGGGATTGATGTATCCAAGCATATTAATTGAGAGTTGAGAGGAAGCAAAAGGTATGGTAGGATCTATGGGGTATTGTCAAGAGGAAGATGAGAGACTTCGGAGCCTACCCGAAGGCTGCTATCAAAGCAACCTGGGCTTCCATTACACCCTCACAGTGCCACAGTGTGATCACCTCCATGCTATTCCACATTGGCTATGTTCACACTGCAAGGAAATCCGACCCAAATCTGATAATTTTGCCTATATGTGACCTATATCGGCCCAAATCCGATCTTTTCACCACCACCCAGAAATAAATGATTTGTGCCACTTTCATATGTGGTACTTATTTACATGTGTATTAAATTATTATTTTTTTTTTAAAAAGCGTCCGCAGTCTGAACAGTGATGTAGCATTTTACCCCTCTTTCACGTCTCTCTGTTGGCTCTCATAACACATCCACACACAGTACTAGCAGTTAGCGCTCCATAAAAGACCATTATTAATAGCTGTGCTGCTTTCTTCTTATCTTACTTTATTTTGCAATAATGTAGTCATATTGTTGGGTCCTGTTGCTCAAAAGCTTTCTAATAATAACAAGGAGAGATGGCCGCCGGTATTAGCATGTTTTTCAAGGTTTTTGTTTAAACAAAACTTTATAGAACACTTCGACATTACATTCAGTATTGCTTCCGGAAACAGTGTGCTGCGATGTGATGTTTCCTTCTGTTATCTGCGCTTGCAGGGCGCTTTGCGATCTTGAACAGTTCAGAGAAATATTATGATGGCGGTCACATTTAAATACTAGTATGAGCGGCCACCTCAAAAAAATCTGATTTCGGGCAAAAAAAATAAATAAAAATAAAATCTGTATTAAGCATCAAGACCTGAAGTGTGAACGTATCCATTGAGGCCCAACCAAGTATTGAGGGCAAATTAGCATACTATTTAGGAGTAAACATTTCTTTTATTTTTTTTTTCAATTGATCTTATGCAATATTCCAATTTTCTCAAATACCGGATTTTGATCATCTGTAAGATACAATCATTACAATTAGAAGACATAAAGGCTTTATGTGTAATTAATCCATATAATTTACTGTATGAGCTTCACTTTCTGAAATGAGTGCTAAACAATGTTGATTTTTCCCCCCCCCCATTTTTTTTAGATGTACCAGAAAGTAATGGCAAGTAAAGTTTCAAGTTAAAAAACGTTCAAGTCTGCATAGCTGAAATATTCTATAGATGGGACATATGCAAAATCCACTTAGGCCCTAAAGGTAGATAGTGCAAGTTTTAAAGTTAACTATTATTGATTTTCTTTCCCATACATCCCCTTATAATTGTCCTATGTGTAAAATGTGTTAACCTCCATTTACTGCAGTTGCCTCTAGAGGCTGGATTAGTCAGTTTATGAGAAAGTGATTTGGGCCGAATCCTCTGGACATGGGTGTCATGTTCTGTGCACTCTCTGCCGTAATCTGCCACAATCAATGCATTAGTTAGAGAGCATGGGCTAACTTCAAAATGCATAGCTCTTACCTCAGAAAATATTACACTTCTAAACAAAAAACCTGTGCAACCGCAACAGCAGATGGTTTTCCTCTTCTCCGATACACACACACTAGAGTGGTGTCATTTCAACTTGTTGCCAGAAGGTGCAGAAATCCTGGAACTTAAGCTATGCTCCTTTAAATACATTTTCTTGTGTGCTTTGAGTCTGTGGGAGTGCAGAAAATCTGAATATGGTCTGTACTGGTACTGCATAGTTATTTATAAATAAATAGTTATTTATTTATAAATAACTATGCATTTTTTCAAGCCACTTACTTTTCTATAGGTAAGGCAAGGCAGGTTTATTTATATAGGGCTTTTCCGTAACAAGACGATTCAAAGTCCTGTATTCTCTGTAATGTTTTTTTTTTTACCAATTACATCACAGTATTTGCAGTGGAACTGCCAAACAAGATGATGGACCTCCAGTTTACCAATTTTGTGAATCCGGCATTTATTTATTTATTTTCAACGATTTTGTTGTCCAACCTAAAGTATGACTGCAGCGTGTCATCCGGTCTGCAGAGAAGGTGATTGGCTGCAATATTTCATCTATCCAGGACCTGTACGCCTCCAGGACCCTGAGGCATGCAGGGAAGATTGCTATTACAATTACTATTACTATTACTAAGATTGTGGCTGATCCCTCGCACCCCAGTCACAAACTATTTCAGACACTTCCCTCTGGCAGGAGGCTGCGGTCCATCATGACCAAAACCTCATGCCACAAGAACAGTTTCTTCCCATCCGCTACTGGCCTTATCAACAAGGCCAAGAGCCGCCAGTGAGACTGGACACTGCCTCTCCCCCGTTCAGGACTAACAAGCCTCTGTGTTACATTAACGCACAGTCTACTGTGTATATAGCTTCTGTATATATATCTATTCTATTTTATTTTGTCTGCACCATCAACACCAAGTCATAGTCCTTGTAAGTGCAAACCAATAAACTTGATTCTGATTCTGACAAAGCTTCAGGGGGTTAAGTGAAAATGTTCAGTTTTTGGGAACCCACACAAATTATCACAGCCTACTAGAAAAATGGCTGAACGGGGCACAGTAGAATGCTCTGCAACCTGGTGTGGTGTGGGGTGTGTGCCTCCTTTGTATAAAAAAAGAACAAACCAAAACTAGTTGCTCTCAGACACACCTCAGAACAGTGGTAGAAAATGGGCTGTGGGTTAACAATAACATGGAATTCAGACCAAAGCACTGCAGTTCCACTCTAAATAGACCCCAACTAAGTGATTTAATGTGCTTTTTTTTAAAAAAAAGAGGAAGGTATTAAATGTATAAGTCCCCTTTGAATGCACAATTGCTGAAAATACAGAAAGTAGAGATTGGACTATTTAAGGTCAGTTGGAATAAGCAAAAGCCCATATAAAGTTTGTAGAGGTGATGTGTTAAAAATATGAAATAAGACATAGTAGACAACATAATATCTACTCATCTTTGTGTATCCGTCATCATGCTCTTTGTGATGATAATCAGATTTTTACAGTGAAGTGACACTGTCAACATTCATCATATTGTTTGACATCTTGAATTTCAAAGTCCTTGTAGAGCAGCTGTAATGAATCCAAAGTTAGAGATGAGTGCTGTAGAACAGCCCCTGTTCTCCCACTCTTCCACTATTCTCTCTTCTGTCATAGCACCCTTACTAATCACCCTTCAACCCAACAGACCTGCCATACCTATTGTGCACCTCTCCAGGCTGCCAGCTCTCATGGCTCCCACCTTTTCTTATTCATTCTTTGATGTGTTCTCCAGAAATCGGTACACCTTGAGTGCAGTATTGCTGTGTGACAGAGCCATCCACACTTTTCCTCCCTGTCTTCTGTGTGATTAATTCACAAGTCCAAAACAGTAACTTCCTCTGACATTAATTTCCTATGTAACATGACATCTCTGTAGCTGGCAGGACAGGTAGGCCCATGGATGCTTGAATGCTGAATTCTTTCCTGTAATAAATCATTAGCCATTAGGGACCTATGTGACCTAAATGACTTAAACAAATGAACATGTCTGCTTTAATAAGACCTTCCATTACCTGAATGTGTTTTAGAGTCAAAGAGATGGAAAAAATATGATAAAAGTATCCATTCCTGAAAGGATGAAGATTTTAGCGTATGCTTGAACTTTAATAAACTTCTTAGAAGTGCACAATTTTAGTGGTAATAAATCAAAGTGCTTTTACAATTCTAGTTGTGTAAATAATGTGCAATGTTTAACCCTGTATTTTACAAGTAATGAAACAATATCTAAAAACTGTTGTGCTATACGGCTACACAGTTAGCACTGATCCTTGCTGCAAGAAGGTCCTACATTCAAATGCAAAAAAAAAATCTCAGCATGGAGTTTGCATGTTCTCCTTGTTTGGGTTTTCTCTGGCTTCCTCCCATAAACATGAAATCGAAAGTCACCATTAAGCAGTACTGCATGCATGTTTTCTGTTTAGTTTATCTGTGCTGCCCTTAGGCAGACGACCTGTCCAGGGTGTACCCGCCCCTCAAATAATGTCTCTGTCCCCAATTTTCCTAACCCCCATTATCCATCTATTTCATATAAACAGTGTTATGCTATAAAAAAGACAAGTGATGAACTGTTTGGCAGTGGCACTATTTGGCATTGGTTTGAAGTGGTTTGTCCATTGTATTGCGTTGACAGAGTTGGCTAATAAAGACTTCTCATCAGGCTGGCAGAGAACACTTATTTTCAAAAGCAGTAAAGAATCCTGCACCATGTTTGAAGCAGTATTTCAGGCACTTCACGGGAAAAAAAGATACACTGACAGAGAGACAGACAAATGATTAGTTAGGAGATGGAGAACACAACAGCTGGGCAGTCATTAGTGACTAAAAAAACTATGGTTGGTGTCTGCTTTGTACCTTCATGGCCCTCATTAAACTTAAGTCTGGACTGCAGTTACCATTCAAAATCTTGAAGAAAAGAAAAATAAGTCATAAAAGAGTGTTCAACTTGAAATAAACAGTTCTAAACTGAACATAGACTTTTGACAATATACTTGTCTGATACATTAAAGCCTCTGTTTGTGAAAATGCTTACTTTTCTTTCAATTAATTTTTGGCATCAGGGCTTAAGATTATAATAAGCATGAAAACAAAAAAAATGCGTGCTAGTCAAACCTGATCTGACCTTTAATGAGCTAACTACAGATCATTTAAAACCTGTCATGTGTTTTTCTTGATGAACCCAGAATGTACACCACACACACAGAGCTTATACTGAAAGTTTTATTGAAAGAAAGATGAGTAGTGAATGAGGGAACCAGAGAGGCTGTACTGGACTGGAACTGGAGGTGGAGGTGGGAGCAGGACCTGAATGATCGGAGAGAGTTCTAGGAGCTGCAGGGCTGTTGTAAGATCAGAGATGCCAAGCAAGACAATTGTGGGGAGAGCAGGGGTACTGGAGTACAGGGGCAGCAGGAAATCCAGACAATGAAGCAGCAAGCAAACTTGGAGCTCAGGGGTAACAGGCAGTCCAGCAACAGAGCATGGAGCAAAACTGGAGCACAGGGATAGCAGGGAGTCCAGCAACAGAACAGAGAGCAAACTTGGAGCACAGGAGTGGCAGGAAATCCAGCAGTTAGCAGAGGCCTTACTTGAAGCACAGAGGAGGCATAAAATCCAGCAGCTAGCAGAGGCATTACTTGAAGCACAGAGGTAACATGAAATCCAGCAGCTAGCAGAGGCCTTACTTGAAGCACAGAGATGGCAGAAAGTCCAGCAGCTAGCAGAGGCTTTACTTGAAGCACAGAGATGGCAGGAATCCAGCAACAGAGCAAAGAGCAAACCAGGCTGACAGACATGAAGTGAGTGGAGACTGATGACGAACCGCCAGGGAAGAGAAGACTGAGTGAGAGGAGGAACTGAAAAACAACAGGGCAAAAAAGGCCAGACCAAAACTGAACCATGACAAAACCATGTTTGGGATTTATGAAACCTTTACTTAGTTGTGAAACCTAACCAAAAACAAAAGAGTATTTCTAGTTTGTCCAAATATTTTGCTAAACTGACCTATTTGATTATGTATTGTATTATGATTGATTTTGTATTAATTATAATTTGATATTATAATTGATAATTTGTTATTCTAATCATAGGTAAGCAAAAAATGAAAAAGTTTCATATGGTTGTGATTAGGAGCTACTTGTTTTCAATGATTATCACTAGCATTTGGGCTTATTAATGAACAATTATCAACCTTATTTACCATAAAGATGGGTGCTTAAACCAGTTGTGAAACTGGATTATATTAGCCCCCAGTAAATGTTAATAACTTTAATTTATAATTGCAATTGGAATTAATAAATACTAATCATTGAAAAAAACTAAACAAAGGGAAATGTCTATATGTATATCCTCTGAAAAGAGAGGATTCGGTAACTCTTAGAGACAAGTCATAAAAATAACCACAGAGGACTGCACTTAAGCTAGTTAAAATTTATTAAACCAATAATGCCCTGTCACATAACTTATTCTCCTTAACATTACTACATGAACACACTAACTACTGATATCAAACAACACACAACATAAAAGAAGAAAAAAAAAAAATCGGTGAAGTGATGAAACTTGGAGGTAGCAGTCTTTTGATAAATTTCATACATAATTAAGCCTCACTTAATAAAAAAAAAGTATAATCACCTTTTAAACAGCAGCACATATGATGTGCTGCTGTTTAAAAGGTGATGTTCAACAGCTATGATATGATGTTCAACAGCATTGAAATTGTTTTGACTAATGGACAGAGGTAGTGTTATAGCCCCTCAAACATTAGGCCTGCTGGCTAGCCACCATTGGCTACAGTTAGCTTCAAAACAGCTAAGCTCAGAGGCTCAAGATAGTGGGGCCAGGCAATTACATTTATAAAACACTTTTCAGTAACAACACAATTCAAAGTGCTTTGTGTTCTGTTCTCCGATATGTATATTTAGCAATATGTTGAGGCGACACAGAAGCACGCGTGACGAGTCTTCAACTTAGTAGGTACACTTTCATTCGGTCCCCCTCCAACCCAATACAGCACAAAGGTTCCTATCCACCAATAGCCTGATACTACATCCCCCTTTCTGAATAGGGTTTGTTATAAGGGTCTACATAACAACGTAGAAATGTAAACTTAAATTACACACCAGAAAGATGCCTCCTGTGGAATAATCAAGTTTAACTCAGTATCTTATTAATACTTCTCCACAGCAGAATGTGCTAGAACATTAACTTGTTATTACTGCTTATTTATTTTTTTACACTAACAGTGCACAAACTTAAATGTCTTTCCGGTCACAGACCCAGCATTAGAACTAAGATATAGATCAATCTCAGAACATTAGAGCAACCTCTATAACATTTAACTTTAGCTACAAAGAGGAAGGGATGGACTACCCAAATCCTCGATCTGAGTGTGGGGATTATTCTGCCCCATGCAGGAAACTCACTCAGTTCCTATGAACAAATATAATCATCCAGATAGGCTGGAGGTCTCCTTTTCCTCAGCGAAACCCGACTCTCAGGTGGTGGAGTCTGATGGCTATCCTCCTGCTGGTCTTCATCTGGAACAGGTGTGTGTGAAGAATTGTGAAGATTTTCTTCAGGTAATGTCTCGTGTGGAACAGCAGAAGTCTCAGGTGGAACAACAGATGTTTTGGTTGCTCCCGGAGTGTGTGAAAGATGGTAGCTATTCCTTCTCAGCATGCCTCTGGGTGTCTCGATGATGTAGGATCGAGGTGACCCTGCTCCAGACACCACTGTTCCTCTGGTTTGCAGATCTGTCACCCACACATTCGCCCCTGGACGTAGGAGTGACATGTTGCGGGCCCGGTGCCTCCGGTTGTAGTTTTGTGTTTGTTTCTGTCTGTAGTTGTTTTCTGCAGTCCTCAGCTTTTCTACATCAATAGTCTTTGGCGTTAGCTGCGACTGAGTAACAGGAACAGTTGTTCTTATCCTCCTTCCCATGAGAAGCTCAGTTGGACTGAATCCATTTGCTAATGGAGCTGAACGGTAGGCCATAAGAGCAAGATACGGATCCCCCGCCTTTTTAGGGAGATTCTTGACAGTTCTGACAGCTCTCTCAGCCTCCCCGTTGCTTTGAGGAAAATTTGGGCTGGATGTTTCATGACTGAAACCCCATTCTTGTGCAAATCTTCTGAAGGAATCCGAAGCAAACTGTGGCCCATTATCAGAACGGAGACGTTCTGGTATGCCATGGCGTGCAAAGATGGACTTACAGTGTTCGATCACTCCCTCAGATGTTGTGGATGTAAGTTTTGCAACTTCAAAGAATCTGGAGAAATAATCCACAACAATCAAGTATTGTTTGTCCTTAAACTGGAATAGATCAGCTCCCACCATGACCCATGGTCTTTGTGGAAATTCTGTGGACAGTAGTGGCTCTTTGTGTTTAGTTCTCTCCCGACAACATGTGTCACAGGTCTCTAACAGCTTAATCAGCTCACTGCTGAGACCTGGCCACCACACCGAATGTTTGGCCCTTTCTCTACACTTGGTTATCCCCAAGTGACCCTCATGCAGCTTCGATAGAATGTCCTTTCTGAGAGAAGCTGGAATCACTATTCTGCTACCATACAGAAGCAGGCCATTTTGGACAGTAAGTTCCCCTGAAAATGGCAGATAAGGCTGGAACCCTTTCTCAATAGAGTATTTATTTGGCCATCCGTCCACACAGAACTTTTTTAGCTGTTGGAGTACACTGTCGCAATCCTGATGTCTTTGGATTTCCCTTAGTCGTGGTTCCGTGGCCGGTAAACATGCAACGACTGAGTCAACGTACAAGTTGACCTCCTCTTCTTGCCGTCTTCCTGACTCGTTGAGGATTGGAGCTCTAGACAAGACATCAGCTGTAGCGATATTTTTGCCAGCCACATGGGAAATACTGTAAGAAAATCTCATTAGTCGCATTCGTAGTCTCTGTATGCGAGGAGGAAGCTCATTTAGACTCTTCGACCCCAGCAGCGGGACTAATGGCTTATGATCGGTTTCAATGTGGAACCTCTTCCCGATCAGAAACTCTGCGAACCTCTCACAGGCCCATGTTGAAGCGAGAGCCTCCTTCTCAATCTGAGCATACCTCTGCTCCGTCTCGCTGAGAGACCGTGATGCATATGCCACTGGCCTCCATCCCGTATCAGCATGTTTCTGGAGAAGAACTGCACCGAGTCCATACGATGATGCATCTGCTGACACGCATGTCTCTGCATTCGGGTCATACAACGCTAGTCCTGGTGGTGTCGTCAGATCTGTTTTGATGGCGTCCAAAGCCTGTTGCTGTGGTGGACCCCATGACCACATGTTTGACTTCTTCAGAAGATCTCTCAAAGGTCGGGTTTTCTCTGCCAAGTGTGGGAGGAACTTCCCAAGATGGTTCACCATACCCAGGAAGCGTCTCACCTCGCTTATATTTTTGGGCTCCTCCATGGCTCTTATAGCTCTCACTTTATCCGGATCTGGACTCACTCCTGACGCATCAATGACTTGTCCCAAGAACTTTATGCTGCGTTTAGAAAACTCACACTTGTCATTTAGTGTTACTTTCGCTTCCTGGAGTCGAAACAATGCCTTCCTCAGTCTTTCATCGTGCTCCTGCTGTGTCGTCCCCCAGATGAGGACATCATCCATCTGACAAAGGACTCCATCCAGGCCTTCTAGAATCCGTGTCATGCGTTTCTGGAAGTGCTCTGGTGCTGATGAAATCCCAAAGCAGAGCCGATTGTAGCAATAGCGTCCAAAAGGTGTAATGAAGGTTGTGAGCAGAGAAGACTCCCTTGACAATGGAATCTGCCAGAATCCAGCATTGGCATCCAATTTGGAGAACACTTTTGCTCCTGCTAGCTGTCCGAGCGTGTGCTCAACTGATGGCAGTGGATGTTTTTCTCTCATGACATATTTATTCAGTTCTGTGAGGTCAATGCATATCCTCACCTTGCCAGAGCTCTTAGGGACAACCACCATAGGTGCACACCAGTCTGTTGGCTCCTCCACTTTGGTGATGACCCCTTCCTGCTGCATACGGTTGAGCTCCTCTTTAACCTTCGGCAGTAGGGGGAGGGATATCCGCCTCGGCGTTGAGAGGGAGAAAGGCTGCGCATCGGGTGACAGAACAATGTTATACTCGCCCTCCATCAGTCCTAGTCCTCTGAAAAGTTTAGGAAACTCCTGCTTCACAGCATCAATAGAGTCCAAACTTATTTGGTTCACCCTTGCAACCAAGTTTAATGCCATTGCAGCACGCCCACTCAGCAATGATGTACATAAATCCTTCACAACATAAATGTCCTCCTCAGTACTAACACTGTTGTTGCTGAGTGTTGCTGTAAACATGCCTTTCACCTTCAATCCAGTGCCTCCTGGTCCCTGCAGGATTTTCTTTGGTTTCTCTAATTTACCAAATTGGTGCTGAGAATACAGTGTTTCTGGGACAGCGGTGACATCAGCTCCTGTGTCAATTTTAAATACAGTCTTATGTTTGTCCACCAGTATGTCCGTCATCCATGGATTGTCTTTAATGTCTGCAGAAAGCGATCCCAGAAAAGCAACATCATTATTTGTCTCTGTGCTTTCAGTGGTAAACCCAGCATTCACTTCACATATTTTTTTATTTCTGCAGACCCTAGCAAAATGTCCCTTTTTCCCACAATAGTTGCAGGCTGCTTCTCTAGCAGGGCATTGCTGCATACTGTGTCCTTTCGTGTCCCCGCATCTTCTGCACTGTGCCTTTTTATCCTGTGTTGCTTTTGTAACGACACATTTGCTCGGCGCCTTCGGCTGTCTGGGGCGCACGCTCCCGCTCGCGTGAACGCGGTCCAACTGCGCGCCAGCTGTGTCTGATTTAAAGTTAGCATGAAGCATCTCCTGTTGCTTTTTCACTAGCTCACTCTGACGGGCTCTGTTTAACGCTTTCTCTAGCGTCAGTTCAGGGTCCATTTGTAGCTGTTCTGATAGTCTTTTATCTCTCAGACCCACGACGAATCTATCCCGCACCATCTCATCATGCAACGTCCCGTATCCACAGTATTCAGCCAGACAGTGTAACGCGGTGTGAAAGCCGTCAATGGACTCACCCGTCTCCTGTTGCCGCTGATTGAATTTCGCCCGTTCAAATATAACATTCCTGCGGGCTACGAAGTGAGCATCCAGCCGTCCCTTAACAGTGTCGTACTCACTCGCTTCTTGCGGAGTTAGATGCAGGGAAACCAGTATATCTTCTGCCTCGTCTCCCATGGTGTATATCAGCGTATTTACTTGGTTTTCGTCCGCTTGTGTCTCCAAACCAGACGCGATGCGAAACCTCTCGAAACGCTTTATCCATTTCGTCCAGTCTTCTGCTCTGAACGTGAATTTTTCTGGCGGGGCGACTTGAAACTGGTTCATGACGTTGTATTATTATTATTATAATTTTTTTTTTCAGCCGTCAGTTTTCTCTTCGCTAAGTAGTCTATACTTCTGACACCATGTTCTGTTCTCCGATATGTATATTTAGCAATATGTTGAGGCGACACAGAAGCACGCGTGACGAGTCTTCAACTTAGTAGGTACACTTTCATTCGGTCCCCCTCCAACCCAATACAGCACAAAGGTTCCTATCCACCAATAGCCTGATACTACACTTTGCATAAACAAAACAGAAACCAGAGGAAATAAAGCATTACAAATACAGAGGACATTACAGTGCAAGCACATTTGCATTGGAATAGTAGCAGCAGGTTAGATACGGTATAAGCCAAGTTGGACTACAAATTTTAACATTTGAGGGAAACTCTAAACATATAGGTCTTTAACCTTGATTTAAATTAACTCAGGGTTTCAGCACTTTTACAGTCCTCTGGGAGTTTGTTCCAGATATGTGGAGCATAAAACTAAATGCTGGTTCTCTGTGTTTAGTTCTGGTTCTAGGTACGCAGAGTAGGCTGGAGCCAAAAAACCTTAGTGGTCTGGAAGGTTGATAACAAGTCAGTGATGTATCTAGGTGCCATTCAGGAATTTATAGACAAACAGAAGTATTTCAAAGTCTATTCTCTGAGATACAGGAAGTCAGTGTAAGGACCTTTGGGCTGGGGTGATATGGTATGATATGATATGATACAATACAGGACTGGGGCGGACTAAATCCCAAACAATGGGCTACTGGCTAACACAATGTGCTTTAGAAAACCTGCGGGAAACCAAAGGGATGGAAAAAAAGGAAGAGAAGAAAGGAAAAGTGATTGGAGCTTAAAGTTTCAACTCACCCTCATGTAAAAGCATATTGCAGCCATCAGACAAATTTGAAACATTCCATCAAATTGGGCAGGGATACAGAGGAACAGTAGGGGAGGTGGGCTGTGTTCAAGACTGGTTTGGGAGGGGGCAACCGCAAGCTTGATTTGCCATATTGAGTCATGGAGAGTTATGCTGGTAACCATGGTTTGTTCTTTTAAGGTGTAGGATTCTTCACCCCCCTCATCCACTTGAGGGAGGCTTGTTGAGCTCAGCGGAGCTGGGGATTTTCAGTTTGAACTGCTTGCTCAAGGTGCTGACTCTGAAGCCCGGGACCCGATGCTGCAGAGGCAATGGAGGACAGAATTGGTCCGGCTATATATTATATTTATTTCCTGCTTTGTAATCCAAGCAGTACCACCGGCAGCTTTGTGCGTCATATTACTCATTGTAATATGAGTACGAAGCAATGTTGATCTTCTCTTTGCTCCGACTGCAGCAGGCAGTTTTAAATATGAGGGAAGGCAGAGAGGGAAGTTTACAGCAACCACGGTGAAGTTAGTTCTAGGTTGGACAGTGGACTAACGCGCTCAGCGGCTTCAGCAGCGTCTGCCTCCTGTTTAACTGTAATGTGAAATCTAGACATACATTCTTGTAAAGGCCCCCACATACTCGGGTGTAGTTCACTCCGCGGAGGTCTGCTCATACTCAAGTCGTACTCAAGGCAAACTCTGCACGGATTCCATGCATACAGGTACGTGTCACACTATAAACTTCTTGAAGACAAGCAGTCGTTACATCAAACTGTTTTATATGTGACACAGAGCTTGATACACTGAGCTGCTCCAAGCAGGTGGTTGCAAGGACGCACGCCACACAATCCTTCTCTGTTCTCACTGACAGGTGTGCGGTGACAGTCTGCTGGATAAGAAACGGCTCTAGGTGCTCAGCTAGTTTATCACACATTTTATCATCCATTCCGTCTCTTCATCCCATTGGCAGAAAGTGTGGGAATTTGTAGGAATTTGCCACAGGAAATGTAGGCAACAGTACGCTCGACTTTGAAGGGTAAGATCTATACGGAGAGTCAGCGCGGAGTCCACCAGGCTCAGAGTGTGCACAAAGTATGCCAGAGTATGTGGGAGCCTTAAGGCAGCTGGCGCCCGGAGTATGCGCTAGCAACAATAAACCTAGTAAGTTAACTTATTATAAAAGTGATGGAGATGTCTATTTTGAAGTGATATTGCACACGTGTGAAGAATATTTAGTGCACCTTATAATCCGGTGCACCTTATGGTCCGAAAAATACGGTATTATGGTTACTGAAAATTTCAGGAACAGGTGGCTGCTTCAAATCTATCCATTGTCTTCTGATTATCTGAGATTGTGTTGTGGTGGCAACACGACCAGCCGGGAAACCCTGACATCTCTGTTCCCAGAGACATCCTCCAGCTCATTGTAGGTCTTCCCCAGGGTCTCCTCCCATTTGAACGTGCCCAGGAGACATCCTGATCAGATGTCCAAACCCCATCTATATACTCCTTTTTATGTTGAGAAGAAGTAAGTCTAGTTTGAGCTAACCCCAGATAACAGAGTCTCTCGCTCTATCCTTAAGGTCGAGCCTGGCAACCCTCCAGAGGACGTTAATTTAAGTTACTTGTGTCTCATTCTTTTGTTCAAAATCCATAACTCTTGACCATAGGAGAAAGTCGGAAGGTAAACTGACTAGTCAATCAAGAGCTTTCCTTTTTTCCTCAGCTCTTTCTTCACCGCAACAGACCAAGAACAGAGAAGAACTTCACAAATAACCTGTTTGCCTAATTAGTAATGAGTGACTGGAGCACTAGATTAAAGATTTAATATACATTTTATCATTTGTTTCTCTTGCTTTTAAGTGTTTGGCATATTAAGCTCTCTTTAAAGCAAAGCTTAAAGGTTTTTGTTATGCTAATATTTTATTTTGATTCCATGTAAAGCCCTTTGGATTGCCTCTATGATCAGTGCTATATAAATTAAAATAAATATGGCAGATGAGGAAGTCTGTTGTTTTGTGACTGATTATGTGCAATCACCAACTTTGCTTTTTTTAAGCTTTGATAAACTGGGAATGTCCAGGTAATCTCTTTGAAATTTATACTACGTATACCCACGAAAAAGCCATGCTTAAGTGCAACAATGCCTCTAAATATTGGGGAAACAATACCTTTTCTTTCATCTTCTTCTTTTACATACCAATTTCAAGCTTTTTCCTTTGGTGAGTGGAAGCTTCACAGATCACAAACAAATCATGATTATAAGAGCAGTTTTTTGCACCAGTAAGTTTCTTCAGGATCCAACATGGTGTGTACAGCAAGTGACTTTTAAGCACTGACTTTTGTATTTATTACTGGGCAGTTTGACAATCTGGAGACTATGCTACAACTTTCTAAAATTATCACTTCAGAAAACTACAAACCACAGATACAAAAGGAAGAGTGTATCTTTAAATAGAGAAGAGAATGTGAAAGTGTATTAACATACAGCTATAAGATGCCTGCACCTAATTAAACTTTAGTATCTTTTCAATGTTAAGTGCAATCCAATGTTAATTAACTTACTAATGGAACCTCAGGGGCTTCATTCAGTGACTCAAGACATAGCGAAGATGAAAACCGAAACACTGAATCATGAGTGAAACTTTTTTAAAGTAGTGAAACAAGATAATAGCTCACCCTGGGTGGTCCAACAAAGGCATAAAGTCAGTTTGCCCAGACATATTCTTGTTACTTTCACAGGAAATCAACTTGAAATAGAGCATTAGATTGAATCATTATCCTTTGTTCCAAGTTTTGAAAAAAGCCTTGTTTTAAACTTACAAAGATGAGCATTTGGAAATGTAACTATGTGGCTGTCATTGTACCCTCTTCACTTTAACCTCATGAAGTCAGTTTTATTACCAAGAATTTAGTTGCTTGCAAAATAGTTTTTACTTATGAAATCGATCCAACAAGAGCTCATCAACTGTACATTGTGTTTGGAAAAACACTTTTCCATCATAGAGGAAAATGTGGAAGTTGAAAAAGTAATTGAGAGCTCTCACCTTTTAAATTACAGCATAAAACAGACATTTATGTGAATGGTTCCACACCCATCCACACACTAAGTTTAATCACTTGAAAATCTAAAAAAAAAATTAATTGTGTAAAATACATTTATTTTAGTCAAAGTTTACAAAATATGGGAATGGCAGTAAAAAAGTGCCACATACCAATTGTTTGTTTATTTTTAATTACAGAATATTATAAACAGAGGTATATGCTTTTCTATGATATGTCAGGTCCTTTTGTAAAGTTTCCTGCTTCTTGGTCATTAGGCTGTGCAATGTCTGACCTGTTTGACAAGACAAAAGAATACACGATTGTTTATTGTAAATATTTATTTTTCAATGAATGACAAATTAACTGTTACTTGCTACTTGCCAACTGAAAATTAGCTATGTTTAGCAGTTTCAAAATATACAATATTGTAACCAAAACAATCTTAATAATTTATTTTACCAAAATTATGTTTTTTGTTTATAATTTTATCGTAACACTAGTTCTTTCTCCAGTTGCAGGCTGATGTTCGTCTTACTTATTTTAATTCCATGTGCATTAAGTCTATGAAAAAGATTTAAAAAGAAGGATGAGCTGAAGAAGTCTGCATTCCAAGCAAGAACCGTAACAGTTCAACACTATGAGAGGGAAGTAAACATTAAGTCCACAGATGAAACTGGCAAAGACCAATGTTGTGCCATTACACACCGTTTTAAGTCATTTAATGTTTATCAAATAGCTCTCAGTCTGTTAGGTATTGCCCAGAAAATATCAGCTCAAACAGCTGATATTAGGACAATAGTTGAAAATCAGTAAACTTTAGGACACTTGATTTTATTAATGCAATTATTCCTCCGGGAAGCTTGGGGTGCTTCATGAGTTAACCAAAAGTTATACAAAACACCATTAAGGTGACATAAATGTTCCATATTACTGCGGTAATAATGCTCGTAGCACTATAGATGGCGGAGCAAACTGAAAACAAACAATATGTTTAAAACTAACCATAATTGTGTTGACTCGGTGGTAGCACTAATGTTATCCGGGAAGCTAAATGTGCTATGCTAGCAGACATTTGTTGCTAATTCAAAAATACTTATACGCTGTATTTGGTCTTTCCTGGCGTGGCTGTGTTCGCTCTCTTGAGGCTGCGGCATACTAAGCTTCCCTGCAACAGCTGAGAAAAATCACAAGGCTGGTTTCACCATAGACGGATTCTTTCTATGCCGTCTGATTACGCACACGATAGGCTGCAGATTTAGTTTTGATGCAGCCTGCATATATGAACTCCAGCCGGATCCTCCACTCCACAGATGGAGATGACTGTTCTCCCCAATTCTACTAGGGCAGCAGGTAAAAGAGAGTGAACCCCCCCTTCCACACACACACACACACACACACATACACCCCTGCTGTGAGAGGCAGTCCCCTGGGGGCCTGTAAATGTCTCACATTGCAGTGGCTTCAAACTTTAGTCTGATTTTATTCCTCATGGCTTGATTGCACAACACCAAGAAAACAAGGTTGGTGGATAACTTATTGATGGGTGACATCAGTTCACTGCTCTCTTTCACTAGACTCCAATTAAACTTTAAACTAATTGCCGTGTGTAGCCACAAGTGCAGGGATCCAGTTTATCATGTTTTAATCCCAGGCCTGCACTGAAACATAACGTTCAGCAGCTTCAAGAGCATTACTAACTGTGAGGAGTACTGGTGGATAAACTAGCATGGCGATTTTCACCGTCAACGTATTTCCAAACAGCTAAAGATGTGGGAAATATATGTTTGAACATATATATTGCTCTGTTGGCTAAAATCTCTACTTTAACAAAATATTAGTTTACAAACAAGAATTCACTGCATAACCGAGCGTAATTTCTGTTTGTGTTTAATAGTGGTTATAACTTTGATGGAACTGGATGAGAAGTAATGTAAAATTACTCAATAAGAAGTGGCAGGAGATCTTGGAGGCCAATTTTTCTTAAATAAATTAATCAAACAGTTTCAAATAATAGGCGTAACAGCTTTTGTCTGTTTTGTGCGTGACATGGAAGCATGTTCTGTTATTTCATTACATAGTGTCAGAGTCTTTAGTGTTATTTAATAGCAGCATTAAAAGAGGATTATTAAATGTTCTGATGTAACAACCGATAATTTTCCCGTTGCCACAAATGCGAAATTCATTAAGCTCATCCTCCAATACTTTTGTATATGCAGATCCCGTTGATAAAGCTGCAGGGCCTGATAGCTATCACATTTAATTAAAGTGCTAATTATAATACTTAGAATCCTATTTGGACTAAAATGATCAAGCAGAAACAAATGTTCTTGCTTCTAAAGAAAAGCACATCCATAGTTTGTTCAAATTCTAGTCTTTTGCGTGCTCCCTGTCTAAAAGAGCTGTTAAATCAACAAAAAAATTGAACAAGAGAATATAATGTCAGAGAATGCTTAACATCTTGTAAAGTCAATTTTATGGGTCTATATCATCTCTTTGCTTCACATATTTTAGGGTAAAGTTTTGAATGGTATGGCTAAAAACACTAGATACTGTATATAAATGTAACAGTCGGGTAAAAATTTAATTTATTTAGAAATTTAGAAAAAAATTCTGAAACAAAATAGCTGAAAAAGATGAGAGATAAAAATGCTTAAAAAATGCTCGAGTTTGAAGCATTTGCGTGGGACAGAAGGAGGATTTCTACACAAAGATTGTCCAGAATCATTGTTTTAAAAAGAATGATATGGAGTTAAACTACATTGGTGGGCAGGCCAGCTGACAGCTTTGCTAGGGCCCGGGACAACAAAGTATTTTTGGCCCCCCACAACACACACACACACACCCACACACCAAAAAAAAAAAAAAAAATGTCTACTTAACTGTATACTTCATTCTCCTATGCCTTATACATACACTTATACATAATATTAATATCCTGTATAGCACTTCTGGATAGATGCAAACCACATTTTGTTGCTTTGTACTTGTTACAGTGCAATGACAATAAAGTTGAATTCTATTCTAATTCTATTCTTTTATTTTATTCAATAATCTGCTGTTTAGAAAAATATTTTTTTTGTCCTCCAAACAAGTCTTAGATGACTTCGCTTCATTATTGTGGTTAGACCCTCTGAATCTGCTGGCAGTTCATTTGCCATCTCTGAGAAAGGCTTCCTTTTTGCTGTTAAACGCACAACATTCACTCAATCAGAATCAGTCATTTTTGTTGGCCATAACGCGGGATCATTGAAATTAACGGGGTGGTCCGTCTCTGAGCCACTATGCTCAGACTCTCTGATCGGACAGCAAGCCCCTCCACCTGCACTTCTCTGTTATCGGTAGGGATGGTAAACACACTGCACTGCATTGTACATAGGCTGACAGGTTGGAGGCTAAATGAGACAAGAAATGGAGAGAATGTATTCTGTAAAAAGCATTTTGAAAGGAATGCAATTTGTAAAACTGGCTCCCATGCCAAAAAACATTTTTTAACCTCTTAAGACCTGAGAACTGTAGTTCAAACATAGGCTTGTAGATACCTGAAAAAAGGGTGGAAAACATCAGTTTCTCTTCAAATATGTTTGATCAATTGTCAACCTAATTTACAGATCTGTTAAGAAAAATAAAAATAAATGTATGTTTGAAGATAAACTGATAATTTTCAGTCATCAAAAAGCTTATATTTAGACATAAATTCTAGGTCTTAAGAGGTGAAGAAAATCTGGAAAACAGATTTAGGTTTAACTTTTTTTTTTTTTTTATTGAGATGTTTTTCAAAGTTTCTTTTTTGAACATGTTTTTGTATTGCCCAGCTCTAGGTCCCACAGTTCTCTTCCTTTATTTATAAGGTAAGAAATACCCTTATTGTCCCTCGGTGGGGGAATTTGGGTGTGACAGTGGCAGAAACACAGAGTTAAACACTAAATAAGTCATGAAAAACATGTTAATTTAAAGTTAGTTCCACAGCAACATAGAATGAACTTATTAAAAAATGAAATTATAGAAACAGAGTAACTGTTGGTCAAATCTTGATAATATGGCATACTCAGAGAAAATGAACTATTCAGGTAAGACAGGGGAAATACAGCAGCCTATCATGTATTCAGTTCTGTGCACAGGCTGTTTGGTATTGTGTGTTTTTTCCACCACTTCTCTCCAGTAGGGTGCCACAGGTGTTTCTCATCCACTCCAATTATGAGGAGCATTTAAGGTGGCAGGAGACAGAAGGAAGGCATTAATATACATATAGCATCCTGATCCACACTCCATTCCAGTAGATGGCAGTAATGCACATCAATAAGTTGCTTGCCAACCACCATAAAACACAAACGAAGAAGAAGAAGAAGAAGAAGAAGAAGAAAAAGGAAAAGGAAAAGGAAAAGGAAAAGAAAAAGGAAAAGAAAAAGAAAAAGAAAGGCAACAGAGCATTAGCTCTTCCTGAGCGGTACCTGACAGAACCTGTGTTCCTCGTTATATCCTGAAATTTCTGTTTTCAGAATAACATCCATGTTAGGCTGAAACCCAAAAGGAAAAAAAAGAAAACATAAAGAAGTAAAACAGATGAAGTAAAGGAATGCTCCTAGGGGGACCTCTTATCTTGGGACACCACCCAAGGAAGGAAGGAAGGAAGTTTTTAAATAAACTTGAAACACCTGTGTGACTCCCTAAGCCTCAGACATGCAGATGACAAATGATCTCTGTTATCAACCTGGAAGATGCCTCTGGTAAAACCAATTTTATATTTTCTCTTATTTATCAAATGTTGTAGTGAATCATAGAAAGCAAAGGGGTTGCAAAAGTAGAAACTTTGTGTTTAATTTTAACCTTAAACAATGACAACTTGCTTTAATTGTGACATATTGTAGTAAATCTTGGTTTGAATTAGAAAAAAATCATGTTATTTAAACTAGGCTTGTTACAACTTTAGAATTGAAAATTGTTTGAACTTTGGATTTGGCATGTTGAAGTAAGTAAATGTTTGTTTCTTTGCTTGAAGGTCATCAATCTGATATTGTCTTAAATAAATCAAAAGATACAAAAGAGAGTTGTCCCAGGTGTTATTCCAGGTTAAGCCTTTTTCAAGTTTGGGCAGGAGAGAGTAAATAATTTAATTTATTCTCCCAGGCTAACCACTCCTGCCTGAAACCTGGTATGAATCATTCTCATAACCTTTCTCCGAAGATCCTCAGAGTCAGCTCTATTTCCGGATCCCAAGAGCCTTCCAGGCACCCGAGGACACAGGTGACATCCTGTGGATTTTGTTACCAGTCTTACTCCATCCAAATGTAAAACTTTCATACTCACCATCATTGACAAATTCACTTAGTCTCACCAAACTCCCCTAAGCATTTGTTACTGCCCAGCTCCTGTTCCACCATGTCTTCCGTCTTCATGGGATTCCCTTTGAATGAGTGTTATCTCTCAAGGTTTGGTGAGATATAGGTAATACCCAAGGGACCAAGGCCCAACTCTCGTTTGGTTTCCACTCTCAGACAAATGACCAATGCGAGTGGATGAACCAGGAACCTGATAACACCTTCCACTGTCTCTGTTAAGGGAGTCCTACTTCCTGGAGTCGATTTCTTCAATTGAATAAAAACAAAACTGAAGTAATACGCTTTGGACCAACAGAGGAGAGATCAAAAGTTAGCACACAGCCTCAGCTGCTTCAGCTAGAAACCACTGATCAGGCCCAAATTCTGGGCGTAGTTATGGACTCAGACCTGAACCTCCTAAAGAGAATTACAAGCTCGGCTTTCTATCACCTGAAGAACATTTCCAGGATTAAAAGACTAATGTGTCAGCAGGATCTGGAAAAACTAATCCATGCGTTTATTTTTAGTCAAATTAATTACTGCAACGGTGTTTTCACAGGCCTAAAAAGTGGATCAGACAGCTGCTGCTGCCCATGTCCTCACTAAGACTAAGAAACTAGAGCACATCACCCCAGTTCTAAAGTCCTTACACTGGCTCCCTGTATCTCAGAGTATAGACTTTAAAATACTTCTGTTAGTCTATAAATCCCTGAATGTTTTAGCACCTAAATACATCACAGACTTGTTATCAGTGTATCAACCCTCCAGACCACTCAGGTCATCTTGCTCCAGGCTACTCCGCATACCTAGAACCAGAACCAAACGAGGAGAAGCAGCATTTAGTTCCTATGCTCCACTTATCTGGAACAAACTCCCAGAAAGCTGTAAGAGTGCGGAAAGCCTGAGTTCTTTTAAATCAATATTAAAAAGACATTTGTTTAGGATTGCCTTTGACTGTTCTAGTTTAACTGTTTTACTGAAACATTATTAGTTCAACTTTGTAATCCAACTCTTTTTAAAGTACTTCTTGATTCTGAGATCATACAAGTTGCTATAGTGTCCTATAATAGAAAGTCCATATATTATTATGACCTGAGGAATTTTTTTTTTAAAAATTCGATGACAAAGTGGATTTTTAAGGCTTTTTAGCTCATACAAAATGTTGCGCCAGGTGTCACATGACCAATGATGTCATTCGTTGACAAGCGTTGATCTGTTGACATTGCAACAAGTTACTTCCTGGGGTCCGTTCTTCATATGTCGCTAACTCAGTTAGCAGGATTTCATTGTTGACGATTTGGCATGATCTTGGATCGTTTGGTTCTTCGAAAGACATCCTGCACTTGTTGTCATAGCAACATGTGCGCCAGCTTAAGCTTGCTCGAGAGCAGGCTTATTTCATGTAAACAAGATTAGATCACGGCTGTATAAGCGGAGGAGATGGAGAAGTCTGCCGTAGCCATTTCCATTTTTACGACTGCAACCTGTTGCGGAAGATGCAAGAATAATTTGCAGAGTTTTTCGAATTAATCGCGTATTGCGCAATAGACAGGATCCTTTAGCGCAGCGCAACAGTGTAATTGTAGAGAGATTTTTCTTGGTGGTTGTTATAAACAGACAAACACATCATTTAACATTGGCTTTTAAAGAGGAAAAAGTGGTGTTGGAGCCATAAATCTAAAATATTTAAGTTATTTGTATGATGGTTTGCTTTTTATTTTTATCCTATAAGAAGATTTGTTCGGGCCATTTTATTGTGAAGTTTAGTTTACTTTGAAAGGCTTGCTTCCTGTCGAGCCGTATATTGTATTAGAAAAAAACTATGGATGGATTATCTAGCCACGGAGCAATACAGTTTTACCGTGTAAACTGTGGATGATTTGGAAAAGGAAAAACTTCATTTTTTCTCTAGATAAAGAATTTTTTTGTTAAAATTCCCAGTTTGCACGTGTCCTTTACTTCCCGCGTCTAAGGAATGACACTGAAATTTGGATCTCTTGACATAACAAGTGCCTTTTTAAAATAAAGTATAATAATTAAAGGCTACCATTTTGTAGAATATTCTTGTATTTCACTTTTACTTGTCCCCATGTTCTAGTGGGTCCTGTGGAGGCTCTGATATAAAAGAACAAAGTAAATATGAAATTATTAAAATGCAAAAATTCATACTGTAGAAAGTGATAGAAACATCTACCATGGACAGTATTTACGCATTAATTTGTCTGCTGCTTTTTGCCAGCCCTCTCTCCTGGCTTTAACAGATTTTTAGGTGTTTTAATTAATGACTAAAATTCGGCATAACCTTCCATTAAAAGCTCTTGTTCTGCTTGGGAGAAAAACTGTGGGCGTTCTTTGGCCATGCTGAACAGCCAATAGCAGCGTTGCTGATCAATGTTTCTACTATCGATACATTTCCCCTTTTAAACAAACGCATGAACGCGCAGTTGTCTCAGATAACTCAATCCAGCCATACTAATCGTAAACAACAGGTGTGTTGGAAGAACCCAATTAGCCGGATCATGATTAGCCGAATGAAATCATCTTGGATGTTTTAAGCAACGTACGAAGAACGGACCCCTGGGCCCCGTTCTTCGTACGTTGCTTAAAACATCCGTGATCAAATGACACATCCAAGATGATTTCATTCGGCTAATCATGATCCGGCTAATTGGGTTCTTCCAACACACCTGTTGTTTACGATTAGTATGGCTGGATTGAGTTATCTGAGACAACTGCGCGTTCATGCGTTTGTTTAAAAGGGCAAATGTATCGATAGTAGAAACATTGATCAGCAGCGCTGCTATTGGCTGTTCAGCATAGGCAAAGAACGCCCACAGTTTTTCTCTCAAGCAGAACACGAGCTTTTAATGGAAGGTTATGCCGAATTTGAGTCATTAATTAAAACGACAGGGAACACCTCAAAGTCTGTTAAAGCCAGGAGAGAGGGCTGGCAAAAAGTAGCAGACAAATTAATGCGTAAATACTGTCCATGGTAGATGTTTCTATCACTTTCTACAGTATGAATTTTTGCATTTTAATAATTTGATGTTTAATTTGTTCTTGTATATCAGAGCCTCCACGGGACCCACTAGAATATGGGGACAAGTAAAAGTGAAATACAAGAATATTCTACAAAATGGTAGCCTTTAATAATTATACTTTATTTTAAAAAGGCACTTGTTATGTCAAGACATCCAAATTTCGGTGTCATTCCTTAGACACTGGAAGTAAAGGACACGTGCAAACTGGGAATTTTAACAAAAAATTATTTATCTATAAAAAAAATTAAGTTCTTCCTTTCCCAAGTCATACACAGATTACACGGTCACAAACTGTATTGCTCCGTGTCTAGATAATCCATCCATAGTTTTTTTCTAATACAATATACGGCTCGACAGGAAGCAAGCCTTTCAAAGTAAAACTAAAATTCACAATAAAATGGCCTGAACAAATCTTACCGAATATGATAAAAATAAAAAGCAAACCATCATACAAATAACTTAAATATTTTCTATTTATTGCTCTAACACCACTTTTTCCTCTTTAAAAGCCACTGTTAAATTATGTGTTTGTCTGTTTATAACAGCCACCAAGAGAAATCTCTCTACAATTACACTGCTGCGCTGTGCTAAAGGATCCTGTCTATTGCGCAATACGCAATTAATTCAAAAAGCTCTAAAATTATTCTTGCACCTTCCACAACAGGTTGCTGTCGTAAAAATGGACATGGATACGACAGACTTCCCTATCTCCTCCGCTTCTAAAGCTGCAATCTAATACTGTTTACATGAAATAAGCCTGCTCTTGAGCAGGTTTAAGCTGGCGCACATGTTGCTATGACAACAAGTGCAAGAAGTCTTTCGAAGAAACAAACGATCCAAGATCATGCCAAATCGTCAACAATCAAATCCAGCTAACTGAGTTGGCGACATACGAAGAATGGACCCCTGGTTGCAAACTTGCTTCCTCAAACACAAATAGACGGATTAAACATGGTTAAAAAGCGTGTGGCTTATGTTTGGTCAAATACCAACAAGGATAATGTCGCCTTGCACACATTTTCGAACCCTAAATGTCCCAGAGGTGACAAAATCCACGCTCAATGGAATTGCCAAGTAGCCGGTAGCCTCTACACTTTCGTTTCAGATGCAGCGTTGCCTCACAAGTCCTGAGCGGAGTGTTTCTCCGACTCCAGCCGCCACAATCCCTGAGTGGCCTAAGCCCTGAGAAGCTCTCTGCGCTCAATCAGAGTCCACCGAGCTTTCTGCTGATGTCTCCTTCTCTCCTCCTCACGCAGTGGGAGCGGAGAAATCTCACTGTCATCACAGCAGCCTGCTGTGAAACGACGTGTTATCCACACTACCTCTCAGCACGGCCCTGCTACCCCGCAGAACCCCAATGCGTTTAAAGCCGTGGTGGGGATAGACCCACAGCCCTTTCGGTTCGGAACCCCCCCCCCCGGAGAATATGAGCGCCACGGCGCCACATATAAATGCGCGTCCGCTCTCAGAACGCTCACCTCCAGATTAAGTAAATTTCCGGGAACGCATAATGCTGAGACACTGTGGTTTGTGCTGAATGTACGTCTTTTTCTTTTATATACTGTTTTGGCGTATTTCAGCCGTCATAAATGATGCTAGGCAATCAGGCTTGAACGGATTGTTTCCGTGTTTACATCCGAACTGTCAGCTAGAACCGCGATTATAAGCCCTTATTCCAATTATACACCAGCAACCCATCTCGCTAATTCTCCTAAAATGTTTTTCTCAGACTTACCCGAATTGTAACAGACGCTTGCGCTGTCTTTCATGTTAAAATCATCACTTTGTGACTCCGCATTTGAACTTGTTGGGTACTCCATTGTACTCTCTGTAGCGTAGCCTGAGCTACATCAACAAACTACGTCATCGTACCACGTGACCCAAATTGTGGATTTTCAGCCTAGCGGTCGCCGAGGGACAATTTTTAGTCCTTAATAAAACCTTTAACGGCGGAATCACGATCTTAATGCCACATTTTTTTTAAAATATGGTCACTAATGCATGTATTTCTGAGTTTGTCGATTTCGGAATGATCTATTTTCCCATGTTCTATTTTGTTTCTGCATTTTATTCCTACTTGCTTTTATTCTGTTTTATTTTCCTATATTTTAATCATGTAAAGCACTTTGCATTGTCTCTGTACTGAAATGTGCTATACAAATAAGTTTGTCTTGCCTCGGCTTGCCTTGCCTTGGAATCAACACCTCGCCTAAGTAGAGTGCACTCACAATAGCCATCGGCAGATCCCTATTAGAAGCAGCCTGGGGTTACCAGCCAAATATCTTTCCATCGAGCTTCCAGGATACTAACCTTCCCTCAATTGAGGCCTGTAGGAGGATCTGGTACCAAACCAAGGCGGTCCTGGACAGAACTGCCACTAAAAATAAGAGGTACGAGGAGAGGAGGATCCCAGGTCCCATTTATTCACCTGATCAGGAGGTGAGGCTATCTTCCAAAAACCTCCCACTCAATGTGTTATCCAGGAAGCTGGCACCCAGGTTCCTCAGTCCCTACAAGATCAACTCCAGCACCTGACTATCTCAGAGTCTCATGGCTCCCAGATTAAGCCTGTCCATCTCCTTGTGGCATCCTAACCCGGCCCCTCCACCCACCCGGGTTGTTGATGGTCATCCCACCTACACTGTTCACTGTATCCTGGACTCTTCCCAGAAGTCAATGTTACAGTATCTGGTCAACTGGAAAGGGATCCTGTGGACTATTCATGAATTCCTGGTCATTTCATCCTCAATCCTTCACTAATTTCACATGCTGAACAGACAATGAATCATTGACAATGAGTGAAAAAAATAAATAAATGACTGACCAACCAGACGTCCGGAACGGCTGTTCAGTCCATTGCTGTCAGCCTCGCTTGGTCATTACCCTGGAATTTATTCTAATTGCCTCTAACAGGGCTACAATGGGGGAGACAGGCAGACAGCTCATAAGAGCAG
Organism: Fundulus heteroclitus; assembly: GCF_011125445.2. NCBI lineage: Eukaryota > Metazoa > Chordata > Actinopteri > Cyprinodontiformes > Fundulidae > Fundulus > Fundulus heteroclitus. Next base: position 11,593,420 of record NC_046369.1, read on the forward strand.
CTGTGGAGTCCACGCACAGTGAGAGACACATAATGAACCCCAATATAAATAATACTTTTTTACACAACATAAAACAGAATCCTTAGAGACTTAACGCGTTATAGAGGTGCTGATCACATAATTAAAACATCATGATTTTTTTAAAGTAATTCCATTCAAAAAGTGAAACTTGTATATTATTAATTCATTACACACATACTGCTATATTTACATGTTTATTTATTTTAATTATTGATGATTATAACGGACAACTAATGAAAATCCCAAATTATGTCAGAAATTAGAGTCCAATATTGAAGACACCTGGTGCCACACTCTAATCAGCTAATTAACTCAAAATACCTAAAAAGGCCTTTGAATAGTCTCTCAGTTTAGTTCTGTAGGCTACACCATCATGGTAAGATTGCTGGCTTGACAGTTGTCCAAAAGACGACCATTGACACCTTGCAAAAGGAGGGTAAGACACAAAAGTGTAATGATACCTGTCTGAGTGCTGACTGTGACTGTGTTCAAAGCTGCAGCAACATATGGCAACAAGATCAACATTGATGAGTATGCCATGACTGTGTCAGCCTACATCAACAAATGCACTGAGGACGTCCGCACCACTAAGAACATCATTACCCCGGCCAACCAACGACCCTGAATGACTGAGGAGGTTCGACAAATGTTAAGAGCACGGAACTCAGCCTTCAGGTCTGGCGACAAGGAGGCACTGAGGACAGCCAGAGCCAACTTGAACCGTGCCATCAGGTTAGCGAAGCGGAGCCACAGTCGAAAATCCAGGATCTCTTCCACGAAGCTAGCAACATTGGGAGCATGTGGCAAGGCATACGGGCGGTTATAGACTACAACCCATCATGTTGAAGTGCTTCGAAAGGCTAGTATAAGAACACATCATCTCCAGACTCCCCCCAACATTCGACCCGTTCCAGTTTGTCTACCGGCGGAACCGCTCCACCGAGGACGCCGTTAGGAAAACTGGAACATCTGTACTTCTACACACCCCTTCGCAACTGGCTGCTAGACTTCCTCACCAACAGACCTTAGTCAGTCCTGGTCAGACAGAACACCTCTGATGTCGTCACCCTCAGCACAGGCTCCCCTCAGGGCTGCGTCCTGAGCCCCCTGCTGTTCACTCTCATGACACACGACTGCGTCCCCAGGATCACCACCAATCACATCTTGAAGTTTGCAGACGACACAATGTTGGTGGGCCTCATCAGAGACGACAACAACCGGAACTACAGAGAGGAGGTGAAGCAGCTGGTGCAGAGACAACAGCCTGATCCTGAACGTGGAGAAGACGCAGGAGATCATTGTCGACTTCAGGAAGAACCGGCCTTGCCACGCTCCACTGCTCATCAACAGCTCAGCTGTGGAGGTGGTCAACAGCCCCAAATCCTGGTTGTGCACATCACAGACAATCTCACCTGGTCTGCAAACACCACATCACTGGTCAAGATGGCACAGAAGTGCTTGTACTTCCTGCGGAAGATGAGGAGAGCCCAGCTTCCCCCGCCCATCCTCAAGACCTTCTACAGAAGCACCATAGAGAGCATTCTGACCAGCTGTCTGTCTGTGTGGTGTGGAGTCTGCAGTGCCTCCGACTGGAAGAACGTGAGGAGAGTGGTGAGGACAGCAGAGAGGATCATCGGGGCTCCTCTTCCCTCCATTAAAGACATTTCATCTCAGTGCTGTGTGTCCTGAGCCTGTAACATCATCAGTGACCCTTTACACCCCCACCATGGACTGTTCTCCCTGCTGCCCTCTGGGAAGAGGCTTTGCAGTATCCGCTGCAGGTCCACCAGGTTCTGCAACAACTTTTTCCCCGTTGCCATCAGACTGTTGAACTGGACTCTGCATCACACGTGCACATAAATTAACTTTAGGGCCATTCCACATCATTATGTTGCACTGCCAACGTTGCTGAACTTTTCAAATTAATGCCAAATAAATTGTTGTACTATAAACATGGTGGAACATTCTTCTGCACACTTTTTGTTTTGAATTTTTTTGTCTCCTGCACTGTTACATCCTTACCATTGCTGCACTTTATATTGTAATGGTATTTTATTTCAATTGCAATCTCATTACATTGTCCTAAGCTGTATGCAAAGAAATTTCGTTTTGTATGCACTCTGTGCATACAAACTGACAATAAAGTCTGTTCATGCCTGGGATGCTGCTGCTGTAGTTCCATGACGTCACTCCCTGGTCCCTGTCATTCCCCTGAAATCAGTCTGAGTGATAACACCTGTGACAGCTCTGGTTACTGGGAGCTCCCAGTGTGTAAGCGCTAGATTTTTGTAAGCCATTAGTAGATCATCTAGCGTTCCTCGTTCCTGTTTCTCCTGCCTGCCTTGCCGCGGATCTCTGAACCCTGACCTCCTGCCTTGCCTGTCAACCAAGCATGTCTGCCTCTGGCCCTGTCTTTATTCTCCTTCCCATCCGTAACGACCCAAGCTTGGATCTCGGACCGTCTCCTGTCTCTGCCCCACTTGGAAACCTCTGCACGATGCATGTGCTGCCTGTTACAAATGATCTCGTCTGGACCCTGGGTTACTCTCTTGCCTAGTCCTTCAGAATACCTCTTGCCTGTGGACAGTCTGTGTCTGACTCCAGAAGTGTCTATGGCCTCCCTGCCAGCTCCTTCTCTGCCTAGCATAACCAAGAACCGAATCAGTCTCCAAGTTATTTGGGTCTCCAAGACTGAGCCATCAGGATATATCTTCAGAGCCAGTGTAACCTCCCAGCATCTGAAAATGTTATTGCCGTTTATTGAGAGTTTATTCATTTCCATTGAGTATTTACTGGCCGCTAACCTTACTCTTCTCATTAGTTTTCAGTCAGTTCATGTGTCAGCTACACCAGTCTTATTATAAACTCTGTGAAATGCTTAACTTTTGTGTCGACTGATTTTGAGGGTGAAACATTACAAAATAGGCCATTGCGGCAGATCTTTGTGTGCTCTGGGAACAGGCTAGCTGGGAATGTGTACCTCCCTTCCAAAAAGATGTTTCCCCCAAAAAGTCATTATAGACCCAAATATTTTTTTAATATAATACTGTAGTAATGTTAAATAAAATTACAACTCAAATATCAACATTACAAATGTAAAATGTGTTTCCTAATTATTAAAGGATCATGACACCCCATCCCACAAAGTGGTTTGGTCCACATGCCGTTTCCAAGGGGCGAGCTACCGGCAGTTACTCTTGGCAGCTCCATATTTCAAAGACATAGAGCAACGCTGCACTCATAATTGAGGAGAGTGTAAAAATCAGTAAGTCATTTATCATACCAATTGTTCAACGAGCACAAGGTTGTAACAAAAAAAGTGAATTTTCTACCACGTGCAAAATTGTTTTTTATCAGCTTCCTAGTTAAGCAAATAGCCTAGCTTAACAAGCTCAAACAAGTAGCTATACAGTTGCAGCAGTGACGGGACAGAGGATGAGGAGGACAGGAGAGAGAAAAAAACATCACTGAGGAATGAGGAAAAATAAATGAGGGAAAAGAGAAGAGGAAATAAAGAGGACAAATTTTTCAAAATGGTAATGTCAGATATGTCTAATTTATATTTTAGATTTGTACTTAGAGATACAGATTATGTATTGTTAATTTGTTTGACGTTTTCATTATGTTTTGTTTGTTAAAATCTAGCTACTAGTTTTCACATGACTAAGATGTCTGGTTTGACATCTATAATTTCTTTTAAAGTCAAATATTTAGTTTTGATTGGTAAATAAAAAAAACTTGATGCAAAACATTGTTCTTCTCTTTTGGGGAAAAAATAAATATTTGAGTATTAATTTCAGTTGTGAGGAAATCAGTGGATCACTACAGGGCAGAGTTATTTAAAGTCCTGGTTACATGGAAATTCAGTTTAGTAAACATTCACCAGCAAAGTCTAAAGATTCTGCAAAAGGTAGATAGTGTCCTCCTTCAATAGATTAGGACCCTGAGATGAACAGAGCTTCTCTCTGTGTGAAGTTTCCCCTCTTTCACAACAAATAGCCATGTATGTGTGGCGGCAACAGAGGTTCTCAGGGGACTTCCAGTGTTCTTGTTCAATCAGGCTGAGGTTCTCATACGGACTTTGATGCTGGTGGTCATTTGAAGCTGAGAGGAATTTCAGTTCCCTGCATCGGTTAAAGACTTGGCTGTAGGCTACTATGGCCCAACAAACACTACAATGTTTTTGCCAGTGAAGTTGCACAAGCTGGACATAAACATGATCTGACAGGAGTTTGTCAGATCCAGTGTCACTAGAAGACGTACATCTGGTTATTATGTTTGAGTACAGTTTCTGAAGAACAGTTTATATTAACCATACTAAAACATTTGTCTTTTAGTGTGGTTGACAGCAACTGTACTTTGGTTTTTCACAGTAGATAACATGCAGTAGATAAACTGATTAACGGCTGGTTAAAACATATTATTTGTAGGCCTACTGTTCTATCTTTAATCTATAACTTCAAGCACTGTACATGTATAAGTTTCCATATTTTGTGGGACAGTTGTAATATCTTGTTGAATTTTTGTTTGTTGATACAAAAGTAAAAATATATTTCTGATGAGGAGTTGGATTTTTTTGGATTATTCTTGAAGGTTTTTCGTTTATAGTTTTGGGACTTTGAGGTAATTTTTTTTTTTCTGGAACTACTTTGAGAGACTGTAGTAAAAATTACAGCAGCATGCAAATAAATGTTAGATAAATTCACAAAGATGGACCACTGCTACCTTCCACCTAATACCATTGTTGGCATTTTAGAAAACTGAATACAGGTAAAATATGGACTAATAAAGAATAATACTATTACTTCTAATAACATTATTTATCATGCCGAGGGCTTACCCCACAAGAAAAGATGCATGAAAGAGAGTGAGAGAGCCTTTTTTCTTCATGTCTCCCCCAGAAATCGCTCCCTGAAGTTTTGCTGTTTATTGTCCCCCCCCATTAAATTAAATGGGATTTTCGCCCTGTATGTAACTATATGCTTTCTCCACTTTCTGCTAAAATTAAGCTATAGCAACAAAACATTTCTATTTTGATTTTTAACATAGACCTACCCCTTTGTTGAACCTCTGTGTTAGTACTGTTTGTCTTGTCTTCTTTTCTTCTCTTTCTTCCCTGAGCATCAATAGCTTTAGCCTTCTTGACATGATTCTAGGTTACCTTCTTCCCTGTAAACAGCGTGTGTAGTGGCTGGTGTGTGTGTGGCATTAGCAGTGTCCCTGTCTGCTGGTTGTGTATTAAACTGAGCTGTGATCCCTGTGCTGTCTCGCCAGCTGAAGAGTGTGCACTGCCCAAAGTATACTTTTGGACTAATATGCTTTATATAAGTCGTAGTGGGTTTTGGTCATTTCACAAATAGTGTATAAAGTAGTATTAGTTGTCGGCTGTTAATAAATAAATAAAAAACATTTTAAAAAATCACCCTCAGTGTCCCCCTATGAATCTGCAGTGACTCAAGCATTTGCCTATACTGCCTAAAGTCAGGGCCAGCTCTGGGAAAAGGGGAATTAAGGAAGAGACAAAGGAGGAGAATATGAGGATTTTCCCTTGGGATAACTGGGCTGTGGGAGGGTCACAGAAGTGATCATACCTGTTTAATGCCTTCTTTAGATAATTCACCCAGTTCTGGTCTGAGCCTGGGAATAAAGTCTCTTGCTCTCCAAATGCTTTCAGGGCCTTCAGACTCAGGGAGGAATGGATGGGTTATCAACTAAATGTCTCTTTGCTGGTAGATGAGAATATCTAATTGCCTTTAAAATTACTGGTGAAATTCAAGGTAGGATTGGGGATTATTGCATGGTGGTGCCATTATTAACACTGTTGTCTTGCACAAAGAAGTTGCTGGTTGACCCTGCAGGGATTAAGTGGATATTCAAAATCAATTAAATCAGAACGTCAATGGGGGAAAAAAAAATAGTAGGGTGCTTGGATGCCATGTCAGTGTAGGTAGAGGATGGTTCGTTGACAGTTTTCACAAACACTTGCAAAATATCCTTCAGTATATACTGCAGAATTTATCCAACAGCCAACTGTTTCCTGTTTTCTCTTACAATTCTTCAATGTTCCTTCAGGTGAGGGGTCAGTGTTGACAGACCCCCCGTTTTGTTAGGAGAGAGATCCTAAATTCCAAGGGAAGGCCAAAAAGATGAATGGTGTATTGGTTTTCCTCTAGGCACAAGTACTGACACTGTCCCGTTTCTTCACTCACTGCAATTCTCATGTGGGCAGCAGTACGGCTGTCATGGAGTGCTAACATCTAGTGCTGAAGAGAGGATGTTTGGAGAATTTGGAAGGCTTAATATAATACAGATAAAACTAAAGCTGTTGTTTTTATCATTTTTAAAAAAGTTACACACTATCACAAATGTTAGGAACATATCTGAAAGCACGATAACAAATAGAAAGCAATCTTGAATGAGGCACAAACATTTACAACAGAATATTTCTTACCGAACACCAATTATCCATTGTCTTCAATCCTAATGGTATCTGGTCATGAATATAATTGTCCATATAGTATAATTGTGTTAATTTAAATATAGATGACATACAAAACACAGTATGCTGGATAATTGCAAGACATACTACCATTGTAAATATGTATTTTATATATAAACGTTGCTCATTCCAAATCCATATTTCAGATGGTGACTTTGAGATATACCCAATACCAAATTACCAAATAAACCAGCCATAATAATTTTACTGATTCAGATGCAAACAATGGCCCGGATGTCCATAAATGACCTTTTCTTCCTTTTCCACTTCAGCACACATACATTGCAGCTGAGATTGGAAGACAAGTGGCTGTTCCTGAGAGAGAATGATTTCTGTGACCCTGGTGGAAGGGTGAATGCTCAGTCTCAATTCACCCATGGTCTGTTTCAGGCTTATTACACAGTAATCTCCAGAAACTTCTGACTGCTGGGAATAGCCTTGCAAGCATTTTCAGGAGCAGCCCCTTAAAGGAGGAGAGAGGGAGGTAGCCTTACCCTCTTTACTGTGATTTATTATCCCACTGGGTGTAAAGTTTGCTCTGGTGTTAGAGTTGTTTGTCTCTCATATTCCTTCATCTGTATGTTGTGTCTTTATTGAGCAACGATCTTTACCCATTTGAATTCGTAGTGAGTGATTTGCAGGTTTATCAAAAATAAAATCATTAGAATAGCTACTTTTGTGACGTACAGTACAATTTAGACTTGTGGATATGTTTGTGCTCGTATGTGTGCACATTCTGGTGTGAGATGGGAAATGTGTGTGTGTGTGAAGTGACAGGAGATGGAAAGTGAGAGAGACTGTTTAAATACTGTGTACCCGTTAACGCTTCTTTCCAAACAGATAGGACAAAGCTGGAGGTGTTTTTGTCTTGGAGAGAAACACATCTTGGATTTCTGATTATCACTTTTTTTGCAGACAAAAATTATGATTTTTTTTCCCCCCCATGAATACTAATATGAAACTGTTTCATGGAGGTCTGCCTTCCTAACTGGAACAAATTTGCTCCTCAAAACAGTGTGGTCAAGGTTTATTATAAGGGATATTGGAATTAATGCAATTGCACTGAAATTCTTTTTTTCCCCTCACCGCCTGAAAGCAGCTGCATGAAGGAGATTAATGTGTACTTGTTTTCAACAAACTTAAAGTGAAAGCAGAAATAATATATGTGAATTTAAAGAGATGTTGTTTTGTAGAAAAAGAACCGCACCTGATCCTAACCTTCCCCTGAGAAAGTAAAATGTTTTCCACACACAGCAGACAGACAGCAAAGCAGGCAGATAAAACAGTTAGTTAAAAACAATACAAGAGCAGTTTTGCTATGCACTTCCTTGTCTGAAAACAGGATCTTGAATATGTATTCTGTTACTTAAATCGCAGATTCACTCATTCATAGCAACTCCACTAGTTTGTAGAGGTAGAAGAACGTTTGACCTTTTATTGAAACAGACCTAGAAATTCTGTCATATTTCTATTTCATTTGTAGATAAAACCTGATTAGCAAACCATGACTCGTCACCAGTGTTGTAGTCAAGTCACTATGCCTCGAGTCCGAGTCCAGGTTCGAGTCTCCTGTGTTCAAGTCCGAGTCAAGTCCAAGTCATTAAAAAAAAATCAGAGTCCGAGTCAAGTCCAAGTCGAGTCACTATTGATCCAAGTTGAGTCCAAATGATCAAGTCGTGTCCAAGTTCCGCACTAAAGCAAGCATAGCCTACATGTTTTTAAACTAAAAAAAAATCCACACTCCACCACATTGCACTAATAATTTAGATTTTAAAATCATACACCAAATAATATTCTAATGACATATTAAAATTATAGCCTGATGATATATATAAAAAAAAAAAAAAGTTTAGTCTTTTTCTCAATTTCCGAGTCAGAATGATCTGAATGTAGGAGTCCGAGTCCAAGTTCGAGTCATCAGTGCTCAAGTCCAAGTCAAGTCACGAGTCTCTAAATTTAGCTAATGACTCGGACTCAAGTTCGAGTCTCGGACTCGAGTACTACAACACTGCTCATCACATGACTTAGCCAATCAATTTCTTATATTGTAATTAATTTAGTTAAATAATTCATTTATGTATTTTTTATTATCTTGTGTTGTTTTTATTATCTCTCAAAATATAAAAAAATAGATTGGGCCCAGGCTCTATCTACCCTACTAGACATACAACTCAAGTGTAAATATTTAGTAATTTGGTAGTGGGTCAAAAATGCTCCAACAAACCTACTCTGCATCTGCCTAACTTAGCTCTAACTCTACACTCAGAGGCATAACGGGAAGATAAACGTCAGTCTCCAAGCTGGCACAGTTGTTTCAGAAAGGAAGCTGTGGCACAAAGAAAGTATTGAAGAGAAAGGATTAACATAGTTTGTGAATGGGGATTTTTGTCTTAACACAATCCAGCTGAGGTGACTTGTGCATCTAAATTGGATAGTCACATGTGCTCATGTGGACCTTCATGAGGCATGCTCAGCTGGGGGACACAAAATTCATTACAAGATGAAGATTTGTTTTTTGTTTTTTTAGAAATACACTTATAAGGCAGTTTTTTCCTATAGCATAATAACTTTCTTCTGAACTTTGGCTGTTGGGCTGCAAACATAAGTCATTCAGTGTCCTTAGCTATTTTTCAAATTATCTTGATCTGAAAATTTCCTTTGACAGATTTTGTTCTGTCTTTCCTAATGAACAGCGGGATGACTTTGATGAATACATGCAGTGTTTCAGGTATGACAACTGGAAATATATTCTTTACCGGAAAAACAACCACAATGACAAGGTGACTTTTTTGGAAGATGCATTGTTACAGGCACTTGAGTGGTCATCCATCATTAAGTCTGATTTGACTCTTAGCAACTTTGGAACACAGTAAATTGTTCTTAGGTAAAGTTATCTAAAAATCATTTAACTTATCCACTAACAACAATCATGTAAGGATTAATTAAAATAGATTGGCAGCATGAATGGTAAATTACTAGTGCAGATTGTTTTGTCCTGAGGTAATGTGATGTTGTTATAAGTTTGAGTTCACTTACATGTAGCAGAAAAAAATCTCATAGCCCAGTGAGGGTGTTGGAAAACTAAGTGCATCTGCAGGCCTTGTACACACATAGCCGAGTCTTTGTAAAAACAAATATCTCCCCCACATTGTTTTTAAAAATGTACACAGAGGATCATGTTTTCATACACCCGCACAAATACATCACTGAGATTTGTTATAAACATGCCAAATGCATAGGGATCAGTGTACCACAAAGCTAAAACTGATATCAGCTAGTTGGAATCCTTCAAAACAATGGCAACACTAAACGGCATTGTGCCTCTGTATTGGAAGGGAGTTGATGTAAAACATCTAACTTCCAAGCATTCTTTCTCCTTTGCACCACAACATATTGGAGGATTGGGCTTGTATAAACAGACAAGGAAAAAAAAAGAGTCTGAACCAAGTGTAATACTTATAATATTCCATGTATGTTTTGACTTTGAAGTCTCGATATGGAGGTGAAGACAGCAATGCTGTGCAGTTGCTGGGGCACCATTAGTCGAAAAATAAATGATTGGAGATCCCATTGATTTTGTAGCGGTAAATTTGTCCACTTTAACATTGACTGGACACAGTCAATGACAACGCAAACATAAAAATTAGCACCTCTCTGATAGCATTCATTTCTCCACCATTGTTTGGCCAAGTCTATAACAACAGTCGCACATGTGATGTCAGCGCATTCATTGTCACAGATTGCAATGCGTTGGATCCTGAAAACTCTGTTTTTACACACGCTGGCTCTAAAACTACGTTTTTAGAAATCTCCACTTTGTCTGGAGTTGCAGCATGATTACACCTACTTGATCCAGCCATGTTGAAGCTTCTTCCTCACAAATGATGAAAAAGTGGATGATCCTGCCCAAGGCGCTTGTGTCAACTCTGCACTCAGGAGAAGTTAACCTCATAAAGGAAAAGAGACTGCATGTAGCTAACACACATAGCGTGAAATATCCAGAAGTGCATCTCCTTAATATGCCACTTAAATCTTAGAAGACTTCTGCCATTTTTGTCGTAAATATCTGCTTTTAAAATGTCATACAATTTGGGATTTTTTTCTTCTAAATTTACGAGTTTTGTTCTTGCAAATTTCTGACTTAATGTCAGACAATATTGTAGTTTAAATATTAAAAATCTTTTAGTTTTTTTCACAAATTTGAAACATTTCAGCATCAGAGATTTTCCGAGTTTTTCCTTGAAAATACGTGCATTTAATCTCAAAATATCTGAGTTTGGTAGAAATCTGCAACTTTTCAACCTTAGAAAAGTTCCATGTTTTTTCTTTGAAAATATGTGAAGCTATTCTCAAAATTTCTGCGTTTTTTTTGGCGAAAATTTACTCTACAATGTATGCCATCATGCACATCACATTTCAAGACACTTAAATCAAATCATATAGGCAGATTGGTCAAAAAGTTTTCCATTTAAGGAAACCCAACAGATTGCATCGAGTCATTGACTTGCTGAGGGAGATTTAAGATTATTCTGCACAAAACTAATTGTGAATTTTTTATTTTATTTAGATCTTCTGTTATTATTCTGACTACTCAAAGTGTTTCTACACCAAGTGCCTTGTGAACCAGGCTTTAGCTTTACTTTAAGGTATAAAGCTAAAGCAATCCAACTAGTAAACAAGGGAGATGCTGTTGCAAATGCCAGATTGTTGTACAAATTCAGATACATTGTGGATGGCAAAAAAACACAAGGCTTCTCAATGTTTAAAAAAATAGTTATGTTTTGCTTCCCTGGCCTGTCTGTGAGAAATTCCTCCCTTAATAACTGCTGAGCATGCAAAAGCTATAAAGATTAAGTTTTTTGCCTGATACATTTTTTTCAGCATTCTACCATGTTAGGATTAGGATGTTCTGTCCCCAAAATAATAATTTAATTTTGACAAAATGAAATAACAAATATCAGTCAGAATTGATAAAATCAAAAATGTATCAGGAGTGCATAAAATCTTCAATTAAGAGTCAAGGTATATAGAATTTTGAAGACAAGATATTTTCAGCTCAGGTTAGAAAAGTTGTTGGAGCTCACAAATGTTGACAAGACCATAAAAACTCTAGGAGCTTTAGTGGAAATTGCTGACACACAGCAAAACAAAATTAAACAGCCAAGAGGCTGTGGTATGGTCACTGATTGATTTCAGATTTGTATTTTCTATTTTTGTTGAGGAAGTGTACTTTTACATCAAAGGGAGAATAACTATTTACTGTTTTCTCACTTTTGTTGACCATTAAACAAGGTCAAAAACCTATGTTCCTTTCTTTCACATTTTAACTCTGGTGGTGTATGCCCTACACCTCCCCAAGTATGTATTGCTGATAAGGACTCTGAAAAATGGATTATTATCACCAAGGACACTGTAACCTCAGTGAAGGATTAGAACATCGCTCCCACTCTGTGTGTGCACACTGTTAACAGAATAACAAGCTAAACTTTAGTGGAATACAGCCTTTATAGGGCTTACTATATGGCCTAGATGATGAATTTGATGGGTCATATTCTGACAGATATATCTTCCAAAGAAAAAGCTTAGGTAGCCTAGTCTATCCCAGATATCGGATCAGGGTTGCAGTCAAGATTATATTTAAATGATCGTTATCTGAGGTCCCTATTGAAACTTTAAATGCTGTTGGTCTTCTGTCTGTGATTATATTTGCCTCACTCCCAGCAAGACACACGTTCACATTTTAGATGGCAAACATATATAGACATCTCTATTATTGTCATTGCAACATACATTCCAATGACATTTCTCTTCTACATTTATTCCATTCCGAACAGTGGAATCCCACTGTGCAGCACCAGGGAGGGATTCTGGGGCTAAGTGTCCTGCTCAGGGACCCAGAGAGACAAACTGTGGGATGCGAACCAGGAGCCTTGCAACCGTTCCAGGTCGTAGACACTCTGCTCTCTAACCACAAGGCTACCGCTCTCCTCAAACATGGTTTGACACATTTATCAAGGACAACCTATTTTCATGTGCATGACTTACAAAAGTGTATTTTAATTTATGTATATTTTGACAGTCAAATGTAGTATTTTTGTATTAGAATGATTTATTTTATAATTGACAATGAGAAAGGGGCTGACTCTGATTGCGGCCTGTCATTGTCATGTAACCTTTTCTGCCAGGCCCAAAGTTCTCAGATACACAACCACTTACGTAGATGACACAGAGAAACTCATAACAGCTGAAACATCAGTCATTAAATTTTACACACACACAAAAAAAAGCTTCCATTTTGTTGTACTGAATTAAATGCAGTATTAGAAAGAAAAAAATAAACATTCAGTTGCAGTACTATTGCTGAAAGTTACAATATAAATGTGTATAATGATTACAATTAACCCACATTTTCTTGTCACTTTTCTTTCTTTAACTTTAGCAAATGCTCAGTTAGGGCAACTGTCAGCTGACTAGTAATCTTGTACTCAGAGGTTTGTCGGTCCCTTTCCAGTTTTCCCCTGTTACCTGTCCAGTGGCGTCACCTGGCCTGGGCATTCCCAGCTCTAGCCCCGAATGATTTTCATAATGCCCTGGATCTTTTTTTCATCCGACCAACCGAACATCACTTTCAATGCCATACCCCAACATATGTTTGTCCACGGACATTTTCAGGCTTGTAAGTTTGAATAAAATTGTTGTGCTGTTTTACACGGAGCTTTTAGCAGGCTGCAAGCCTAGCCAGCTGAGTGTAGCTAAAAAAGTAGAGGGAGATCTGTTGTGAAAATTCCCTGCTTCATAAAAAAAATTAACCAATCAGCCCCTACATATTTTTTCAACATAAATGCAGAGTGGATGCCAGCTTTAAAATAATTTTAAACACATTTATCCAGATTTGTGTGGTCCAAGAAGAAAATGGACATCAGATGATTATTTATTTATGTTTTTCATGAAAGCAGGGAGATAATTCTTCTGTCTCAGTGGCTGCCAATGGACAACAAGACTCTGTGCCACCATATGGAATAGGTGAACATACACAAGTGATTTAAATCTTGGAAGTCTTTGAATTTATGTGACTATCAGGGGGCTCATTCATTGAGGACTACAAGGTATTAAGCTTGCCATACTGTTAGCTAAACTGTCAACCTCGCCCTTCTCTGTTTTTCCATCCATTATGGATGATGAATAGCAAATGATAATGGGACAGTAAGTGAAGGTGACAGAGCATGTGAGAGAAATAAAACAAGTTAAATCAGGAAAACGTAAATGAGAGAAGGAAAACAATATGTGAAAGAGGGAAATATGCAGGAGTAGGAAAGCAAATGAAATTAAATCAAATGTAAGTAGGAAAGGAAATTTATTGTTCAATAATAGAAAGAAATGTGACATGTTTGATACTAATGTTTATAATCAAAATATTAAAATCAGGAAATGTTACATAATTTTATTTTCCTGGCTGTTTTATTGTGCTAAATAGTTATGTTTTTAATTAAGACTTTATCAGTTTTATGCTAACATTGAAGATGTGAGAATCGGGTCAGAGATTAGGCAATAATTTTCAAGTTCCCGACCTCCTGCTCAACAGAAAGTATATTGAATACTTTCTGTTGTTCTTAAGTACAAATTCCATGCTTTTCCTGACAGCTTGAGGATGGAAGGAGTGAGCTGATGATGGAGATAAAAGAGAGCAGCAGACATAGAGGTCCTCCTGCAGCCAGAGTTCTGATAAAAATCATCAAGAGGGATCATATTTCTCCAATTTTGGCTTACTTTTGTTGGCTTCCAGTAAATCAAAAATATAATTTTAAATTCTCCTTCTCATATATAAAGCTCTTAACAATCAAACTCCATCATATATCAAAGATCTCATTACCCCATATGTAACAAAGCACTTCGCTCTAAGACTCCATGTCTACTGATGGTTCCTAGTATCTCTCAAACAACAATGGAAGGCAGATGTTTTAGTTATCAGGCTTTCCTGTGGAACCAGCTCACAGTTTTGGTCTGTGAGGTAGACACCCCCTCTACTTTTAAGACTAGGCTTAAGACTTTACTTTTTTTATTTAGATTTTTCACAGCTCTAGTGGCTCACTTTTTAACACAGTGAGCTGACAGTAAGGGGGTGGAAGAGGGGGAGAGACATGTGGCAAAGGACCACAGGTCAGAGTCGAACCTGGGTCGACCTCGTCGAGAACTATGGCCTTTGTACATGGGTTGCGCTACCTGCTGCGTCACCAGCGTGCCCGAGACTTTCCTTTTTGACAAAGCTTATAGTTAGAGTGGGATAGGATATCCTGGGCTATCTCTGTACTTATGCTGCTATATGCTTAGGCTGCTGGAGGACATCAAGATCTAGTTTTTTCAGTCTGCTGAATTCTCCTACTGTTCCCCAATTATGCATTATTTGTTGTTATTTGAACTTAACTTAACTTTTTGTTCTTTGTCTTTTTTCTCTTCATAGCACCGTATTTTTCGGACCATAAGGCGCACTCGATTATAATGCGCACAGTGAATTAACGTGTCTTTGTATGTCTTTGTCCTTAGTTTGTTTAATCTCAGTTTTGCTTAGTAGTTTAGTTAAGTTTCACTAACCTACTAAAGAAGTGTTGTTTAAAATATATTGTTAATTTGGGTAAACATTGTACAATGGTGTTCTCTGGACAATAATTTATTTCTAGGGCTGCCACTAATGATTATTTCAATAATTGATTAGTCAGTTGATTATTTTTATGATTAATCAGTGAATCAGACAAAAAACTGTTTTATTTTATTTTTTTTCCAAAATAAAACATTGGGACTGATAGAGTAAATAAGCACACAAAAAAACAAGTTGCTACTTACAATAATATTAGGTAATAAATATTTTTGCTTCAAATAAAGAAGTTTATGTTGGCTAGATTGTTAGTTGATTATTTAATAGTCAGTGTTGTCTAAATGAGCAACAATTTAACACAACAAAAGTGAAGCAGTGAAACTGGGGTGTCAAATGTGGTCTGGTTGAACCTCACTTCTGACAATCAAATAAACCACAAGCCCATTTCATTGACCTTTTCAGCACAAGCTACATTTTATGCAAATACAACATGCTACATTTGTTCTTGTACATATTTTACTTCCAAGGATGTTTATTCTATACATTTTCTAGTTTTTCTTCGAAGAGTCAAAAAGGGTGTTAGATATTTAATACTTTGTATTTCTTCTCAGAGTTTTACATTTTTGAGGGTGTCCTTTAGAGAGGCTTATGTCTCGTTTTGTAGGTCTTTCTCTTTCAAGTGAGTGCGTGGACAGCATTAGGTTCCTGGGCATTTACATTTCCTCTAACCTCTGTTGGACTGCGAAGATCTCCCACCTGGTGAAGAAGGCCCAATAACGACTCTTCTTCCTCAGGAAACAGAAAAGGTCTGGACTTCCCACTAAACTGCTAAAGAACTTCTATAGAGCTACCATAGAGAGTGTTTTATGTATCAGCATAACTGTATGGTATGGGAGCTGCACAGTCCAAGAGAGAAAAGATCTAGCATGGGTGGTGAGAACAGCGCAGGGGATTGTGTGATGCTGTCTGCAGGATCTAGTCTCAATTTATGCAGAACGAGTCCAAAGAAGGGCCAGATGCGTCTCCAATGACCCCACCCACCCAGGCAATACGCTGTTTGCCCCTTTCCCATCAGGTAAATGCTTCAGAAGCCTCAAAGCCAAAACAAATATACAGCTTATTCTCAAGAGCTGTGAGGGCAATTGCCCCCTAGTAGGAGACTGCAGTTACTAGGCCACTGTTACTAGGCCGTCATACATTACAATCACCTTAATGTTACTGTCTACTGGACACTATCATCTCTGAATATCTAAATGCACATTTCTGTAGACAAAGCCTCAATCATCATCATCGTTGAATAAGCACCGTACTTCCTCATTGTCTTTAGCTGCAAGCGTTACGACTGTAACGACTTACCCTGCTGTTGAGCTTCCCTTGCCCTCATCATTAACTCCATGTTTCAGCTCCTGCATCAACACTGTGGCGCTCTCGTGCCAAATCAAATTTCAAATGTTACTTGTTTTGTGGTTTTGTGAAGCGCAACATGCTCCCTATCTTTAGAGGCTGCCTTGCTTTGTTTATATCACTCTGATAATTATATTGACAATGGTCTGCAGGTGAACTAATCGGCTACATGACATGGCGAGTGATGCATTAATCATGTGACACAATAAATTGATAATGAAATCCGTTACCAATGCTTTTAATTCTTGATTTTGATGGATTTTATCGATTTGTTGTTGCAGCCCTATTTATTTCCATTAAATAATTATTATATTTGAAGAGAAGTTGCCGCTCATTTATTCCATATGTGTGCAGAGTTTGCTGTTAGAAGAATGCCAGTGCTCAAATTACTTTTTCAACTATTCTCAAAATATGTGCTGATAGAGCTGACATTCACCTCACAATCCCTAACAGACCAAGAGTTGTTCAATAAACATCAAATAACTTAAAAACATGCAGAAATTCACAACAAACATAACCTCTTTATTATCAGACTTTAACCATGGACCCCTGTGCTGTAGTTTTTGCCCTTTGCATTTACCAAAATTCCCTGTGTTTTTACATGCTGCCAAGATGAATGTGTGTGTGTGGGTATGGGTGTGATAGACAGCTCGCAAACACAGACAAACACACATTCTCACCCCATTCATGCACATTAGCTGCTTTTCACCCTTCTCATGCAGAAAGCCTTGATTTCCAGGTGTAAATTTTTTCATTATAAGGGGAATTGAAAAGAAGATGGGTTGTAGATTTTTGCCTTTCTTCCAGTGATGAGTACATGCATTTGAAGAAGAGCTTTGTCACTAAGGAATTAACACTCCAAGCAGGCACCCTCTCTGCTCTCCCAAGCGGCCTTTACATCATCTGAGCCGGAGAGAGAGAGACGGGGAAAGGAGATGTAAAAAAAAAAAAAAGGCCTGATAAAAAAGGAATCCTTAGAATGGCATTATAAAAGACATATTGTATTATAGATCTTTGCCCAACCAATACAACCAATACAGATATTGGGAGTAGATTTACACCATTTTTATAAAATTTGTTGTCCTTAAAAGCATAACTGTTTTGGCAAAACTAATGTTTTCTTTAAGACTTAAGTTCAGCTGAATGTAACAAATCTCATGCTGCACTGCTCTGCTGAACATGCAGAATATCCGTAGATAAATATATTAAATTTAAACCATATTGAATATATCTGAGTACAGGAAATGTAGCATATCGTTTTCCAAAGAATGTCAAAAGTTGTGTAGCTGTTGTTTTTAATCGACAAACATCACATGCCTGCGTTACTGATTGCTGTTTCCCTTTGTGCACAGAAATGTGTGTGAGTGTTCTTTGTATGTCTAATTTGTGTCTTAGCAGCTGCTGACAAGTGATGGCACTGCTCATTAGCTGGCTCTATGTGTTACTCCAATCTCTTGTGTACTTTAAAGGTGTGAATATTTGACAGGATTTAAATGCTGGCACGACACCTGTAATAGTCCTGGCACTGCTAACATTAATGCATGTACGTATTTATGGTAAGTGTGACAGTACCAATAAAGAACAAGGCAGGCTTCATGTGGCATAAAATCACAGTATTTGCACGAAAGAATTCTTGGTTATGGTTATGTTGAGGGTAAAAACTATGATTAATAGTTTTCCCCACACATAAATTTGCTGAAAGGGCTCTGAATCATCAAACTGCTGCATAATAATATTCCATTGTCATCTTAATAAGCAGATTCTCTTTTCAGTTTCTGACAGAGTAATTAGCCACCATGATATGAAATGAATGTACATGTTATAAATCTCTGGAAATTCTAGCTCCTAAAGTTTTTCTTTGTCTAATTTTGTGGAGAAGGCATCTCTTGAAGTGCATTTAGAAGTTCAGAAAAGTACAGTGAATAAAGAGAATCAATGCGTTTTACAGAATGTTTTTTTTCTTTTCTTTTTACTTCCAGTGTAGACTTTGATATTTACTTTGGTAAAACTAATCTATTGATGCAGGGTGGGTTTTACATTAATCTGGCATTGATAATATGTTCGGGAAAAGCAGACAGGTCTTTGTGGATTTATCTTTGACTCCCACACAGTTCTGGGCTTCTAATTTTCTGATAACCACAGAACACAAGTTCTCCTCCTAAAAGACAACTTGAAACTTGAATGCACAATTACAGTGAAAGGAAATTATATAACACAAAAACATAAAGAAAGCATGGAAGAAAAACCCTGATGGTGTTTCACTCCTACTGCATTTCCACTTAAAGTGTTTTGTTCAGTGGGAATAGATGTGCTGTTGATTCTGGGTATTATATTTCACCCACTGTTTTGTGTAAAACTCTTCTCTGAAACTCAGAGGCTCAGCCTCCAAATCCTCCTAAAGCAGACAGCCAGTCATTTCCCACCCCGACTAGCTCTTATCTATGAATACAGACTGTTTCAACATTTGACAAAATCCAGACAGATTAGCCCTGACTAGGAGTTAAACGAGTCACCTTCAAAGCCGCGAAGATCATAATCAGTTAGCAGTGAGCAAAAGGTCCTCAATGGGGCAAGATGTGCAGTCTACAATGATGGAAAGAGATCATAATTTAGATGCACTACTTTCTGTCCAGATTTATGGATAGATTGCAGATAAAATGCAACAGGCGAGGCACTTAAAAAAATCACAATGTTTAAACACAGAGGTTTCGTGAGCACTGTGCTTGCTTTAGTGAAAATATCCATTTTATAAGCTTTCTTTTGTCATGATATATATCTTCTCACTATATATATATATATATATATATATATATATATATATATATATATATATATATATATATATATATATATATATAGTTCAAATAAATTTAAAAAGTATAGAATAAATGTAGACTTTTTTCTTTTTATCCATAGCTAATATAAAACAGCATATTCTTGGCCCAATACTACTACTACTATTTCAACAACATGCAAATATTATGTATGACTATAATTTATCTTTTACCTTTTCTTGTTTTTTACTTTTCAGCTATAAACCTTGTCAGGATATCTTAAGAAGACAGTAGGTCTTATTTAACAGCTCGAAAAAGTCTTCCTTTAAAGGACAGATTTACCAAAAAAGTTTAGGAATCACTGCTTTTGCCTGTTAACTTTTTAATTGTCTTTCACTAGTTAACAGCTGTGAGTGACACTACAAGAGCCATGATGAAATACAAGTGTTGCTCATGTACAGGAAACTTCCACTAAGGCAGAACATTGTGATAAGTAAAGACTAATAATGACTAATAATGCCTATATCTATAATATATGACTATATATATATATATAATACATATATATATATATATATATATATATATATATATATATGTATATATATATATATATATATATATATATATATATATATGTATATATATGTGAATAAATAAACAGAACTTTAGTTTATGAATTGTAACAAACAACATGTTTCTGTCCTGTATTATGTTTAGAGCAATTAAGTCTTATCAGATATATGTGAATAAAAATCTAATATTACACCCTTGCTAAGTTAAAAAAGATGACCAAAAGTTATTGATGTTTTAATCATTCTGTCATTAATTACAGTGGACTGGAGGCTTTGCACCAGCTAATTTTCTTTACCAACTTCTTCCATGAGCATGAGAAATTACAAATGTGGAAGTTGACTAATGTTGGTGAACATTTGCTCATTAATCCCATTAAGTGTATCTCAAATGTATCACACTGAAATACAAATTGCCAGTTGGCCGATAAGGGGCAATTAATTATCCAAAAGAATGCTTAAAAGACACTTAGGCCTTGTACCCATAAACATGTGACGGACCCAACATTTAATCAATAGAGATGCAATTTTTACATTTAAAAAAATACCAGCTGTGTAGTAATGCATCTCTTTAAGCTTCTCCCTCACTCTAGAACATTTTAATCACTGTTAAACATGTTGCAACCAATGGGAAAGAAAATGAAGATTAAGTAACAGAAAAATCGAGCAGGATTTGTATTAAGCTGCTGACACTCCTACATTATGGTAGCAAAGTACACTAATTATTACAACATAAAAATGCCCTGAAGCCTGCTAAACACTTTATCTTTCCCGCCCGCAATGTTTCAATCTCAACATTGTTCAGCACTAATTTAACAAGAACCCTGAATATCTTTGAATAGTTAGTTCACTTGTGAATAGAAAATAATTGCCCAACATCATATTGCCATATTCACTTTATTACCTTTTTGTAGCTGTGTATGGCAGAAATGGATTGGAATCATCGTTTTACTTTTTACAACTTCAAATGAAAAAAAAAAAAAAAGAATGACACACTCATGATCTTAGATGCAGAAGGAGTAAAGGATTCAAGGACAGTCATTGGCAGTTGTTATGGCCAGGTTGTTTCAATAACTGCAGTATTGAACTGAAAGAGGTTCAGAAATTTATGGCTGTTGCCAAAAGCTAATATGCAAATTATTTTTCACTGAAAATAAATGGGAAACACTTGTTGATTCGAATGATTTTGCAAGGTCTCAGACTTAAAATGACAACTTTTAGTACATTTGATGAAAGCTTAAATGCCAGCCGCTTAGATAAATACTTACTTCAAGGCACCTGTAAGGACTTGTGGCAGATGTTTCCAAAAGCTAGGTTTTTGCCACTGTAAACTAAAATGTACAAGCAGTTTTATTTTTGTAAATTTGTATTTATTTTACTGTTCTCCAAGGATACTCAAATTCCCACAGTTAATGCCACCCTGTTTGTATATTTTAATTTCAAAACTAAGACAGATATACCATATAATCAAGCTTAGATCTTAGTTTCTGACTTGACCAGACTAATCAGATCAATAACATTCACTCATGTTTAATAAACTATTTTTGACTTCAATTCAAATATAATATATATAATATAACTATATATCTATAGTTTGGCATACTAACAGTGGTGGGCACAGTTGCACTAATACGAAAACAGATAATTGCATAGCTAACTTTTTGTTTATTGGATTAATGTTCATGCTAAGTATAGAAACTGACCAGATAGCTTCTAAGTTATTGGATTTTTATAAGTGTATTATAATTTCAATACAAGATATTCATCAGCCGTTTACATAACTGTCCTTGCTCACAACAGTAGCAATCATGGTACCACAAAAAGAATGAAACATATGAAGCTCCCTTCATAAGGTCACGATCATCATATCCAGAGTCACTCTGGCAGATACCAATGCAGCTGTGTTTTGTTTTGTTGTTGCCATGATATGTCTATTGAAGTGATATTCAGGACAGATCTGTTCACTATTTGACTCACACAAGTAAACTATTCCAGCTTCACTCCTCTGTTTGTACAACCAAATGATGGCCTTGATGTATGCGTCTAAATTTAATAATTTGGGGAATGCCCTATTTGAATCTGACTTAGAATGTGCCTAGGAGGATGGACCTCCAAGTCCTTAAAAACAGCAGCGCTCCAACTACTCCAGTAGTTGCTCAAACCAGTTGAATTGACAAAGTCCTTTGGATAGATGTTGAAATATTTTCAGAAAAACTGAGCAAAAGTCTGGTTACCTCCTATTCAATCCTTTTTCTTTTCTTTTTTTTTTTCCTCCAGACGTGTTTTACGGTTTGTGAACAGTAAAATTATATTTTAGTTTGACCCAATCTGTTCACAGTGAGCCATAATATCAATGTTGTCACTCTTCAGTTTTTCTTTGTGGTCTCTATGGATTACAACCTGTTCACATTGTATTCAGCCATTAGATCCATGAATGGTGTAAAATCTATTGATTGGTGGAGTTTATTTTACCTAATTTCTTATTTCACAGTAGGGTACTATTATCTGATGGCATTAAAGAGATTGAACATACACGTGTAGCATTTCTGTTGCACTCTTGCACGACTTTCCCTGAATCGTCCAGAGTGTTCAAACCCTGCAAATGTACTGATGTCTGGAATTACACTAAAAGCAAAACCATGTTTTAAAATCTTTATAATAATAATAATTTGCCCTCTTGGTTGACATGCTTTCAGGCAGCCATGCATAACCCATGGCAATAACTCCAAGAGGTGTGGAAAGGTGACCTCTGTGAATCACATGAATATGATAATGCATGGTTGGCGAGAGGCAATAGTATGTACAACCAAATTCATCATACTAAGATTGTCATGATTAGAGTTTTGTTATTGGTTTATTTTGTACTTCTTTCTATTTTACCGATTCTGTCTCAGGTTTAGGTTCTGTCTTAGTTTTGGTTTATGGAATAGTTTGAGTTTTGTTGTGGTTTGCTTTTGTTCTTCGTTTTATATTATCAGTCAGGGTTCTGCAAGCTTTCAGTTCAGTTCTGTTCACCTGCCAGCTCACCTCCCTGTTTTCACCCAATCAGTTTGTCACTCCCCTGTCAGCAGTCACCAACCTATCAGTTTGGTTCTCTGTCAGTCACGTCCCTGTCTCTAATTAGTTCCACCTGTTTTCCTGTAATTAGTTTCTATTAAATTCACCTGCTCACTCCCCTATTTATACCTGCCTCTGTCTCCTGTACTCGGCCAGATCATTGTCTTTTGAGCCTTTTGGTGAGTCTAGTCCACCATTCCCAGTTCTGTTTGTTTGCCTGTTGACCTGACCCAATTAGCCTCTGGATTTCTGAGCCAGCCTGAACCCTGTACCTGATTTTTCCTGCCCTGTTCTGACTGCCTGCTTGTATTACCTGACCAGTTTCTGTTTTTGGAGTTTCTGAGTCTGCCTGATCCCTGCTTGTTTATTCTGCTCTACTCGTGTACCGACCTTGGATTGTACTCTGACCACTGAGCCTGCTTGTCCCTGTCTTACCAGACTGCCTTTAATAAACTCATCTAAAGCTCATCTGCTTGTCTGGCCTGAATACTGGGTCCTCTGTCTCTGGTTTCGTGACAAAGATGTATGGGTGTGATAAATACGAACTGTTGAAGTAAACCAATATGGTTGTTCAAGTCACATTGCTCAAATATGTTTTTACTTAAAAATTGTTCTGTACATAATTATAAAAGTATCAAACTTATGTTACAATCACAAGTGATAATTGGCATACAGTACTGTTAGAATTTAAGAATTACAGTTGACATAATATGATTATAGCTTAGTGTTTGGCTATATTCATTTCCACTCAAACTGTTTAGACTTTTATTTTCAGGTTGGTGCTACAATGTACTATTTACAATCAACAGCCGCCACAGAGAAATTTTCTTGTCCCAGGCCAGGGGCATAACCATCATCTCAGTAGTAAGGATAGAAAATGTTTCAGAGGTCTACTGAGAGATTAATCATCCTCTCGCACCTTTCCTTAGTGGCTAAACAGCCGCAGTACAGCACCGGGGGATTGACTTTAGTTCTTGAAACTATATACTAACAAAAAGAGTTGGTTCTAGACTAAATTTATTAGGGGATGGGGCCTGTTTCTTCACAGTAAAGGGATAAAACAAAAAACAGGGTAATATTTAATTGTTTGATATATTACTTGAGCCACAGAGTCAAAGAGCCACTTGCAGCTCTGGAACTGCAAGTTGCAGATCCCTGATCTAGCAGATGAAAACTGATCTACAGGAGCACTGGCCACTGTTGGTGTAATGACTGTAAACAGAGGACCCAGAATTCAGCCAGACAAGATCAGATAGCGTTAAAAAACAGTTTATTGAGACGCAAACTGCTGCAGGTCAAGGGTGAATCACCAGCATCTGGAACAGGAACAACTGGAAGTGGAGATAGCAGGTTAGTGACCAGAAAGAGGCTTCGAGAGATGTAACAGTCACTGAAACTTCGGTCAATGGAGTCCACAGGCATACATATGATGTTATAATGACATTATAACAAATTAATACAATCATAAGTATATGTTCATTCTTATCTGTGAAAATGAATGCCAGTATAACTCTAGTTTGTACTGTGAATCGGTTGGTGTAATTCCACTCAGCACATGAGGCATCTTCTCCAAATTGCTTGACCATCACAATTCCAATATTAGAGAGATATAAGAGAGAGTCGTCAATGACGTCAATGTGTGATTCAACATTCAACAAGGCGTCTACATATATGTCTGTGATGGAAACGAGCAAGTCAGCAACATCGAGTGAAGGCGTGAAAAGAAAGAGTAAGCAACCCTAACCATGTAGATCAGGTTGATCTTCAACTATGCCAAGCTGTCACTTTACTGGGAGCAACTGCAGGACAGACTGCTGGTTCTTATGAGAGCTGCATCAGTTGTAGCCATCTTGCTTTCTGATAGTTCCATAGTACTGCTGGCAGATGGCACAACAATGTTTATATATGCTTTTCGCACCTGGTGCAAAATTATTTTCAGGCTCAAAAGGGATAAGTAAACATTATCAGGATGAACGCTTGCCTTGTATTGTTTTTTTGAAGATAAATATGTGGTTGTTTTTTGTGGTTTCTTCTTATGGTCAAAATATGTGAGTGGGCCCCTTTAACCCTTGCCTTAAAGTGTTCTGTGAAAGTTGCTCAAGAAGCTAAGAATATTGCCGGAAAGAGAAAGTCAAAAATAAATACAAAACAAATAGTATTGCTTCTAGTTTGCAATTGAAAGGAATTCAACTATACATTGTGATATCACATCCACACAAACTTTGAAATCTAAAGGGAACTTGACATCACTGTATAAGCTATTTCATGTAGTTGGTATTGCTGCATATGTAAATTCTCCAAATAATTTCATTAAAAAAACCTCAGCTTGTTGTTTTTTAGGCCAAATGTCCCTCCTTAGTAAAAGGGTTGGGTATGGTAATGATATGCTGCTCTACCTAGTTGACTTCACTCGAATTGGCTACAACCATATGTAACCAGGGTAATTTTTCCCATTTCCATCAGAAACTTTCCCATTTCCGTTAGATTAACCTTTCATTATTATTTTGAGCATTGTTTTTACTTTACCATTTTATTTTTGTGGTTGAAATTAGGGTTCAAAAAATAGTTTCTTAAAGAATTATATTTTTTACTCATTTTATTAATTTAAAGATTTATTTGAAAAGGTCCTCTTTTCCTTAATTTTCTTAACTATTTTGTTTCCTACCAATCCGTACATTTATTCTCACATGATTTCATTGTCACGTGATTTCAATATCATGTAACTGGTATTAGTACACCTCCATCAGCGTCTCATTAGACAGCTACTTTTCTATTACAAACACACCTTCCTTTCATTTGACAGCATTTAGAAATTAAATAAACTTATTGGTAATGATAACATTGTGGTCACCACTTTCCATGTTGGTACAGAAGTGTTTTTTTTATCCATTTGTTTTTAAACCACGACTTGAATTCCTCCACATAAACCGTCTTCAGTAAATTCCGCTCCACATGATTGAACTTCAGCCATTCTTCTGTCTTTCCCTCATCCTTTGAGAGTAAGTGGAAACTTCCTTCTGCTTTTTGAGCACCCTCGGACATGACTCCTGTTTTTAGTAACCGCAGTTAAGTTAGTTTGAGGTTAAATATTGGATATTTGCGTTCCGTAGCTTCTGTGGTGACTGCCTCCTGTTCTAGTCAATACATGGAGGCTGATCTAGGGCTGCCGTCTGCTCGATACACCACTTTCCTCCTCTTAAGTAAGTAATCGGACATGCTAGCGAGACTCACTGCTGTGTGTATCGCCTAGGGGGAAATGGGGAGTGGGAAGGCTGTTTGGTTGATGTTGTGCTCTGATTGGAGAATATGAATTACATTGAAAGATAACCTATATAGAAAGATAAAATGTTTTCTGATCTGACTGTTTTTGAGCAAAGAAACAAAGCTGACTGCCCCCGAGCTGGTCCTTTGGCACCGGCTCATCAGTACACAACTGATCACATTATAGCCCCAAAACCTGAGAAAAATGAAAATTGTTTTCATGGCCCCTTTGGTAATGATAACTGGCTACAATCCTTTAATGTTTTAATTTAAATTGAACCACATGTTTTTTAAGCTATGCATCAACAAAATTACTGAAGCTAATATATCTAAAATGTAAAATTTAATTAATATCATATATTTGATTTTATTGAAGCTCTGAAGTACTAGTACTTAAATAGTTTTTTCATCTTATCCCTTTTGCAGGATAGGACATAATGTATGTACAAAATTATTTTATTGGATATTTTTCCAGCTTCATTTTCACTAGATAGTTTTTTGTGCTATATAAATAAAACTAATTGAATTGAATTATATGCAGATTGTGTGAGATTGCAGGTTGAGGCTGACTTTGACATGTCTTTGGTTGAAACTGTAAATTGGAGCAAGCAACAGTGCTGCAACCTAACATACAAAGCTGAGTGTGCTGGACACTAATACGTTGTAAGGTGGGTTTCAGGGTTTTGTTCATATTATTTTAAATTATAAAGTCAACAGCACATGTCCAACAAAATTATTCACCAATTGTCTGTTCATAATAATATTCTTTCTGTTTTTATATATAAAATATTTACATTTGGATATAATACACTTTGTGGCTTGTTTTGGCTGTTTAATGTTTTATATAAAATAAGTCAATATATTCTATTTTGAGCTTGTTAAAAATTCACAGATATTACATCATGAATGGGGTTTAAGTTGGTGTGAAAAACGCTTAAACTTAAGAGCAGTTTTTCAGAAATTAGTTCAAGGGCTTACTTTATGTGAACAAACAAATTATTGGACAAGCCATAAAATAAAAAGGAAGAAAAGTCTATATGTATAGCAAACAATAAAACCTTTCTTCTCCTGTTGTTCAAGAATAATGTCTATGCTAGAACTGAATCTCCATGTTTCATTTGTTTTTTTTTATCTCCCACTGACATATGCAAACAATTGTGCAAGAAGTGTGTTTCCAAATGTTTCCGTTGCAAGTGCACAAAACTTACAAAGAAATCACATCAATTTCAGAAACATTTTGTCATTGATGGAGTGAAAAGCACATACAGTAATGCTGTTGATGTAGCGCTTAAGATTCAGCTGCCTCTCTTATCTCTGCTGCCTTCACTTTGCTGTGTTTTCAAGAAGATGTTTCACTTTCCTCCAGATTCAAAAACGACAGAAGAGAAATTGTCCAATTACTACACCTCTGTGCAATGACCACACTCACATTTCCTCATCCCTCTTGTGGGAAAAAGCACAATTGATTCAAACAGATAAAGCATCTGAAAAAAAAGAAGAGAGACATAATTCCATTTGTCTTGGTTGAGTCCATCCCATGTGAGGATGTGAGGTGTAAGTGTTGCTGCTGTCAGCTCTGCTCTACACCTGTTTGTTGGAGATAAAATCCCATGTCTTGACAGCTGCCCTTTAATCACTTCACCTAGTACAAGACAGAGTAGAGCACCACTTGAGAAGAATATATGTTACTAGAACTTTTTTCTTGCAGTTTCCTGTAGCTCTGCTTATTACTTTTGTACGAATCTCTAATTAATTAATGAATGAATTCAGATAAACACATTTGGTAAACCAATTATCTCCCTCAGATTCTCCCCCTCTGTGATTGTTTGGGGTTTAACAGATCTGGCTTTAAATACAATAGTTTCACGATTTCCAGTCTTACCTATACCCATCCAAAACATACTATTCAGACAGTAAAATGTGCTGCCCAATCACTGATGTATTCCCATCCAGTTGACCAGTCATGTTTCCTAGTTGAAAGTGTGTGCTGTATTTTCTGAGCTTTGGAGTACAGCCAAACAGCTCTGCTGTGCAGACAACAGTTCTCCTATGTTTACTATAGAGCAAAAAGGAAAATCTAAACAAATGAAATTGATTTTCCTTTTGTTGGAAAGTATTATTTCTACCTTCTGTTTATGTTAACATATTAGTTTTCTCTTGGTATTACATTATTGTTCTTTTTTTAATTATTGAATTTGCTAGGTTCCACATTTTAGATCAACTTATTTAAAATAACAGGGTGATTTCATGAACAAATACACAGTATTTGTAACTATGTCAGATTGTAACCCAAGACCTTTTTGTGCCATTTAAGTTTGTTTATAGAGGGCATATGCAAGACATTGATAAAAGACATTTAAAAACAAGTAGGAAATTAGCTGACATGTAGTACTACAGAACAGGAGAAACCTGTTATTTGGTTTAGTGTTAGTTTTATGTTATTTGTTGCTTTTGTTGTTTCAACTTTTACATTTGGTTAATACTGACATATATGGCTTTCTAGTAAGCGTGGGTTTGGTCACCAAGAAATCAACCCCAACACAAGTACCAACAGAGAGTAATACAGCTAAAAAAAGGACTTAAAAGGCAGGTTTATATCCATACCTGCGCATTACTTTGTAGAATTTTGTCACAGTTACATATTCGTAAGATAAACACCAAAATAGATGTAGAGGCTTATGTTATTTTGTGCCTTAGTTAGCCAGACAAACTCCAGTAGATAAATTGGATAATTATTATATTTTAAAAGACATAGATTTTTGCAGTATCATACGTTCGTGAGTAAATCACCTGACTATTTCCAAATGTGTCCCAGAATTGTTCTTCAAGTCCATTTGTATGACTGAAATCCCGGATGAATTCTTGTTCAATGGAGCACTTAACTAAATAAGACCATTAGCCTAGCAGCATTGCCCAACTACCTTATTTTCTTAAAGAAGGAACAAACGAGGAGAGAAAGCAAGGAAGGAAGAAACTTTGTATGGGTCTATACTTTTGAAATATAAAGGCATAGTATATGATGAGAAGTTTTACATACCACTTTTTTCATAATTTGCACTTAGAGGCTCTGCTTTGTTGAAAGGACAGTTGCTTAAAGCTAATTTTGATTTAGAGTATACTTGCCCTACTTAGACCAAAACTTAAGGTTATTTCTAAAAAGTAAAAAGTAAAACTTCAAATCTGCAGCACTGAAAACAAAACACTGCATCATTAAATATCATGATGCATTTTAACCTTTAAACATGTAAATGCTTAAAAAAAAATAATAACACAAATAAACAAGCAGACATGATGTGCACTCAGTACCTATATACTATATTTCAAAACTAGTATTGTCAGTATTATCTATCATAATTTCCTGTCTTAATAAAGATAGTTACATTATCTTTTAGTGTGGTAGGAGTTATCAGTTTATTAGTGAAAATGAATTGTCCTTATGGAACAGAATTCCACAAAGACATAAAAACTGCTCTGCTGGAATTATAAGTAAGACATAAGATTAAAAAAGTAAAACATTATTGTTGGTGGATGGCAGACTAAAATTGTTATTGATTGCCTACCCCACATCAAATTTATTCTTTAACTTTTTTTCTCCTCACTCTTATCAAATACCAGCCTTATTGTGATGTTAAGAAATGCATCTTTTATGTAACAGGAGATGCAGCCATGATGACATTTGTTCTTGTGATGGAATCTTCTAATGGCTTCATTTCCCCAGGCTTCATGCAGTTCAAGTGAATGATGGTTTTGATGGATAGTTCAATAAAACTTAAGTGCAACGTCAAGCTGGGTTCAGCTGTCATTTTATCTGAAGATCCTATAGTACTTGATGTTTTTATACTTTGAAATATTGCAGTTAATGTAATCAGGCATCCAGCTGGGTCTCCTTGGGGGTAAATCCTTACCCACTGTAGGATCTAATACTCTCGTGATTTTATTTAATGTTTTAGCTGATGCTGCTTTTAAAATTAAAGATTTCTGTGGGATCCTTCCATAGTACCATCAGAGATTCCGGTGCTTCCAAGTAGGATGGGATTTCCATTCATGTTTTATTCCCCAAGGCAACGAGAAAGTGGAAACTCCATGTCCGTTAGCAGCAAATATCTTACTTAGTTGCTGAATATATAGATGTCCATTTGCAAGTCTCTGGATTAAACTGAGCAGATAAAATAATTTTTCTTCCTCATTTTGGGGTGGGAGAACTAAACTTTTTTCTGGATCTTATGCTTAATGTTGACATAAGTTGCACTCTGATCAAAACCTTTAATGACCCTCTTGTTCTGCCAATAAGAACAATGGCTTTCTAAGTTCAGTTCTGCTCTCCTTCTGCATGATCCTATTTGGCTGAATTACATATACACAAACATAACGTTAGGAGTTCATAATATGGACACATAAGGTGCAGTTCCACCAGCCCTACTAATTTTCAACTGCCTGGCTCGGCTCCTCTCTACTTGGATTATCTTGGCCCTTTTTGTAATTCTGCCAGCCTAGAAAGGCCTGAAAGAGAGAAACGTCTGCTGAGCATTACTTTAGCCCCCGTCCCCCACGCCCTGTTTGCAACATTGACACTTTATATAAATCTGCAAAAATGGTAATCAATAAAAAATATGTTACTATTTATTTAAGTCATTAAAAGAGTTTGTTTCATATTTATAGGGCCATTCAGTTGATAATTAAAAAAAACACAATTGTTTAAGTCCAACCTCACTTTTCAGAGCAGTTCAGGAATATCAATTCAATTAAATTGAAAATACTTAAATAATCTCAAACAAAGAATAAATGCTGTTGTAACTCATGTTATGTGTTTTTTTTTCAATGAGTTGTTGTAAATATTGATGGTCGCTGGCAGGCAGGATCTCCTGTATCGGTCTGTCTTACAGCGGATTTTGAGAAGCCTCTGACGGACGACACTCTGTTGTGTCTGATGAAGAGGATGCTCAAGATTGTCCATAATGTGTTTGTAAAGAATCCTTCTTTGCACAATAATCTCCAGAGGGTCTAGAGGGGTCCCCAGAACAGAACTGGCCTTCTTTATAAGCTTATTGAGTATTAAGTCAGTTTCTTTGATCCTGCTACCCCAACAGATGATGGCAGAGGAGCTTACACTTTCCACAACAGATTTTAATGAGACATGCAGCATCTTTATGTAAACCCTGAAGGATTTAAGCTTCCTCAGCACGTACAGTCTATTCTGTCCCTTAGTATAGACAGCTTGACAGTTGCGTCTCCACTCTAGTTGAACACCGATGTATATATACTCATCCACCACATACACTTCTTCTCCCATGTTTTTTTTTTTTCCTTTTTAAGACGGTGCTGCTTTTATACCATACAGCAGTAGAGCTACCGACCTCACCAGATCAGAATTACACCAGGTCAAGACAAAAAAAACAACATATTAATTCGAAAATCAATGCAATACCAACATTCAACACTAGGACGGCACCAAACAGACGATTTTAGATACAAAAGCAGGATTGCAACAAATATTCACTAATTTTTCTAAATAATGACTAGGATCTGTAGATAGTACTGTAAGACAATCATGTTAACAGTTTATTGGTAAAACAAGTTGATTTGGGCCTTTAAATTTCCTCCTGCTCTCGCTTCTTATTGCTCCTGCTCTGCATCTTCGGTGCCTACTTTTCAGCTTATCTGGGATTTGTGGATGTAGTTTAAGTATTGTTTCAGGTTTAGAGGTGTTATTCAGTAGACCCTGGTTGTACAAAACCAACTGGTTGTTATGGTTGCACATCATAACCAATGTCCAAAAAATTAAAAACAAAAATCCTTAAAACTGCATGGTATCCAACACCCGTTGAGAAAATATCCAAAAAAGCAACTTTTGACCCACAAAAAAGAGGAATTGAAGTTCCTTAAGAAGAGTTGAAGAAGAAAAATAACTGAGCTGCTCTAACATGCAGCCATCTTGAGCAGCCAAGTTCAATAAATCCGTGGACAAACAAAATATCAACAACAAAGACAATTTTGGATACATACATACAAGGTATTTAAACAAAGTATTAAATTCATAAAGTCATGTGGAATATCAACAAAAACTATCTAGTTTGTTTTGTGAATGAAAACTGGCTACTTTGCCTCATAGCATCAAATACCAAGGGGACAAGAAATCAGTCCAGCTGTTTCATTTTCTTTCACCTTGTTCCACCCAAGAGATAGTTGCTGCGGCTAATGGAGCACAGCAAAGGTTACAATCACTGCTGAGCAGAACAAAGCCATATGTGTTGTGACCTCTGACTAACCTCAGCAAATCTACAGCAAACATTGCTGTCTTTTCCTTTACACTTAAATGACCCAACACTTTGTATCGAGTCCCATTCCTCCTCAAATAGTAAGTATCACAGCACAGAATTTACAGAGTGTGCCATACACTTTCATTTCAGGTAAGTGCAATGTGTAAATTTGTGGTATTATTTTACTCAAGCTTATCATATCGGGAAAATCTCAAACCAGCCCATACCTAATGTGCTGCCAGTTAACCTGACTGACCTGTTTCAAATGTTTTAAATTAATTTGTGTCCAAAAATGAAGGTGGCAAATAACAATTAAATCTATATTTATAGATGCAACAACTGAGTCATCTGGGGAAAATTCAAATAGCAGATTTAGTTTAAAAATAAAATGTGGCATGAAATTAGCAACTTTATAGCACTTTTTGTCCTAGAGTGCTTTGTGGGATGTGGTTGTTATTCAGAAAAAATGACTCTTCATTCCTTTATAATTCTACTCCTTTGCATTTCCACCACTTTTTGTCTCTGACATCACATACGGATATGAAGGGATTTCAGAGTTACACTTTTGCCATAAGGGAAATAATCAAAGCTTCAAGTTGAAACAGGATCACTCGGCCCTCTGGACCACAGAATCAGATCAAAAGTTTAACAGAACTCTGACAAGACACTCATGCCAATTTGATGCTTCTGGAATTAAACATGTATTTTAAGAAGTAAGAAACACAACACTGCAGTTCCCAAGTTAGAAAAAGATCATTCAACTATGATTAAAGAAATGGACCTGATTAATAAACTTGTCTGCACAATTATTGCATAATAGCTGTAACTGCTTTAAAATTGACTATCAGAGAAACAGGAAATTCTTGTCAGAAAAAAAGTCTTGAAATATGCAACCACCTGCTGCTGACTATTGACTTAGTGTTAATCTTTCATGTCATGGAAGCTACCAAGCTCAAGAGAAGCAGAAAAAAGCAGTCAAAATTAAGTTTATTTGATCAGAATTTATACACACATTATATGTATGTATGTATATATATATATATATATATATATATATATATATATATATATATATATATATATATAAAACAGAGTGGTATAAATGTCGTGTAGTTACAGTGATATTCATAGCATCAACAACATTCTGTGTTAACTGTATGACAACTTCCAGAAATGCTCAAGCTGTTAAAGCTGGGCACCACCATTCCATACCTATGGTCTCGGCTGAGATATCTTATCTGCCTGTCCTATAAAATTTAGACATTAATATTGGCCTAAAAAAAAGTTTTGATGCCCATACACAGATGCACAGACGTTAGTTTAAGAGCAAATTAAGAGCTGTCATGACTTTGTGAAATGTTTTATCTATATGGTACCCTAATTGTTTTCGGGCCTAATATTGAAGTTAGTCTAAAAATATAAAAATGAAAACAATGCTGGTTTAAATTTTAAGGATGGAATCTTATACCAAACCAATCAATCAACACTTAATCAATATGGACAGCTTGGAATGATGGCTTTTTTCTCACTCACAAGTGAATATAGGCAAATGACTTGCTTCATTGGGGAAAATGGCACTCTTATCAGCCTCTGCCAGCATCTTCACAATTTATTGTACCTTTTTGATCCTGGATTGATAGACAGGTTTTGCACCAAATGTTGTACTGCTATTAGAATGCAGAATACATCTAATTTCTGAATGCCATGATAGCTGGACATTTTCAATGCTATTTACTTTTCTATAAAGTGTTTTGCACAGAAGAAACATTTTTAAATTGTTACCAATAATTGAGCAGACTTGTGGAGGTCCAACCAGCTAACAATTCCTGATATCTTGGCTGATCTCATTTGGATTTTCCATGATGAGACATAAGTGTGCAGGAATTGTTTTCCTTTAAATATATAGACAAGCGTGTCTCCATTATACTGAGATGTAATTAATTAGCGTAATAGAGGCAGACAACTACCTGATGATATTGGCGTTTACAGCAAATTTAAAAGCATAGTGATGTAAGCTTCAGAATTTCAAGGAAGTAATAGGAAAATTATCTAAGAATCTATTATAATTTCTTAATTTAGAAATCACAAATTGTCAGGCATATGGTTCAGGGCAGCCATGATGAGTGGTTGTTGTTCTTACCTATCTCCTGCAGAGTGCGACAGGCAGACACCAGCAGCAAGTGCTCTCAATCTCCATGAATCAAGAGGAGCATTTAAGGCAACTGCAGACAGACGGAAGGTGTTGGTTGAGGAGTGGTTGTAGGTGTGTCGGGTCTTCTAGCCAGGTGTTGGTGAGCTCCCTGTCGAAAGTACCACGCGCAGAGAAACCAGTTAGGAGGTTGGTGGCTGGCATAAACTGGATTGTGACTGAGCCACAATGGAGTCTCAGTTAGAGGAAGATGGTGATGATAAGATGGAATTTTGTAATTGGAACAAGGTGTTTGGTAGGGGAGGTTCGGGAAGAGAGAAAAGTAGAAATGAAGATGGTTAACTGGGGACACAAAGTAACCAACGAAGGCTGGAATCATGCAGTTAATATGAAGGTAATGCAATCTACAAAAACGTAAGAGAAGAGTACAAGCTAATTCTAAGACTTAGAAAGGAAAATAAGGAAATGTCTTTAAGTCTCTTAGCTGTGACAAGAGAGCTAAAAAAGAAGTTTGGAGAGGTGAATTTTGCAAAGATTCTGAGAGATGGCAATTTATGAAAAATTGCTGGAACAGAGGAGCAGAAAAAAAAGTGTTGTACACAAAGAATATCTGTAAAAAAAAGTAGTGAGTGAGGTTAAAATGTTAAGGGAGGCTAAAGTAACTTGAGGAGGGATTTCAGGTATTCCTGTGGGGAAAGATCTGGAGAAGATAACATGAAGTATTATGAGAGGTGAGGTGAGTAAAATTAAAAGACTTATTAGAACATCGGAATGAGAGATAGTGGAAAGTCTTTGTTTTGTTGGAGTCTAAGCAGGGCTGTTCTTCCTGAAAGGATCAGACTTTCCCTGTTAGGCCTTAAATTCCTCCTCCTCTAAGGTGCTATAAATGTCAGAGGTATGGGCATGATGATGCAGCATGTAAAGGCAAACAGGTTGTCCAAAGTGTGGGGGAAGAACATAGATATGAAGAATGTGAAAACGAACAGGACACCTGTTGCAACTGTGGAGGGCAGCACAGGGTGACTTATGGTGGATGTGAGGTCAGGAAATGGGCAGTAGAGATCCAACAAGTCAAAGTAGTAAATAATCTAAGCTATGTAGAAGCTGCAAAAAGAGTTCAGAAGAAAAATAAGGAGACAGGAAAAGTTCAACAGACCCCAATGCAAGACCAAAGAAAGATAGAAACTGATTCTGATTTTTTTTTTTATTATTATTTATTGCATATGTCACAAACTGTACAGAGCATGTGAAACACAAAACAGAAAAAAATAAGATAATTGAGAAAGGAGCAGAAAAGCTTTTTGGCAAAATTTATCTTTCTTGGGTGCAAATAAATACACGATTAGGAGCTGAAGGGAAGGCGGGGAGAGAGGACAAACTGATAATCTTACAGGGGAATGCTAGACGTTTAGTTGCAAATGGACAAGAATTTAAATGATTTATCAATCAATTTAGAGAAAATATAGACATATGTATTCAAGAAATATGGCTTAAACCAAATCTTGTTTTCCTAATAAAAGGGTGTAATGGCAAGTTAATGAGTTGCATTTTTACCCCCTGCCACCAGATGGCTGCAGATATGATGTACCCGCCGGATGTGTGTCTGTGTGTTGCAAGTCATCAGTTGATGAACAATGAATATATCACGGTGTACCTGTATCCTTCTGACTTGTTGTGTTAACAAATAAGTTTAGTTAACTTACAAACCCAAGTTTCTTCATTAAGATTAGAAACATTACATGGTACCAGGAGTGGTCCAACAGATGTCATGGAAAGTGTGACACCACCTGAACCTCTGAATTGGACGGGAAATGTGGACTGTGAATGGCAAACGTTCAAGCAACGATTCAACTTGTACCTGCAAGCACTGGGACTGGACACAAAGCCAGATGCGCGGAAAATAGCACTACTTCTCGCCATCGTGGGACCTCAGGCTGTGGAGGTATTTAACATGTTTGTGTTTGCTGAAAGGGATCACAAGGAACAGTTTGACAGAGTCGTGGAAAAGTTTGATGATCACTGTTCACCAAAGAAGAACGAGACCTTCGAACGGAATGTGTTTGAATCCCACATGCAATCGCAAACTGAAAGATTTGATGCTTTTGTGAAGGAATTTAAATTGAAAGCAAGAACATGTAACTTCGGAGAACTGAAAGACTCTGATTCGTGACCAAATAGTGTTCGGAGTGCACGACAAAAAAATGAGACGGAGGTTACTGAGAGAGCCTGAATTAAAGTTGGCTGAGGCTATTAAAATTGGCAATGTGAGTGAACTGGCTGAGCTGGATGCAAAAACATTCAGTGCACAGAAGGAACAGGAGAGTGCAACAGTGCCCGTAGTTGCAGTAAAGCAAATCCAAAAATTGAAAAAACCGAATAGACAACAAAATGTCACGGGGATGTTTTAATGCAAAAGATGTGGCAAAAGATGTGGCAATCAGCATGCACCAAAACAATGCCCTGCATTTGGAAAACGGGTAGCAAATGTAAAGGGAAGAATTGCTTTGCTAAGCAATGCGTTTCCAAAGGGAAACAGAGTGGCAGTGATTGAGTCCATACAGTGGAGGAAACAGAGCTTGTTGATTTTTTTTTCTTTGTCTGGATGGTAGCGCAAGCTGAAGATAGCATAGCAACATGGCCAAAAGACATTGAACAGTGCACAAATGCAACCTGTGCTAAAAAGGACAAGTGGATTGTGCCACTGGAGATAAACGGTGCATTCCGTTCATTCCGCTGAAGTTAGACACAGGGGCAAAGGCAAATTTAATCAGTGAGTGTGACATCAGAGCAATGAAGGTGAAACAACGCATCCACCCCAGCTCAGTGAAGCTTAAAGCCTACAATGGACATAACATTGACATAAAACGTGCATGCAAACTGAAAGTGCCAGTTAAAGGAAAAGAGCACAACCTAATGTTTGTAGTTGTTTCGGATGGACATGACTCATTACTAGGTGACACTGCATGTGAAAATTTAGGCTTAGAGAAGAGGGTTTACTGCACTACCAATGTTAATAACCAGACCAGTGTTGAGTCAATAGTGAACCAGTACTAAGACATCTTCAAGGGGTTTGGAGTTTTACCATTTACCTATAAAATACAATTGATGGATGATGCACAGTCAGTCGTCCAAGCTCCCAGGCGCATTCCAGCTCCCCTACAAGAAAAGGTGAAACAAGAACTGGAAAGAATTATGTCATTGGGTGTGATAAAGAAAGTGGAAGAGCCCACAGAATGGGTCGATTTGATAGTGTGTGTCAGAAAATCGAATTGAGAAACACGTGTGTATGGATCCAAAAGATCTGAATAACAACATAAAAAGAGAACATTATCAAATACCTACCAGAGATGAGATAACAAGCGAGATGGCCAGTGCCAAATACTTCAGTAAATTGGATGCCTCTATAGGCTTCTGGCAGTTAAAGCTGCATGAGGACAGCACAAAGTACTGCACTTTCAATACACCGTATGGGCGCTACTGCTTCCAGAGAATGCCTTTTGGCATATGCTCCGCTCCAGAAGTATTCCACAGAACGATGGAGCACATCATAGAGGGCATTGCAGGTGTACGTGTGTATGTTGATGATCTGATTTTATGGGGATCCACACTTGAGCAACACAATTAAAGGCTCATCAAAGTGCTTCAGAGAGTCCAAAAGTACCAGCTGGAGCTGAACAGATCCAAGTGTCAGTTCGGAGTGAAGGAAATCACCTTTCTGGGTGACAAGCTGTCACCAGCCGGTGTTGAACCAGACAAAAGCAAAATTAAAGCAATACTGAAAATGCCAAGACCTGAAGACAAAAAAGGTGTGCTGCGTGCATTAGGCATGATCAATTTCATTGGAAAATTCATTCCAAATTTATCCTCCAAGACTGTGCACTTAAGAGAGCTACTGCGTGACAGGTGTGAGTTCGAGTGGACAGCGGAAGAATGAGGCAGAATGGTCCCGTCTGAAAACAACTCTCACAACAGAGCCAGTGTTGACGTTTCTCTATCCATCAAAAAGGGTAAAGATATCCACCGACTCATCAAAGGATGACATCGGAGCTGTTCTACTACAGGCATGTGGAGAAGACTGGAAACCTGTCGACTATGCGTTGAGAACGATGACAAGTGCTGAGTGCCGCTACGCTCAAATTGAAAAAGAATGTTTGGGGCTGGTGTACGGTTTCCAGAAGTTCCATGGCTATGTGTATGGCCTGTCAAAGGACCACAAACCGCTAATAGCCATCATCAAGAAAAACCTCAGTGAAATGTCACTGCGCATTCAAAGGCTCATGATGAAGCTACAACGCTATGATTTCGACCTGATTTACACACCTGGAAAGCACATAGTGGTAGCTGATGCTCTGTCTAGGGCAACCACACAGAGGGAGGAGCAGGCCGAGTGTTCCACGGAAATTGAAGTGAATCTTCATGTGAATCTGATCACTGAGACACTGCCCATGTCCGACATGAAATCCAAGCTCTTCGCTGATGAAACCAAGAAGGATGTCATCATGCAGAGAGTCATCCAGCTGATAAAAGAAGATTGGCCACAGGGTGAGTGTCAACAATACTACAACATTAGAGGAGAGCTGAGCTTTGTTAAAGGACTGCAGATGCGTAGTAGTCATTCCTCAGTCTCTGAGACCAGACATGCTGAAAAGATTACATGAAGGACATCTAGGCATAGAGAAGTGCAAGAGAAGGGCTAGAACCACAATCTATTGGCCAAGCATGAATGCTGATATAGACAGAATGGTGTCAAGATGTGCCACGTGTCTAAAACATCAAGCAAAGCAGCCAAAAGAGCCCATGGTAATCACAGAAATACCTGACGAGCCCTGGCAAAAAGTTGGGACTGATTTGTTCTACTTGGATGGAAAGAATTACCTGCTTGTAATCGACTACCTATCCAACTATCCAGAGATTGCACTGCTCCCCAACATGTCAGTGACCTGTGTGATTAAGCACATGCAATCTATCTTTGCCAGGCATGGGATTCCTCAAATTGTGTACAGTGACAATGGCCCATCCTATAGCTGCAAATAGTTTCAGGATTTTGCAAAAGAATATGACTTTCTAGTCCCCTGTATGCTCAATCAAACAGAAAGGCAGAGAAAGGTGTGAACATAGTCAAGCAGCTGCTCAAGAAAGCACAATAAAGTCATTCAGATCCATACTTAGCTCTGCTGAATTATCAAGCATCGCCTCTTGAGCATGGCCTCTCTCCTGCAGAAGTTCCTATGGGACACAGACTACGCACCACACTTCCATACACCTCTGAACAGAAACAAAAGGAAGTGAAACAAAAACAAAAACATCTACAAAAGAGACAAAAAGCGAATTATGACAAGTCAACAAAGAGCTTGGTACCATTGGCTAGGCATGACACAGTAAGAATACATGATTCCAACACCTGGAATAGACCTAAAGGTGAGGCCCTTTGTAGTAGTGGTTCAAGGTGGCCAGAGCTGATGGATCAAAAATGACTAATTTAGTGATTATTCCCCTATTTTTTCAATTTTAAGCTTTCCTTACAATTAAGTCAAATATTTGGAACTCAAATTATCCATGAAAGCCTTGAGTTTTCTTTTTAGACATTGATTTATAGTTTTGATACAGTTAAATCTGTTAAGAACGGAATGGATGGACCCAGAATTCGAACCAGACCAATGTTAAGATACAGTCCTTTGTTAAAAACCAGGTAATCAGAAGTGTAGGAAAGTCCAAAACATAATCTAAGCACAGAGTCGGGAAACAGATCCAGGTACAGTACACGGGAAGACTTCAGGCTAAACAAGGTCAGGCAGGCTTGGTGGTAAGATAACAGTCCAGGTCGGTACACAGGCTAGCAGGTTAAACAGACAGGGGGTCAGGCAAGCTCTGAATATCCAAAAACAGGCTCGGTCAGGCACACAGGTAAACAGTCAGAAAACAGGCAGGAAAATCAGGTACTGGTATCAAGCTGGCTCAGAATCTCCAAAGGCAATTCTGGTTTATACCGACAGGTCAGACAGAAAATGTGAACGCTGGATAAAACTCACCGAAAAACAGATAAACTAAAACAAAGTTTGAGAATAAATCAGGACACAACCAAACTAAAACAGAACTCAAACTATGACAAAATATTTAATCAGCCAATGAGTCTCTGAATTTCCTATCTCAATTCCACACATAATCCCCCCTTTTAGTAAGGTAATATATTAAATAATTTCAATTTAATATTGATTCTGATAAAACAATATTTATTTCCTTTTTATGAAGCATGAGGTTTAGCTTCCTGCCTAAAAAAAGTACCTTAAGAAATGGTTTGATAGATTTGAGACTGATCAGATATATTTTGATTAATGAAACTGATAAGAAATTTGATGCATACATATAATTAGGCAGCCCCCTCAGATGCAAGAGTTAATGACCCACATTCATTATCATCTATTCTCCTCATTAATTAGTAGTGAACAGCTATTGTTTGTCAAACCATCCAATTCACGTGAAGCACGTTGCTTATTGTTTCTTACAATTTGACAATATACCTAAATCTCCTACTTCTTTAAAGGTCAGTATAGAAGTTAAAAATTCACTTCAGACATGTTTAAAAGGAGTAAAAAGACTGATTTATAAATATTTGAATTACTATATGTAGTGTCCACTATGATTCTACTGTATCTACTGTTGGGGAAAGGAGCTTTGTACTGGTCCCCTCCATTGCACATCAGTCTTTAATCAGAGCTAAAAACAGAATTATATAAAGTCCCAGGCATTGTTTTTTTTCAAGCCCTCTGACAACTTTGTTGCTATGCATTTTGAAAAGTAAAATTTTCACTTGAGCAGGACAACGTGCTCACAGATAAACCACAGGAGGACTGAACACGCTCCTCTCTACATACAGGAAGAGGTGGTGGAGCGCATGAACAGCATTAGGTTCCTGGCCATTCACATCTCCTCTGACCTCTCTAGTACTTTGAATACCTTCCACCTTGTGAAGAAGGCCTGACAACAGCTGTTCTTCCTCAGGAAACTGAAAAGGTCTGGACTTCCCACTAAACTGCTAAAGAACTTATATAGAGCTCCCATAGAGAGTGCTTTATGTATCAGCATAACTGTACATTATGGGAGCTGCACAGTCCAGGAGAGGAAGCACCTAGCACAGGTGGTGAGAACAGCACACGGGATTATGGGATGCCATCTGTGGGATCTAGACTCAATTTATGCTGAAGGTGTTGTGTCTTTACTCCAACATAGTTTAGTAAATAACGATTCAATTCGGAGGTGAAAAGAACAGAACTTTGCTTAGCTTTCGGTAGCGTTCACAATTACATATCAATGCGCTGGCAAACAACCAATAGGCAAAACTCAGTAGCTAGGGGAGTGCTTCCGCCGAAGTAAATATATCCACCTTATATACTACAGAAGGAGTCCAAAGATAGGCCAGACGCATCTCCACTGATCCCACACACCCAGGCAATGTGCTGTTTGCTCCTCTCCCATCAGGTAAACACTTCAGAAGCCTCAAAGCCAAAACAAATAAGCTTAGAAACAGCTTCTTCCCAAGAGCTGTGATGGGAGACTGCAGTACAATGCTTTAAAATCACCCCACTGTTACTAACCCGTCATAAGTTACAATTACGTTAATTCTACTGCCTACTTGCACACTATCATCTCAGAATACCTAAGTGCACATTGCTGTATACAAAGCCTCAAATCATGATTGTTAAATAAGTACCCTGTAATCTCATTATCTGTTATCTGTGACTTTTCTGAATGTTAACAAAAAATAAAATATAGCCCTTGTTCATTGCCTGTTTGTCAATTTTGCCTTCATTATGTGTAATGTGAAACGGAGTTGTGATGATTCTGGCACTGGAGCTGATCCTGCTCTCAATCAACACACCTGTTCAGTCCCCACCTCTCTGCAATCAACCTCTACTGGCTCCATCTGTCTCCAGTTGCAAAAAAGCCCCGTCCTTGTCAGTCTCCAGTGACAGATCGTCTCGAGCCAACCGGTGAGAACTTTCCAGCACTCTATCTGAAAATCTGCCTGCCTGCCTGCCTGTTGCCCGACCTGTTCTGCCTTCTATTTTCTGGTTCTTTCTGCCTGCCTGAGACCTGCCTTGCAGCCTCTGGATTCTGGACTGACTCCCCTTGTTTCTGACCTCGTTCTGCTCGTGAGTACTGGAACCTGCCTGCCCCCTTTAAGGCTGTTTGCTCTGTCGGATTTCGGACCTGGATCTGGACCCGGCCCCGCTTTTGGATTTCCCCTCTGTACCTCTGCTGGATTTGTGGACTGCCCGTTACCGGACCAGGACTGTCTCTGGACAAACGCCCCTGTCAAGCACCTTGCCGTCAGTCTTTCTGCCGGCCGCGCAACGGCCCGTTCCCTTCAACCAGCAGACGGCTTCTGCCCCGATCCCTCCCACCTGCTTCTGGCTGTCTCTCTGCGACCAGGCTGCTCTCGTTACCAGGTTAGTCTATCAGCCTGTTACATTGCTAACCTGCCACTGCAGCCTCTGACCTGTTCCTCTGCTTCCAGGGAAGCTCCAGTCGTAACGAGAGCTGCACGCCCGAGAGCTGGCGCTGTTTTACCCTCCTTTTCAATAAACTGTCTAAAAAGTCACTGACCTGTCTTGGTTGAATCTTGGGTCCGATTCTGGTACATTACAGGAGTAGCCAAAGAGAAATTTTGCCGCGGTGACAAATAAAGTATTCTTGATTCTTGCAGTGGAAGAAAAACAGTTTATTTTTTTTGTATTTAGTGATTGATGTCATGAGAGAAGAAGATGCAAATGATAGGGTTAGATGGAGACATAAGACTCACTGTAACAACCCCTGAAATGAAAAAGCCAAAAGACATTTAAGGATTAATCTTGTTCACTGAAGACCTTGGTAGACATTTGTTCCTAAAACATTAATGTAAAAAGTGAGTGAGCAGCATAAGTAATTTTTTATTCTTGATTCAGATCCCCATTAGCTTCCACAAAGTGGTTGCCTGTTATCCTGGGGTCCTTGAAAAGTATAAAATTACAATGTATGTATTAATGTAATGTAGACTTCATTAAGATTAGAAGTCTACATCACTTTAAGCAGTGACTTGAATGGATTAGTCACTGCTTAAAGTGTTTGGACTTTTTTTGCGCATTATTTTATTCAGATTTGCGTTAGCACTATATGTTTGCAAGTGTGTTCTGTATAGGACATAATGTAAGACATAATATTATTTTCCACATTTCCATTTGTTTTTACTTTTGATATCTGCAGTCAAATAGGTTCAACACACTGGGGAATATTGCATGTGAAGCCTGTTTCACCATGAATACGTAGAGCACAATTGTTCTACTACCAGTGTAGCTAAGATGAACTACATAAGACTCCCTGCTGAAACTACTTCTTTTTTGATTTATGATTGATAGTTGCAGAAAAGCAGTACAACCCAGATAACGAAAGATAGGGCAGACTGAGAATTTAATGGTAATGACAGAATAGTGATGAATTGAATCCATTCCATAATTCATCTTTTAATTAGACTGGTCCACATCTATCCATCATAGTTTTGGAGAGATGAATGGGATTGTGGTTTATTGATGAGGAGGTAGTTCTTTTTGATTGCTCTCATATTTGACTCAAACACAGTGGCTGTAGGAATCTACTTTTATATAAATGGTCTCCTTCAAGTGCATTTCAATGGGTAATTTTGAATGTATATAACATGATGTATGAAAACAAATATATATTAAAAAAATAAGTGCTACAAAAACTTAGATTCTAATGCTGTGATTTGTCATTTACTTGAAATCAACATGAATATTTTTTTCAAATAAGTCTGCTGTAACTAATCTGTTAAAAAAATAAAATAAAAAAAAATAACACTTGCTTATGACTGAAAGTATTCCTGGTTGCTCATATATGTGTGTGTACTTTAAAAGAGAGGAGCTCGCAATCTTAAGAAAATAAATAAATAAAACACCTCACTGTTCCTTTTGTATGATAAAACACAACATTGTTTTCTGTTTGGTTGCTGGCCAACAGAATACAAGCCTGTACAAAGCTTTGACAGTGCAAAATAATCCCTCTCATTCCCCTTTCAAACTGCTAAACATATTGTGACACTTATCTTATCATACATTATAATCCCACAACAGGCACTCTATAGTTTATGGTTCTCCCTAATGCTCATAGCTAACAGGCTTTTGATACCAGCATCAAAGTTAATCTCATTTATTTCAATTTTAATGACAGTAATACATAAAAAGTTCTATATAAAACTTTATGCTGAAGCTGGAAAGTTAGTTGTTGCTCTTTTAAACATGCTTGACATATTTAATAATAACCCTATCATTTATTAAGTCTGGTTC
This sequence comes from Fundulus heteroclitus, assembly GCF_011125445.2. Lineage (NCBI taxonomy): Eukaryota > Metazoa > Chordata > Actinopteri > Cyprinodontiformes > Fundulidae > Fundulus > Fundulus heteroclitus. Next base: position 11,638,338 of record NC_046369.1, read on the forward strand.
CTAAAAACTAAGAACCCCCTTTAGGATAATAAAATTTCCCCAAAAATCCATTGTAAAATAAATTATTTTGACATAGGTAGAAACCAGTGAAGTGTGCAAAGGAAGCAAGAAAAAAGCAACACATTTACAGAAAAAAAAAAAAAAAAAAATATATATATATATGTGTGTATATATATATATATATATATATATATATATATATATATATATATATATATATATATATATATATATATTTTGCGATATTAACTTACATGTTTATACTCGAAATAGGAAACAGTGCTAATATCCTTCCCCTTAATTGACACTTTCATTTAGCCAGAAGATGGCACGACACCAGGAAAATGGAAATGTGAAATGCACACAAAAGTCATAGTTTGGTCCCTTTTTAATGTTTCAATCAAGAGAAACAAATTAAAGCTCATTGTACTTTCATTTTTTTATTTATTTTACAAACTTAAATAATTGTATTATGCTCAGGAACTACAAATGGTGCCATGTCTATAACTGACTGGAAATTTGCTTTGACTTTTTTTTTTTCAATTGGTAAATAATAAGTAGGTATGCCAATACATGGATGGCAAAAGCATTTGAAAAGCTCATTTTGGCTTTTTTTTAGGAATCTTTGAAAAAGATTGGCTATTATTTGAGAAAAAATATTATAGTAGAATGTAACAAGACAATGACATTCACAAGTTTTATCTATCTATCTATCTATCTATCTATCTATCTATCTATCTATCTATCTATCTATCTATCTATCTATCTATCTATCTATCTATCTATCTATCTATCTATCTATCTATCTAATTGCAATTACTCGGATGAAATCAAGATTGGATTGACTTTATTTACTGAATAATATAATCTGTGCCGTGTCTGACAAGGGTTGCTTTCAGCGCTAATTATGTCTCACCAAAGCCCAGTTTGAAAACCTGCTGACCAGCGTTGGTCAGCCTTAGGTTAGTGGGGATTGTTCAGAGGCTTGACTTTAACATTTATCAGTGATAAGAAGTAAAAATATTTTTCGGAAAATCTTCCACTACATCACATTGCGGAGTCTCTCTGATTGGTTGACATCCCACGTCCAGCTGCAAAAGGTCCGAATTTCCAAATCTTGTGTCGGCTTGTCTGGAGGGCGCTTAACGTGCGTCAAGCCAAGCAGGGAGCATGAAACACGTCAAAAGCTTCAATACATACAGTGCGAGATGTGTGTCGTGCACTGTGAGACGTCTCGAAGCCCCTTGAGGCAAGTCCACCATAGACTTTGCACGTAAACCTGATGCCCTTGATGCTTAAAAGGTGTTTGGTCTGAATGCAACATAGAACATTGTTGATGGAAGGGACCGATTGTTTATAGGGAATATTACTTCCATCCTAGGTGACAAATGAGAATAATTTTGGTTAATTTTGTAGAAAACTTCTTACTTATTGCTCCTTTAAGTACTGAAGAAAATCTAATTTGAATTTGTTCCAAAGGTTGTTAAAAAGCTCCTCGGTGGCAAGGCCCTGGGGGTGGATGAGATTCGCCCGGAGTACCTTAAGGCTCTGGATGTTGTGGGGCTGTGTTGGTTAACGCAGCTCTGCAACATTGCGTGGACATCGGGGGCAGTTCCCCTGGATTAGCAGACTGGGGTGGTGGTCCCCCTATTTAAAAAGGGGGACCGGAGAGTGTGTTCCAACTACAGGGGAATCACACTCTTAAGCCTCCCTGGTAAGGTCTATTCAGGGGTTCCGGAAAGGAGGGTCCGTCGGATAGTCGTATCTCGGATTCAGGAAGAGCAGTGTGGTTTTCGTCCTGGCCGTGGAACACTGGACCAGCTCTACACCCTCAGCAGGATCCTGGAGGGGGCATGGGAGTTTGCCCAACCAGTCTACATGTGTTTTGTTGATCTGGAGAAGGCATTCGACCATGTCCCCTGAGGGATCCTGTGGGGGGTACTCCGGGAGTATGGAGTACCGGGCCCTTTAATAAGGGCTGTCAGGTCTCTGTACGACTGGTGTCAGAGTCTGGTCCGCATTGCCGGCAGTAAGTCGAACTCGTTTCCGGTGAGAGTTGGACTCCGCCAAGGCTGCCCGTTGTCACCGATTCTGTTCATAACTTTTATGGACAGAATTTCTAGGCGCAGCCAAGGTGTTGAGGGGATCCGTTTTGGTGGCCTTAGGATTGCGTCTCTGCTATTCGCGGATGACGTGGTCCTATTGGTTTCCTCAGGGCGTGATCTACAGCTCTCACTGGAGCGGTTCGCAGCCGAGTGCGAAGCGGCCGGGATGAAAATCAGTGCCTCCAAATCCGAGACCATGGTCTTGAACCGGAAAAGGGTAGAGTGCCTTCTCCGGGTTGGGGAGGATGTGCTGCCCCTAGTGGAGGAGTTCAAGTATCTTGAGGTCTTGTTCACGAATGAGGGGAGGATGGAGCTGGAGATCGACAGGCGGATTGGTGCAGCGTCTGCTGTGAAGCGGGTGAACCGGTCGATCTACGTTCCTACCCTCATCTATGGTCACGAGCTTTGGGTCATGACCGAAAGAACGAGATCCCGGATACAAGCGGCTGAAATGAGTTTTCTCCGTAGTGTGTCTGGGCTCTCCCTTAGAGATAGGGTGAGGAGCTCAGTCATCCGGGGAGGACTCAGAGTAGAGCCGCTGCTCCTCCACCTCGAGAGGAGCCAGTTGAGGTGGCTCGGGCATCTGGTCAGGATGCCTCCTGGACGCCTCCCTGGTGAGGTGTTCCGGGCACGTCCCACCGGGAGGAGGCCCAGGGGAAGACCCAGGACACGCTGGAGGGACTATGTCTCCCGGCTGGCCTGGGATCACCTTGGGATTCCTCCTGAGGAGCTGGCCCAAGTGGCCGGGGAGAGGGACGTCTGGGCCTCCCTACTGAAGCTGCTACCCCCGCGACCCGACCCCGGATAAGCGAAAGAAGACGGACGGACGGACGGACGGAATTTGTTTCATACTGTGAAGCAGATCAAGAAATGAGCTACTAAATTGACCCTATGGATGGGTTGCCGATTCTGTTCATAACTTTTATGGACAGAATTTCTAGGTGCAGCCAAGGTGTTAAGGGGATCCACTTTGATGGCCTTAGGATCACATCTCTGCTTTTTGCGGATGATGTGGTCCAGTTGACCTCATCACTGCTAACATAAGCATTGCTTCAGCTTATTCCTTTTTGGTTAGAATGATTGTCTTATTTTTTTTATTTTGAGAGGTTTTGATCTAAATGTATCAACCAAATAAATCATTAATTAATTTAAAAAAATAATAATCCATAGGCTTCCATTGCTTTTCAGATATTTTCAACTCTTTCTATGCCCTAACCATTACCATTGCATACCTAACCATAACCTTATCCTAACCTCAAATCAAACCTTAGTCCTAAATCTTACCATTTGCTGAAAACAAAGTGAGGACCAGAAAAATGTCCTCACTTTGATGGTGAAATTGGAAATATTGCTGGAAATGGTGCCTAAACAGAAGCATGAACAAACAACCCAGAGGATTTGACAGTTGTAGTTATGCAAATTTGTGATGTTGTTTCTTTCCACTCTTCTCCCACAGCAGAACATTCACACATCCAAGTAAATCCCAGAGCCTCATGTTGGACCGGATTTTCTGTTTTCTAAAATGTTATTCCATGTGTGTTTTGCCCCTATGTTACATTTTGCATACAGTTTCAAGACACTGCAGCAATGCTAACACATTTCCTATTCAACTTTCTACACATGAGGACATAAGAAGAGTGACCAGGTCAGGCCAGTGACGACCTAAAATCTTAGGTTAATAAGTAGGTATTGTGATGATTGTGACATTCTTATGAGCTAGCATATCCTTCTGTTTTTAAATGTCTTTACCTGTTGGGGATAAATACGAAAAAATATTTGTATCCATAAAGTAATAAATTGTTTGTCCTACTGGTGTGCCTTTTGTCATTGACTTCCATTTTCCCCTTCACTTACATAATAAGTCTGTTTATTTTTGAGATTCATAATATAAACATTGTAAAATTAATTTTAGAATTCACACCTGGTGTTTGTGGTCAAAATGAAAAAATAATTTTGGCCAACTGATATGCTGAAATGTATTGGAAGCTCTAAGTGTGTCTTAGGGATGCTGCCATTCTATGGTTGCTTCACATTACTGAGTGGATCATCCTTTATGCCTTGTTAATTAGATTAGAGTTCATCCAAGACTGTGAATGAACAGTGTGACTGAACCTGTCTTGCTCTGCCTCATCCAATCACCTGGAAATAATTTTGTGGTGAAAAAAATCCTGTAATTTGCTTAGGTTCCTGGCTTGCAAAATGACTACTGTGAAATCTCCATCCACTTTTCAGATGGGTCCCACAGAAATATGAGAACTGAAAAAAAAAGTATTCCATAAATGTGTAAATAGGAAAAAAGCTTAATAAAAGATGAATGGAAAAAGTGCTATTCACATCTGTAAACAGATGATGTTCTGCTTTTCTATTTTAAATGGAAGTCTGGAAAGCTTTAGTAAAAGTGCATACCTGTTACAACAAATTTTTCATCGTGAATACAGTTTTAAACAGCAGAACATTTTTGCAAACAAGCATTTAACATGAAAGCCCTGATGAAGTAATTTTCTGCATCATTTGAGACAGAATAAAATTACGGAGTGGAAGTGTTGAGTCACTCATGAAGAGAAAGTTAAAACTGCCGTTTACCATCGGTATCATCTCATTAAACTTCTGTCATTTTTTTTTTGGTTTAATTACCTCTGATGGCTCTAAAACTGTAAACAAATTGTTGTGCCAGTTCAGACGTGACAGAAAGCGGTAACGGACTACGTTACCCATGATGCAATGTGGTCAAAATGGCCACCAACTCATGTGGTCAAAATGGCCACCAACTCCCATCACGCAACACAGCAAAATGGCCGCCGATCAAGGAAACAGCATCAATTCGGGACGTAACGGACTGCGTTACCCATGATGCAATGTGGTCAAAATGGCCACCAACTCCCATCACGCAACACGGCAAAATGGCCGCCGATCAAGATAAGGTTGCTATAGTGATGGCTATAAAAGCCGATCACACACGATGAGCTTCCTTCTTCCCTGGCTTTTAGCCAACCCGAGAAGACACGCACAGCTGATTCCCACGCCACGTGTTCGATTGCTCGCTGGACCGAGATTTTTCGACACAACGGTTATTCCCTGCTTTATAACAGGAGGTCGACTTAAATAAGTACTTTTAAATTCCCTCTGATCAAAAGACTGAGAGACGCCGCATCTCCCACTGATCGAAGAGGACCCCGCTTTTGTCTGGCCAACAAAGCGACTGTTGAACCCGGAGGAAGAAACGAAGCAGCTTCTTCCCCGTTCCGCTGCAGCCTGTGGACAACTGCGCTCGTCGAAGCGCGTCCAGAAAGCCACACTCGGAGCGTTCCGGACCAGCCCCGAGGCAACTCAAAGTAACGGGGTTTTTCCCCTTTCATTTCTGTTTCACCAACAGGGTGTTTAGAAGTGCCTGGGCAGGCGGTAGAACTTTGTAGGTGTTGGTTAATGCTTTTATTCCACGACGAAGTTGGAATTATTTTGCTGAACATTTTCTTTGTATGTGCATGTACTTTACAATTGATTCTGCTGTGTTGATTTGTGATTCATCAATAACCCCGCCGTGGGTTACCGCATTTTTTTTCTTTTCATCTCTTTTCCTGCTCCCCCCCCCCCCTCTCTCTTTTCGCTTCTCCTTATCAGTTTAATTTCTTTGTCCGAGCTCAAGTCGCGGGCTTTGCTTTAAACTCCTAGTTAGCCCCCCCCCTCTCGAAACGAGGCATTGTCCCATCAGCGTAAGCGTGGTTACGTTATTAGGACCTCCCCTCATACGTCATCGTAGCAGCCATCTTGGGAGGGTCACGTGTATCTGGACTGTAGGTAGCTTAGCTAAACTAGCTTTGTGTAAGACATCAAAGCGTCCAGTGAGATTCCCGAAGCTGTTCTGTCTGTCAATGCTGATACGTGAAATGCCGATGTTTCGAGGGCGGTGTTAAACAACTTTGAGTTAAGTTAAGATCTGCTAACCGCTCATTTTAATCCATTGTTTATTTTTGTTTTGTTCTTTATTTCCACATATATATTTTGCATGTTTTAGTTTAGTAATGAGTAAGAATTCCAAAGTTGTTTGAATCAGAGAATTACTGTAACAGGGAATTGCTTTTGGTTCAATAAAACCAACCACTGCGGAATAGACATTGTTTTGTGTTCAGTCCAATTCACAGTTGCCTGGGTATTCAGAAATCAGAGCTAACCTCCTTTGGAGTTAACATCTGACATTAATACAGAGACAATATCATTGGATGGTGATAAGGAATAAGGATTTAAACTCTAATTGCAGTTACATTGGGGTTCTCACAGCCTGCTGGATAAACCTGGTCGGTTAACAGTCCGACCTGATCATTTATTCCAGCATAAATGAGTTCATAACAGAAAGTTAACTAATGCATTAGTGGTATAAATACTTATAAGCTTATAGCTAACATCACCACCATTTGAACTATATTTGTTATAGCGAAATTTTGAGTTGAATGATTTATTATTTAAATTATAATACCAAATTATAATTAATAATAATAATAAGCATATTCAACCAGCTTATGGCATAGCAAAATAAAAAATAGGTATGTCCTCCACAGCCAAAATTCCCCATATACCATATTTTAAAAGACTTTATATTTGCACAGTTTTTTTTTCAGCTAAAAAGCTGAGTCATTCAGTGAGATCCATGTGAATCTCTGAACATTGATTTGTAGGTATTCCTACATGTTAGATTTAGATATGGACCAATAAATCAAAAATCTAGAGCCTTTATTTCTATTAGGTTCCTTCTTCAGGTTGCTTCCATTCAACAATAAAGTAGGCCCTTAAGTTGCTGGGCATTGAGTCTTCACAAAATTACTTGCTATGTCCCTTAAACCTGTCCCCCTGCTACAAGGTGTCATGAAGTGAGACTCTGAATGAGGGCAACCACGGAGACAGTACGGTAAGAGACCACAGGTGTTTGTTCTGAGGTGGTTCAGGCAGATTGGACTGTCCGGCTTCAGCTGGGAAAAGATGAGAAGACTGGTGAGCAAGGGAAGGTGCCGACAAGAATACTGGGAGGGGGGGGGTATGACTCACAGAGGTCGGGGCTTGGTTTAGTCCTGGAAAGGTGGTGTCCAGGGTCCAGGCTTAAGGTGCAGGTCCAGCAAGTTCTCTCAAGTATGATGGCATAGGAGGGTGGACAGGCAGGTGAGCTCAGGCAGGTGGACTTAACCAGATAAATGATCCAAAGGTTTTTTCTGATTCTTGGATGTCCGGCTTGGAGTCTCTTTGGCTGGAGTTTAGGTTTCTAGGAGAGGAAAAAACAGGTACACGGAGTAAGGTCCAGGCTAGGATTTTAACAAGCTCAAGAGAGTTAGGTTGGTCAAGTACCTTGCTGGAAGCGAAGAAAAGAACTGACACCCTCCTGCTGGTTTCAGCTCCTTATGAAGGGCTCCAATAGCGTACCGCTCACGTGACGTCACCGTCTCAAGAGCAACGCCCCTTTTGCCGCTTAGGTAAGGCATACAGGTAGAGAACGCCCGTAGCAACCAGCTATTACACGCACAACAGAACCAGCGATATGACCGACTTCGCAGCCATTAAACTTTCCCAAGACGATGTCCCAGGCGCACGGTTTACTGGTCGCACTGTCGAAGAACACACCAACCTTCAGCTCAAACGATGACTTGAGTGTCGAGGGCTTAAAAAGACCAGAAAACGGGCCGAGTTGATCAAACGGTAAGCTTTGTTTTTTTTTTCCTGCAAGCGGCGGTCATGGCGTCGTCGGCCGTTTTGTTTGTTTGTAATCACCGTCCAGGAATCGGTATATGTTTAATGTTTATTTGAAATGTTTTTGAGTAGGCTATCCTGGTAGCAGGGTATCATGTTAGCGCCTGCTGATAGCATATAAGCTATCATGGTAGCAGGCGCTTCATTATTAACATGTCGGCCACCAAAATACTCTTACCTGTTCACTACTTGATGTCGCTGGAATTGGGTCAGGATGTTCTTCGGTTGGGCCCTTTCCTCCGACAAAATGCTTGCTACATATGTAGGTGAATTTGGTAACTTTTTCCGGGTAGAACTGTTGTGTAGGCCGACCGCACCGGTGTACCCAGCGCACACATTTCTCCTTGGCACTCTTGCATTTCGGGAAAGTAATATAGAAAACATCCTTCTGTTAGGCTCAGAACAGGTGGACCCAGAATTCAAAGCAGACAAACCGTTCAAGTTTAACAGTTTATTAAGATCAGGTGCGGAGCGGGAGGCGTCAGCGTCTACAGCGGGATCCTCTGCAGAAGGAGACGGCAGGTTAGTGACCACGCTTATCTGAAGGTGTTTGTACACAAACGTGTCGGTCACTAACCTGGTCTTAATGTTCAGTTCAGTCCCAGTGGGTCCCAGCAGACGGGTCGTCAATTCGCTGCGGCGGTTGCTGCTCATGAAGTCCCAGCAGCAGGTGTTTCGGTGGTCGGAGGACAGGCAGGAGATCAGAACCGTGAGAGCAAACGTGAGCAGGATGAGCCGTAGAGCGAAGCCGAAGTCGGGGACGTGGTCGAAGGTCGGAGCCAGGAGATCAGAGAGCCAGTGAGGTACCGAAGGAAAATCCAGGACGGAGTCGGGTCACGGTTCCAGGTTCGGTACACAGGGCAGAGATCCAGCGGGTAGTCAGGACAGGCAGAGGTCAGATCGGGCAAACAGAATCAGACAGGAGTAAGCAGGCTCGGAGGTCGAAAGGCAAAACAGGTCAGGATCAGGAATCACAATTATAAACGCTGGAATGAGTCTCACACTTGGATCGAAATAAACTGGCACTGTTGCCTGGTCTTAGAGCTGGTTATATACTAGTGAGAGCAGGTGGAACAGATCTGAAGTGATGAGGAACGGGCGGAGCTAGAACAGGTGTGTGACATGAGAGATCAGACCAGGCAACAGTGCCGAAATCATGACACCTTCATATGCGGCCGATGAGCGTACCTCCAGTCGCTGTTGCACGTTCAATAGCAACAATATTTAAAAACCATGGTCTTAGATTTGGAAAAAGCAGTTGTTTTGACGAGTAAAACCTAGGCTAACGCACATCTCTTTTACAGCGAAACAGCAGCGGACTATGCAAGTTTGCCCTTCTGCGTACCACGTGATGTGACGTCATTGTGACGTTACGTTTCTAAAAATAGCTCGCTTGCGGTACGCTATCAGTGGTGAGGTGGTGCACCTGCCTGTCACGCCCTGCAGAGGAGGAAGAGAGAAATCAAAACCTGCAACCAGACCTGAGAGTGTGACACAGGAATGCCAGGTTAAGGTACGTATATGCAAGATGCTTTATTAGATATGCTGGGACTATTTCATGTTCAATTGGCACTGAAACGGAAGGTAAAAGAAGAAAAAAAGGAGAGAAACAGATGAGGCAAAATGCTAAAAAGGAGAAAAGGTGAAAAATAGAGGAGAGGAAAGGGAGAGAACAATACAACATCTTCTGAGTCTGCTTCTACAAATGTAAAGAGATATAAAAAGAACTGCAATCACTAATGTTCTGAGAGCCTGATGATTCAGCTAGACAACAGAATTATACTTTAAAAATGTGATTGAAGTTTATGATTAGTGGCTGATGATGCAAGCAGACAGAAACAGACTTAATATATGAGTAGTGGCTGACGAGTCAGGCAGGCATGCAGAACCAGACCTGAACAGTTGAAGCAGGCAGTAGTAGACCAGAACCAGGGATGAAAACACAAGATGACCAGGACAGGCGATGTGGACCGAGGACCGCTGCTGGAGGACATCAGGTTCTATTTATCTTACTCTGCTGAGTTCTCCTACTGTTCTCCAATTTGCAATGCTTGATTGTTATTACGTCTTTTACCTTTTTTTTCGCTCTCATTTTTTTTTTCTTCATAGTAGGTACACCTGGTCTGGCGTTCTGTTAGCTGTGACATCATCCAGGGAAGACAGATGACCCGCTATTACATATAACGCAGAAAAGATTCCTGGATCAGTGTGTGCTTCTGTGCCTTTTTGTGCCGTTCACACTGAGCCTGGTTCTGCTGGAGGTGTTTCCCCCCTGTTAAAGGGGAGTTTTCCCATTTCCACTGTTGCTGCATGCTTGCTAAGTATGAGGGATTGCCTCAAAGCCATGGACAATGCAGACAACTTTCCCAATGGCTCTACGCTCTTTCATGAGGAGTGAATGTTGCTTGTCAAGACCTGATGCAATCTACTGGGCTTCCTTAGATAGGACATTTTTTGAACATTGTGTACATACACCCACCGGCCACTTTATTAGGTACACCTGTCCAACTGCTCGTTAACACTTCATTTCTAAGCAGCCAATCACATGGCGGCGACTCAGTGCATTTAGGCATGTAGACATGGTCAAGAGAATCTCCTGCAGTTCAAACCGAGCATCAGTATGGGGAAGAAAGGTGATTTGAGTGACTTTGAACGTGGCATGATTGTTGATGCCAGAAGGGCTGGTCTGATTTCAGAAACTGCTAATCTACTGGGATTTTCACGCCCAACCATCTCTAGGGTTTACAGAGAATGGTCCGAAAAAGAAAAAAAAACATCCAGTGAGCGGCAGTTCTGTGGGCGGAAAAGCCTTGTTGATGCCAGAGGTCAGAGGAGAATGGCCAGACTGGTTCGAGCTGATAGAAGGGCAACAGTGACTCAAATAACCACCCGTTACAACCAAGGTGGGCAGAAGAGCATCTCTGAACGCACAGTACGTCGAACTTTGAGGCAGATGGGCTACAGCAGCAGAAGACCACATCGGGTGCCACTCCTTTCGGCTAAGAACAGGAAACTGAGGCTACAATTTGCACAAGCTCATCGAAATTGGACAATAGAAGATTGGAAAAACGTTGCCTGGTCTGATGAGTCTCGATTTCTGCTGCGACAGTCGGATGGTAGGGTCAGAATTTGGCGTCTACAACATGAAAGCATGGATCCATCCTGCCTTGTATCAACGGTTCAGGCTGGTGGTGGTGGTGTCATGGTGTGGGGAATATTTTCTTGGCACTCTTTGGGCCCCTTGGTACCAATTGAGCATCGTTGCAACGCCACAGCCCAGTATTGTTGCTGACCATGTCCATCCCTTTATGACCACAATGTACCCAACCCATGATGGCTACTTTCAGCAGGATAATGCGCCATGTCATAAAGCTGGAATCATCTCAGACTGGTTTCTTGAACATGACAATGAGTTAGCTGTACTCAAATGGCCTCCACAGTCACCAGATCTCAATCCAATAGAGCATCTTTGCTCGGGAGATTCGCATCATGGATGTGCAGCCGACAAATCTGCGGCAACTGTGTGATGCCATCATGTCAATATGGACCAAACTCCCTGATGAATGCTTCCAGCACCTTGTTGAATCTATGCCATGAAGAATTGAGGCAGTTCTGAAGGCAAAAGTGGGTCCAACCCGTTACTACCATGGGGTACCTAATAAAGTGGCCGGTGAGTGTGTATATATATATATATATATATATATATATATATATATATATATATATATATATATATATATATATATATATATATATAAAAATATATATAAATTGGGGTTTCCTGAATTATAATGTTGATTAAGGGCCAAACACGTTTCTCATGTTCTCTAGTTGAAATACATCAATTAACAAAAAGATAATGAGAAACCAATAGCTGCTGTGGCAATTAGAAATTGGGACCAGGGTACTTATGTACACAGACCCATGTGGATTTGCTAATCAGACCTGGTGTATGCTGAAATCAAGAAAATGTCATGTGCAAAGATTAAAAGTTCCAGATGTAGGAAACTGCATAGGTATAGATTCAAGCACTTTTCCTTTGTACATCCCAGACAACTTGTAATTGAGCAAATATATGAAAATACCATGCTCCTTCTTTGACAAGCCTTTGCTTAGATATTCAAACATATCTTCTCGTGGGAAGAAGAGGGCCTTAATGGGATGTGATTTAAAGACGCTCCTAGTTGAGGTGTGTAAAAAGAGCCCCAGCAACTACTTATATTTTCTGTGCAAAAAACATACATGCTTTAATGATATACAGCACTTACATGGATTATGCACATGGTCATTGTAAATTAATGCAGAAGGGGGCCAAGGAAAGTGTCAGGCTGCAGTATTTTAAACTTTATGCATGTGTTTATTCACATACAGTCACTGCTACACAGGGGCACTATGGAATTTTGTACAGCAAGCTGGTGTAAACATCAAAAACATGTAGCTACTCAATTTGACCATTTACATGAATTTTTAAAGTAAAAGTATACATTTATAAATCCAACAAAGACAAAAACAGACTGCAGAGGAAAAATAAACACCTAACTTGGGTCACAAAATCAGAATGTGACACTGTAGGTTTATATCTTATATACTGTATTAAACCAAGAACTAACTGTGCAATTATTCTTACATTACCAGATTATATTTTCTTCAAATGTTTCCTTTCGTATATGTGACCCTGGACATTTGGTGGCACAAAGAGCAAGGCATAAAGGGGACATGCAAAATCATATTTTTTAGCCCTTAAAATTTACTTGTAAATGGATTTAATCTTGCCAGGTCCTGCAAAGATATCTTAACAGTATATTCATTTTGGGTCATATTTTTTTTCAAGTTGCTCTGTTTTCTCCATGTTTTACCTGTTTGTTTTTGAACTACTGCATCACAGTATTTGTTATGTTACTGCAAAAAATCTGGTAGGAAGCATGAAGACACTGCAAAAGATCCAGAAAAAATACAATATTTGCAAAAGCTGAACACTGAGTTGTTAAATGATTGTTATATATACAAAAAAACAAAAAAAAAACAGTACCACATAGGCTAAAGCAGACAGAAAACAGATGATGACATTGCATGCTTTTGACTTGAAACATATCCCATATATAAAGCCCAATGATACAATTTCTTAATAAGAATCATAAATCAAGTTATAGTTTGTATAAATTGTTTTCAAAGTGATAGCCAGAAGAGTGGAATAATTTTCTGTCTGTAACTATGCTTCAAAAATGACATTTTAGCAGGCAGTCCTATTCTTCCAGTAACTGTTGGGAATTTTCTGAGCGTGGCATAACAAACTTTATATGTAGATGTCTCCAAAGTGGTTAGAAACCTATATATTTGGCTTTTGAATAAAATGTAATCTTCCTTTTAATCGATGGTAAAATGGTATGTTTTTGCCAAGACATTCTGTCCTGTTCCATTGCAACCTTAGTTGGTGATATTAAGTTTTGGGGATAAGCAACTCGTATTATAACTCATATGTTTGCGGTTGATGTTTCTGGTTTAATATATGGGCAAGGGTGTCTGGCTCTGCTATTTAATAAAGCTTACATGTCATGGCAGATGGCATTGAAACAGAGCATACTGTCTTTCTGTATTCTTCATATAAAGTAAAAAAATAATCATATTTTCCCCTTTTCCAACTGGGATGTGCAATGTCAAAGGCACTTACAGTCAGTATAATTAGATACCAGAGATACACCTCACCTGGGGCGTCTTCGCCTTCTCCTCCACATCGAACTGCTAACAAAAGCAATGGAATAAAAGGCTCAGCTTGAAGATTTATGCTACCCCCTCAGCCCATTAATGTCTTCCTTTTATGTGTCCATTTGGCATTGGAGGCACTCTGCTCACCTCGTTCAGGCCAGATGCTGTTAGGACAGTGATGATTCCATGCTTATTCAGGTAGATGGACAAATAGTGTCTGTGAGTTGGGATGGGTTTGTTATAATATAGAGGACACAAACATACATCTTGGCTGAACATGCATGAGTAGGTTCAGCACTAAACTACTTTAAAAAATAAAAGCCACTGGTGCGTGCACATCTACTTAAAAAGTATTTACATAGAACTTTTCCGCATTTTGTCACTTGACTGACACAAACTTAAATTATTTTTTTTCTTTATTTTTTGTAATGGACCAACACAATATAGCATAGTATTGTGAAGTGGAATGAAACTTTTATATTTTGTGTGGATTTGCATTCAGCTCTTTCAGTCAGTACTTTTTAGAACTACCTTTTGGTGTATTAACAGCATGAGTCACCAACCTTTTTGAAAGGAAAAAACTGAATTGACTGCAATGCAATGGAATGCTTTCAGTCAGTTGTCCTGCTGGAAGGTCGACTTATGCCCCAGTCCCAAGTCTACTAAAGATTCAGTATTCACATACAGTATATACATAAGCTCCACCCGTCAATTCTGATTAGCTTCCCTGTACCTGCTGATGAAAAGCATCCCCACTGCAGGCCACCTAAATGTTTCATTCTGTGGGGATGGAGGATTCATGTTGGTGTGCAGTATAAGTTTTCTCACCTAAAAAAGCATTTTCATTGCCAAAAGTTTCAATTTTATCTTACAAGAGCAGGTTCTCCAATGTGCTGGCTGTCCTTACATTGCATGTGGAAAATTGGAAACAGGACTTATGTCTTTCTTTCAGCTATAGCCCCTTAGAATAACCCTTGTGTGTACTTTACTCTGCAATCAGTAAAGAGGTCACAGAAAGTGGTGCTGACATCAATCCACCAATATTATGCCTAGGGTCCACCTCTCAGGGCAATCACAGTACTGTAATAACTATGACCTTACCTGTTTATTAATGATGAGAAAGGGGTTTGTGTCTTTCTTCTTGCCAATCTTCCATAAAAGCTAGACATATGTAGTGAGTAACGGTTGGGCTGTCTACAAATTCCCCCACCTGAGCTGTAAATCTCTACTCCACACTTACTAGGGACCTTATGGTTGTTTCACTCACAAATCATCTGCCCGCATTTAGCCTTTCACTTGAGGTGGATCACCATTTCTTGGTTTGCATTTGGGCCATGCTCTTATTTTTTTGATGATGTGCTCTTTAACCCCGGGGATGTTTTGGGAGAACTCTACTTTTACCAAGATTTTTTTTAAATAAATTATTTTTTAACAGATTTTTATATTTATAGCTCTATTATTTCATTACCTTTTGTGGTGTTTGGCTAAGTTGGCAGGGTTCATTTGGATACAAGACAATGCAAAAAAGATACAATCCTGCTAAATAAACCTAGCGAGAAATATTTTTTTGCAATAAATTATCAAATTATTTTAAATTTACAGAGTTTTTACCGGATACAATATGTGTATGAGGAAACCATGAAACACTCCCACAGAGAAGCAAATATGTCTGGGTTCACTATTTTCAGCTTCATTGTCTTAAAATTCCAATCTGGAAGTTGAAATAAAATATTATCATCCATTGGCTACACACCACCCCTAAACTCAAATACAGTTCTACATCTGTCTACCGTACCCTAAATAATAGTAAGTAATCACAACATCATTCAGATTTTTATCATTATTATCTTTATTATTATTAATATTATTATCATTATTGTTATTTTATCATAGAGCAAATCAGCTATGAAATCCTTTGAAGGCAGACCACCCCCAAAAATAGATGTTTAAAAACCAACGTGTTTTATTTTAATCATGTCATTAAAGAAACCTTTGACTCCGACTCTTGACAAGTCAACAGGCCTCAAGTCACACCATCACCTCAGTATAGAGGATAACATGTTTCTTATGTTCCACACTCTATTATTGTCCCATGTTTCACCTCCTCATCATTAGTTTTTGACTTTCATAATCAATATTCAATATTCTATAGTTTCCATGTTGAATATTATTGAGGACATGCAGTTAAGGACAGGTACAATTCATAGGCACATCTATAATAACCATTGTATTTTTTATTTTCTTCTATCAAACATGAATTATGCCTTTCAAATCATTTGCATTTATGTTATTGCAGTAACCTGTCCTCACGTTTATCTCAATAAGCAAGGTGTGATGCACTAATTTTTGTAAAATTCAAGATTTAAAATTCTTTATTTTCACCATGTGTACTGTGGTGAAACATACCCCGGCTTAGAGTAAGGGCAACAGACAATAAACATGTGTACGGCTTCTTTTTTTCTTCACATTAGAGCATGCAAAAGATAAAAAAAAACTTTGTGTCAGAGTCCGAGGGCTTCGATATCAGTCCCTTTGCAAGTGATAGGAGCCATATTAGTCCGTCCTTCATGAATTACAAGTAATAAGTTAATAACATGCTTTTGTGCAATGATTTCAGTCTACATTTAAAGAAAGGAGCAATTGATAGTCCAATAGATGAATAGAAGAGTGTCCCAATAGGTAATAACAGTTCAGCGATTGTAACATATGATAGACTTTAATGTTCTTTTTCATAATATTCACTCGATGTCTCGCTATGGGATGCAGCCTCCTGCAGCCCTGATAGAAGCATTTATCTCAATCTGCCAATCCTGATTGGCCGGTGAAAGTGCTCGTCTTACGCCACGGCCAGTAGCCCCGACTACTAAAGCGTGCGCAGATCACGTCACTTCCATTCAAAACCTCTTCTCACCTGAGAGCTTATCTCACGTCGGAGCCTTTTGCTAGCTTAACTGCCCACAGACGGACCTTGCTAGCTTCCGTCGCCGGACGCTAGCACTGTGCTTCGATTTCTGCCCTGTCCGCTCACTCCAGACCGGACCGGTATCGTTTTATTCCTTTCACTCCACGGCGGAATCCCTCTCGGCTCCCCTCCGCGGACGCTCGAGTCGGTCGAGCATTTGGCACACCAGCTAATTGGTCCCACGGTCCCTTTCCCTACCAGCACTCCAGCTCGTCGGTAAATGGCAACCGTCAAAAACTCTCACACCAGAGGAGACTACCGTCTTTGTGGTTGCGGGAACAAAATTTCGGGGAAGGACACCCACCTGGTGTGCAGTACCTGTCTGGGGGTCGACCACGCCAGGTCAGCCCTCGAAATTCCCGGGTCCTGTGGGCACTGCAAAAAGTTCACGGTCAAGAGCCTCAGACGCAGGCTAGCCCGCCAGGTTAGCATCTCGGACCGTGACCCATTCCTCCCCACCGCCGCCCAAGAGGCAGCCGCGGAGGAGGACGAGGACATGGCTGGGGAAGCCCCGGAGTCTGGCTACGACTGGAGTACCCAGTGCGAGCAGATCCATGCCCCCCCGTTTCCCGAGGAAGACGTGCTGGATGTTAGCCCCATGGAGGATGATGACGACGCCTCGTTCCTCATATCAGAGGACGAGGAAGAGGATGACACCTTCATGGCCCCAGCCCAGACTGAAAAGCCGAAGCTGCCGAGCCCTTCCACCAGGGAAGACAGGGGAGCGAGCTCACCAGCTCCCTCCCTCCATGTGGACCTGCTCGACGTGTGCAAACGCGCGGCAGAGAAACTGGAGATCCCCTGGCCGATTGCAATAGCGGAGCCCACCCGGTCCCGCTATGAAGGCAAACGGCTTCCCTTGGCGCGAAATGCGATGAAGCAGCTTCTTCCTGTCTCCCCCGAGTTGCTGACTGAGCTCTCCAAAACATGGACTAACTGCCCTAACAGCAACAGGAGCCCCATTGCGGGCGCGGCATCCCTCGATTGCGAGGCGATGGACGCCCATGGCTTCTTCTCCATGCCTCCAGTGGAAGTCCCGGTAGCTGCGCATCTCTGCCCAGGCAGCGCGAGTCAGCTGTCCGTAGCTTCCCCCAGGCGCCCGACGCTGCCAGCTAAGCCCGAGCGTTTTCAGTCTGCGCTGACCGAAAGGGCGCACAAAGCAGCTGCCCTCTCGGCCAGAGCCCTCAATGCCCTCTCCATCCTCACCGCCTACCAAGCGGAGTTGTTTGGTGCGTCCGCTGAGGAGCAAGACCCGGACGCGTGGGAGGAAATGGCAATCATCGCCGATTTGTCTCTCCGCATCCAACGTGTCTCGGTCCAGGCCACGGGAAAAGTGATGGCAACCCTTGTCATCCAGGAGCGAGCGAGATGGCTCAGTCTCGCTAACCTGACCGACAGGAAGCGGGATGACATCCTGGATATGCCAATCGTCCCTGAAGGCATCTTCGGCTCCGCATTGGCCACAATGCAGCAGAGATGCGAGACAAAAAAGAAGGACAACGAGGCCCTCAAACTTTGTCTCCCTCGGAAAGCCCCAGCGCCTTCACCTCCGGTGCAGCGCAAAACCTTTGTGCAAGCTGCCTCCCAGCCGCCGCGTTTTAAAATACCGAGACGGCCACCACCACCTGGCCAGCCCCTCCCGATGAGGAAGGAGCGCAGAGCCGGCTGGCATGGGAAATCCGCCTCCCCGACCGCTGCGCCGCTGCCACCCACAGCCGCCGCGACCTCGGTCCCCCGGGCGGTGAAGAAAAAGAGAGCGGCCTGACAGCCGCCTGTTCCTCAGGTGTGCAGCCTGCAGTTCTCCGTTGCGCAGGCCCACCGTTTTGGCTTGTTCGTGCGCGCCCCGTGCCACCGCTGCCCTTCCAGAGCCGGTCCGCGAGGAGAGGGACATCGCCTCGGAGAGTTGCGCTGTTGCGCCCCGAGCAGAATGTCCACAAGCACACACATACACACACGTTCGAAGGTTGAACGGTGTGAAAATAAAAACAATAAATCTGTCACAACCAGGCCACGAGCCGAGGGTGCAGATAATAAAAAAAGCCAAAACAAACAATGCTCTCTCCATAAGCAGGGTGGCCATTCAGCCCCCTGCAGCCCTGCTACCGGGATGGGCGTCGCCATCCCCGCGGAGCAGAGCGGAGCGCCCCATCACACCTGCGGTGGTACCCGAGGATCATTTCCCGGCTCTACCACAGGGGGGCGCGGCGCAAAAGCCGCAGTATGCTCCTCCTCTTTCTCTCAAATGGGAAAGCTGGAAAGCAGCAGCGGCCCCACCGTGGGTATTACGCACAATTTCCCGGGGATACAGGCTTCAATTCGCCACTGTCCCTCCCCGTTTCTCCGGCGTAATACACTCACATGCACATGGAGAATCAGCTCGAGTCTTACAGGAGGAGATCCTCTCTCTGATAGACAAACGAGCGGTTTCTGTCGTATCTCCCGAACAGAGTCTGTCAGGGTTTTACTCCAGATACTTCCTCGTCCCCAAACGGGGGGGGGGGGGGGGGGGGGGGGAGCCCTGAACAAATTCCTGCGGAAATACAAGTTATGATGCTGACACATGCAGCACTGCTGCGTCTAGTAAGACCGAACGACTGGTTTTCGTCCGTGGATCTGAAAGATGCGTATTTCCACATTCCCATTTACCCCCCTCACAGACAATATCTCCGATTTGCCTTTCAAGGGGTGTGTTACGAATACCGTGTTCTACCATTCGGTCTGTCTCTCAGCCCGAGGGTTTTCATACGGTGCACAGAGGCCGCGGTAGCCCCGCTCAGACGCCGTGGGATACGTCTGGCCACGTATTTGGACGACTGGCTCCTGTTAGCCCAGTCAGAACAGGAAGCCAGGGTTCACACACATATTGTCACAGCACACCTGATGGATTTGGGTTTTGTGATAAATATCCCTGCGCTCTGTGCCATTCACAGCTCGCCTATCGCAGGAGAGGGTGACGACTTTCAGAGCTTGCCTTGCACACTTCCGTCGGCACAGATCTGTCCAGTTCAGACTGTGCCTTCGGTTGCTGGGTCTGATGGCCTATAGCCATCCTCGTGATTCGCCTCGGCCGTCTTCACATGCGGGACTTTCAGCGCTGGGTCGCTTCACTCCGAATGGACCCCGTGCGTCATGGCGCACAACGGATAACGGTCACAGTGGACTGTGTAACAGCTCTGCACTGTTGGCGAGCCCGTCCTTCCTGACCCAAGGGGTGCCAATGGGCACCGTCTCGTCCAGGAAGGTTGTGACCATGGATGCCAGCCTATACGGCTGGGGCGGCATTCACGAGGGCAGGTCTGTGAGGGGTCGCTGGAGCCAAGCTCTCCAGCGCCTGCACATAAACTTCCTCAAACTTTCAGCTGTGTTTCTTTCCCTGAGACACTTCCTCCCATTCCTCTCAGGTCACCATGTCCTGGTGAGGACAGACAACACGACAACAGTGGCGTATATCAACCGCCAGGGAGGCTTGCGCTCTCGTATGTTGCACGATCGGGCACGCGAACTGATCCTCTGGAGCAGTGCCCACTTTCTCTCCCTGAGGGCGACGCACGTCCCGGGAGATTTAAACACAGGTGCGGACCTGCTGTCCAGGGGCGCGCCAATGCACGGGGAATGGATGCTGCACCCGCAAGTCGTGGAGCAGATATGGGCGTGCTATGGCCGCGCCCAGATAGATCTGTTCGCGTCCAGGGAAAACGCTCGATGCAAGCTGTTCTTCTCTCTGAGCACCCTGAATGCCCCCCTGGGCGTAGACGCACTAGCGCACGCTTGGCCGCACGAGCTGCTCTACGCGTTCCCCCCGCTGGCCCTGATACCCCCTACTCTTGCCAGAGTGAGGGCATCCAATCACAAGCTGATCCTGATAGCTCCACACTGGCCAGCACTACACTGGCTGGCGGACATATTCCAGATGCTGTGCGCCCAGCCTTGGCAGCTGCCGCTGCGCAGGGACTTGCTCTCGCAGGGGGCGGGGACAGTGTTCCACCCGCACCCGGAGTGACTGCAGCTGTGGGCCTGGCCCGTGAGTGGCTCAATTTGACCACTGCTGGGCTCCCTCAGAGTGTAGTTAATAGTATCCAAAATGCCAGGGCTCCCTCCACTAGGACTCTATATGGCTCCAAGTGGGGACTGTTTGAGCGGTGGTGTCTTGAACGGGACTACGTTTCTTTTCAGTGTTCTGTACCAGCGATTCTGTCGTTTTTACAGGAACTGATTGATAAAGGAAAAGCCTTTTCCACGGATAAGGTCTATCTGGCTGCTATAGCGGCGTGCCATATAGGATTTGGGGACAAAACGGCGAGCCAACACCCTTTGGTGTGCCGGTTTATGAAGGGCGCGCGCAGGCTTCTCCCTGTCTCCAAACCTTTGCTGCCCCCGTGGGATTTGATGGTGGTTCTGGAAGGGCTCAAAGGGCCCCCTTTTGAGCCATTGTTGGGGACCAGTCTTAAACATCTGTCTCTTAAGACAGTGCTGTTACTGGCTCTGGCCTCTGTGAAACGAGTCAGCGACATTCATGCGCTCTCTGTGAACCCCGCATGTACTCGGTTCGACCCGGGGTACACGCGTATGGTTCTGAAACCCAACCCAGCTTTTGTTCCTAAAGTAGTTGGTTCTTGTTCACCGATCGAGCTGCCGGCGTTCTCCGCTTCCCCCGGTGAACAGCGAGCGCACATGTTGTGCCCTGTTCGGGCCGTACGCTCCTATATGGACAGGACACAGAACATCAGGAGGAGTGATCAGCTCTTTGTCTCCTGGGCGGAGCCCCGTAAGGGACAGCCAATCACAAAGCAGCGCCTCGCCCACTGGGTGGTAGAGGCTATAGCTTTGGCGTATGAAAGCAGGGGTCTGCAGCCCCCGGCGGGTTTACGTGCACACTCTACCCGCGGGATGGCCGCGTCCTGGGCTTTATTCAGGGGAGTGTCCGTTCAGGACATTTGTTCGGCAGCGAGTTGGTCCTCGCCTCTGACTTTTGTGCGGTTCTACATGCTTGACGTGTCCAGACAGTGCGTGGCCAGTGCGGTCCTGGAGTCATAACGGAACTTATGGACCTTCCCCATTCGGCCGGTTCTTGTTCGATAAGCTGTCTGGCAATACGGGAGCTACCATATCCCATAGCGAGACACCGAGTGAATATTATGAAAAAGAACATTTGGTTATCTAACATAACCCCAGTTCTTAGAATAATTTGAGCGAGGTGTCTCGCCTGACAACCTTTCTTGCTGGGCGGTGAGAAGAGGTTTGCTTGTTGAATTGAAGTGACGTGATCTGCGCAAGCTTTAGTAGTCGGGGCTACTGGGCGTGGCGTAAGACGAGCACTTTCACTGGCCAATCAGGATTGGCAGATTGAGATAAATGCTTCTATCAGGGCTGCAGGAGGCTGCATCCCATAGCGAGACACCTCGCTCATATTATTCTAAGAACTGGGGTTATGTTAGATAACCAAACGTTATAGATTATGAGACTACAGAGACTGGACTGCAATATCGGTTACCATGGAGATTACAGATAAACAGACTCTGGACGCCAGAGCCTGACATACTTAGATTGGGCAGAATGACTGATTAGGGAAGACGTGTCAGTAGTGTCATGGTTTAGTTTTGGTTTGGCTTCTGCTTTCCATTAGTTTTCACTTTTCTTCCTCGTTTGGGTTTTTAGTTATGTTTTTGACTTTATTTATTGTTAGTTTTCAGTTTCATCGTCCCTTCTCACTATGCCTTCACTTCACTCCCTCTGCAGTCAGTCGCACCTGTTAGCCATTTTCTAATCAATCAGCCAGACTCCTCCCACCTGTTAGTTCCTCTATTTAAACCTCCCTCTGTGCTCATTTCTTTGCTGGTCCGTCGTTGTTCAACACCCACTCCACGCCTGTCTGTCTTTGTCTCCTGCATACTGGTACCCTACCATCTTTGCTTCTCCTTAAGGTTAGTCCTGCTAGCCGTCTCTAAGAAGCTGTGGACTCTGCTAGCCGTCTCTAAGAAGCTGTGGACACTGCTAGCCGTCTCTAAGAAGCTGTGGACACTGCTAGCCGTCTCTAAGAAGCTGTGGACTGCTAGCCGTCTTTAAGAAGCTGTGGACTCTGCTAGCCGTCTCTGAAAAGCTGTGGACTCTGCTAGTCATCTCTTAAAAAACTGTGTACTCTGCTGCCTGTCTCTGAAGAGCTGTGGACCCTGCTAGTCATCTCTGAGAAGCTGTGTACTCTGCCACCCGTCTCTGTGAAGCTGTGGACTCTGGTACCCGTCTATAAGAAGTTGTGTTCTCTCTCACCTGCCAGTCAGCTCCTGCATCCTTCACCTCTGCCTGGTAACAAACTCTGGTTCCTCTTACCATCATCACCCACTACCTGCAATAAACTCTCTTAAAACCTACTCTGCGTGTGTGTGCTGTGTCCGGGTTCATCCAAGACAAAATCATGACAAGTAGGACACGTCTGTGTGATAGTAACCTCTTCATCCTCTCCACCAATGTGATGAACGGGACTCTAATATCATACTATGCATGCCCCCGAATGGGTGTACACAATGGGTCCTACTTAATGTCTGTGTGAGGAATGAACGGGGCTATCTCACGTCCATAAATCTGCCTGTCGAGTTGTTGTATATGAGAGACCAGTACTGAAGCTGTAAACATCCCTCTGCCTTTTTAGATTAAATATGCTAAAATATAGTTTCAAGAGTATTTTATTACTACAGAAGTCTACAATAGAAATACCACATTATTCAGTAAAATAAACTGGGGTGACCGCAGCCTGGTCAAAAGAGTAACATTAACCTATTTTACGTTAGATGGATTGTAACATGTGGTTGTAACATATGATGAACATTTGATGGGCAAACTATCAGCAGAGGTCTATTGCCTTCTGCTGCGGCAATAACAGTGGAGTAATTTTAACATATATATGTTGGACATCAGTCTCCCATCAGGGGGCGATAACTCTCACAGCTCTTGGAAAGAAGCTGTTTATAAGTTTATCAAGTTTTGGATATCATGCTTCTGAAGCATTTACCTGAAAAAAAGCATTTACCTTATTGAAAAAAACATGTACTTTGTTTAATTAAAAATATGCAGTTCCTATATTGTCCACGAGGGACGCTGTGTTTTAATTAACAGATTAAGCTTCAGGTGTGGAAACATTTAAATAATTTCTTAGTTTATATCTGTTTGATGTATTTTGTCATGTAGGACAGTGTTTTTAAGTTTCAAAAAATGTGAATAAATGTTTTTCAACATTGAACAATCACTGTGATCAGTTCTTATGCATAATGCACTTAAGTAAATGTTTAACTGAGTAAAAGTATTGTTGAAGTTGCACATACTTTTCTTAAAAACGCTGAGGTTATTCATAATATATTGTGTAAAAGTGAAATTAATTTAATATAAAAATCAACAAGTCCACATTTATTAGTTCTATTTAATCTTGCAATGAGTTTAATCGTGTGGCCCTCTTGAGATCAGATTAAGCTGTATGCGGCCCCTCAACCAAAATGAGTTTGACACCCCTGTCCTATACCATACAGTTATGCTGGTAGCTAAAATATCTATCAAGCATGACTGTTTGGAGAATTGGTGGAACACAACTGAGAACACAGGGAAATCTCTAAGTTGAATAAATGCCATAAATTAAGACAATATATTTTTTTGTGAGGGATTTGCATCCGATGTACTGATTTGTAATAGAGAAAAGATAGACAACCACAGCATAATTACTTCTCAGTTGGCTGTGGTCGGTTGCCAGAAATGCAGAGCTACAATAATGATGAAATATCAATGAGAACATGAAAAAGTAATCATGTTATTATACGTCGGTGCTCAAAGGATCTATGTGTCAACACTCGGAGATCAATACGTCTGATTCCATGTGGGACAATTTACACATAATACATCACTCATCCCTCCATATTGGAAAGCCCACTGTGAATTTGACCTTCAAGTGATATCGTCACACTTATACTGGAATCATAAAGTAGTATTCAATGCTCAACTAAAATATATCAAGAGTCAAGAGTGTTTCATTGTCACCGCGTGTTTAATAATTTCCTTCTGGGGTTATTAAAGTATTTCTGATTCTGATTCTGAATGCAAACTGACAAGCAAACAGGCAATAAACAAGTTTTTTTTTTTTTTTTTTCGTAGTGTTCAGGGCTAAATTAACCTTACAATAAAACAGACAAATGCTGTCTTGCAATTTTATTGTCAGGCATCAATCCTTTATTTATTGTTTATTTTGAACAGAAACGGGGTTTGTAACCACATGATATTACTTATGCTATACATTAGGTGAGGCTGATGATGATCCAGAAGATATCCCTGATTATGTTGATACATCCAATGATTCAGCTTGTGAGTAAATTGTTTTTTATAATCTATAATGTAGTATTTCATAATTGTGTTTTTGTCACAGCGTTTTAGCTTTAAGTATGTTGTATATTTATAGGTTATGTATAGGTTACTTGAATTAAGATGTCCTTTTATGATGCGGATGTGTTTTATGTATGTTTTTAACTCACTGCAGTTTATATAGATTATATTTGTAACATGTTATACATTGCATTTTAAGTCACATTTTAACTGGTAAATGTTACCTTTTCATTTCTTCTTTTCCTTTAATTGCAGCTTCCTTTGATGAATAGCCAACCACCCCTTGGTCAGGAAGAGGACACCGAGAGGAAGAGGATATGAGGAAGAGGACACAGAAAGGAGACCCCCACTTCAACTCAGGTGAAGGAACTCAAGAAGCCGAAGATCATATCTTCAGAGTTTACTTGGGGAGCAGGCAAGACATGATAATGGTGTCCTGGATACAATTAGCCAGGTTCTTAGTCGTGCCATCCAATGCTTTGAAAAGGTGACAGAGGCAGCTGTCACCTTTTCACCTGTCACCTGTCACAAGCAATTTGTCTTGAGGCTATGGCAGGAATTCAGCAACCCATCATTCCACGCACATATCACCAACCTCCTTACTCACTACAACATGCAACCATCAACAGTCTGGTTATGAGTCCAAGCCTGAGTCAACTATCTCCTCCCCAAGCCCCTCATCCTTTTACCATATTTTGTAGATTCTAATTATGAGTTGGGTCAGTACTTGTCCTGTTAGACCTCAGTGCAGCATTTGGTACAGTTGATCACAATATTGAAAGACTCAAATATGGTGTAGGGATTAGGTGAAAAACATTAGGTTGGTTTGAATCTTATTTGTCTGAAAGATTACAGTTTGTGTATTTTAAAAATAAAATATTCTTCAACCTCCGGGGGTACTTGAGGAGTATCACAAGGTTCAGTGCTTGGGCCAGTACTGTTTACAATTATTCATGAAGCTGTTGAAATCCACCCTTGAGGCCAACTTTAAGCCAATAGCACAAATATCAATCAAAAGTGGAATTTACCAAGGATATGCTCTGTCGCCTCTGCTGCTCTGCATAGGCCTGAACCCCCTCAGCCCAATAATCAACAAGTCTGCATATGGATACCAACTCATAAATGAGGTCACTATCAGCCACCTGCTGTACATGGATGGCATCAAGCTATATGCTAAAAGTGAGCCAGACATTGACTCGCTGATCCACACAACCAGGATGTACAGCAGGGACATCAGAATGGAGAAATGTGGTCGGACGGTGACAAAGAGAGGGAAGATAATAGAGAGGGGATTGCACTCCCAAAAAGGAGAAAAGCAGATGTTAAAGCAGGCTACAAGTACCTTGGAATATCACAAGCAAATGACAATCACGAAGAGGCCACAACGAAAGCAGCAACAGCCAAATACCTGCAACGAGTAAGTTGCAGGTACGAGTAAGTTGCGAGTAAGTTGCAGGCTGACTTCTCTTTCTGAGAAGTCAGCGCAATGGTAATAAACAGCTATGCCTTACCAGCAATCAGATACCCTGTTGGGGTGATAAGTTGGCCAAAGGAGGCAATCCAGACCACCATTGTTAAAACATGAAAGCTGCTCAACATGCAAGGTGGATTCCACCCCAAATCCAGTGTCAACAGGCTATACACTAAGCACAAAAAAGGAGGCTCAGGCCAAGTGAGCATCAGAGCCACCATTAAAGATGAAACTTCCAAGCTCCACAAATAAGAATATTTGAACTTTATTGATCTCACAATGGATAAATTCACTTCTACATTTGACCCACCTCCTTGGGGAGCTGTGGACTGCCACTGTGCGGCACCCGGGGAGCTGTCTGGGATTAAGGGTCTTGCTCAGGGACCAATAGTTGCAGTCTGTGGGAATTGAACTCAGAACCTCCAGGATGCAAGTGCAATGTTCTAACCAGTAGGGCACCACTCCCTTAAGCTGACTTAAGATGGCTCCAAGGGTTGAAGTGCTCAGTGAATGTCTCAGATGGAATGTCTCACAATAGAAGCTGGAAAAGAAGGACCTGATGGAACCATTGTGGGAGGAAAACACTGACAGATAGCTGAAGTGGCTGATATGAACAAATCCTACCAATGGATAGAGAGGGCTGGAATAAAGGAGATGGTCAGTACTGAAGCACTGATCATGGCAGCACAGGAGAAGGCCTTGAACGCCAGAGCAATAGAGACCCAGATTTAATTACATTTTTTGTTGTCCCTTGGGGGATAAATTTGGTTTCAGTACAGCCCATCAAGATAAAAATAGACATGGGTAGACAGGAGACTGTGGCCACAACCTTGTCAGGCACTGCCTTCTTGCAGACTGGAGAAAGGAATACATTAGGATTGTTTACAGAGAAAAAGTGCACTATTCTTACTCTGACAATGCAAGTAATGCAAACATACAGACAACATCATAAGCAGACACGTTTCGGGTGGAAGGGTTTGTGGGTAGAGTTGAGGGGAAGACATCCAAGTCCAGTACGTAATGAGCAGCATATAGGTATGCATCCAACCTAGGTTCCTGTCCGAGGAGAAAAAACAAACGGGCATAGTAAATGTGGTGAGGCACAGTGGGGTGTATTTGTGTGTGTGTGTGTGTGTGTGTGTGTGTGTGTGTGTGTGTGTGTGTGTGTGTGTGTGTGTGTGTGTGCATCCATATGAGCCCATGACTCTCCAGCTGTCGTTTCTCCAGCCATAGTCTTAGATGGTATATTATCAGCAGTTCAAGAAGGGCTCTGTTCGAGTTCACAGGTGTCATGAACAGGTCAGGGCAGGGGTTGAGCATCTTTTTTGCACAACACACAGGAGAATGAGATAAGCCAGCCTCCAAGGGTAGCCATCAGGGAGCCGGATTCAATAACAAGGAGATTTGTTTTGTGTCAGGCTGACTGTGAAATGTGTGTCAGCCTTCAAGTCTCTGCTGGTCCGTCTTTACAGCAAGTTCCAAACAGCTGAATTTGTTGGACTTTCTGCCGTAAATCCAGATAGAGATTTCTTTGAGGTCTTTCCATTGCACCATTCAGTACAAACCACAGCCAGGATGCAATTCTGTATAAGCATCGCATTTAGCTTGTGGCTTTGTTCACAAAGCACCTGAGTCTGGGTGATGACAGATCTACAATACCAGCCAAGATCCCAGATGCAGGCTATGCAAAGAGGCCCCAGAAACCATCCAGCATCACCGCAATAGGGTGTAAGATACTCGTATGGAAGGAATACATGGAACTGCATGACAAAGTGGCTGGTATAGTGTACAGAAGCATCTGTTGAGAATACCAACTAGAGACTCCCAGGTCACAATAGGAGTCACCTCCCAAGGTGAAGGATAATGACAGAGCTAAAATCCTGTGGGACGTCCAGATACAAACAGACAAAATAGTTATGGCCAACCAACCGGATAATATTAATAATATAACCTCCTTGGTGAGGTGTTCCGGACACGTCCCACCGGGAAGAGACCCAGAGGGAGACCCAGGAGAAGCTGGAGGGTCTATGTTTCTCTGCTGGCCTGGGAATGCCTTGGGATTCCTCCGGAGGAGCTGGCCGATGTGGCTGGGGAGAGGGACATCTGGGTCTCCCTACTGAAGCTGCTACCCCCGTGACCTGACCCTGGATAAGCGGAAGAGGATGGATGGATGGATGAATAATAATAATAATAATAATAATAATAATAATAATAATAATACATATTATTTACAGGTAGAGTGGCTGAATGCTCTTTCCTGGTGGTTGTGAGGCGAGCAAGTTGGACAGTCAGGTGGATACAGGAGGAGGATCAGAGAGTGCGGGAGGTCATAGTAACATGGAGGAGATCTGACAGGTAGGGAGGGGCGAGGCTGTGAAAGGACTTCAGGACTTAACTGAATTCGAAACTGGATTTGGAGCCAGTGGGACTGTTGTAAAACAGGGATGATGTGGTGGATGGCTGGGATAATTTTGATGATGCAGACAGCTGATTTCTGCACTGGCTGGAGTTTATGTAGGAACTTGTGAGTGACACATTTTGTTAAGTGTTTTTAATAACACAAGATAATATAAATATAAATATTTCTCCTTTTTGAACCGTAGGATTAGCTCAATAGTACGAAAAACATATTGTTAACATCTCTATTCATTCCTGCATAATCAGCAGACATGCATATCACCAGCCCCTAAACTCTGGTATTTGAGCTAGAAATGTACAATATCTTCTTTTGTATGATTGATTGCTGCTAAACCAGTAAGATTGCTCCATGAGATTATTTTTATTGTAAGTCAATGAGAAATGTTATCCCATATGCCCATAATACGTTTTTTGAACAAGCAATTAAAAAACATCAATATCATTGTGCAACTTACAGACACAAAAACATGCAGAGATAAGAAAAACTTAAACTGTTTGACATTTACCAATTTTGTAAATAACTGTTTAAGTGTTTTTGCTTAGTTTCTTGTTTGGATGAGTGTGTCTTTGTGTTGTAATTTTTTGGACACACAGTTGCACTATTTTTTTAATAATTAGGTGACATCTGAAAGCTATTTGTAACAGATTATTTAAAGGAGATTGAATATATTCCTATTCTACAATTTTTAAATTTTAATTTGTATAACTTTTAGAAAAAAAATACTTTTCTTCTATTTCACAATATGTACCACAGGAAACATATCATACAAAATCCAATTTTTAGCCCTTAAATACATTTTGTTGTGTACTTGGATTCTCTAGAAATGCATAAACCTTTAATGCAGTCTGTCCAGGAGCTGTGTAAATATCTTTATATTCTTTTTGACTCATATATTTTTTATTTTCTCTGTTTCTATTATGTTTTTTTGTGAACAATTACGTCACAGTATTTGCTGCAGAACTGCTAAACAAGGTCATGGAGATCCGACTTACCAATGTCATGAAGCTATCATTTTTATTTCTTCAAGCAATTTTGTAGTTCAAACTGACGGATGCTGAAGCTACAAGTGGATAAGTCAAAAATAATAGGTTGTTCATTACACTGTCCTCCAGTATACTACAAAAATGACAGAACGGTTTGGAGTGGAACACTCTGCAACCTGGAGGGGCATGGGTTGTGAAGTGCCTCGTTTAGATTTAAAGAGACTGCCCCAAAACAAGTTGTTGTCATGCATACCACAAAACAGGGGTAAAAAAAAGGGAATGTGGGGGTACATTACCAAGACACTGTAGTATATTTATATATATACCACAACTAAATAATTTCAATGTGAAAATAATTAAAATGCAAGGTACGTCCTCTTTAAAGTTGTAACACAACAAAATTTTAAAAGTTCAAGGGACATATATATATATATATATATATATATATATATATATATATATATATATATATATATATATATATGTATGTATATTGCAAGGCACTGTGAATAGTTTGATCTTGCAGGTTCTTAAACAACTGCTATACCTTATACATGACTTATTTTTTTTTAATCAATAATACATTTATGGAATCTGTGGCATGAGATTTGGTACGCATGATGTTAGATTTCAAACATTTCAAAACAGTCCTTAAATTAGGATAGAGGTTGTCTCCATTGTGTTTACAATCGATATAACTTGTTGTCTTACAAAAAAAAGAGAGTGGAATAAGAAAATGTAGATAGGCTTTGAACAGTTGGACATAGCAGACTAAAATCACCACTCACCACAGTTGTCTGATATTCTAGCCAGGTAAGTGCTAGAACTAAACCTCAGCATTCTGTTGCAATCAATAGTAACTGTCCAGTTCAGAGACATTGCAAGCAGTTTCAGAACCAGCAGTAACAAATATGGAAATTATATCTGGCACTGATCGGGGTTTTCCCATTCCAGGGAAAGACTCACCAATGTGATTCTTTAGCAGCTTAGTGGAATATGGAGCTTATGAGACTATTCTGTTATAATAAAAAAAAAAAAAAAACTACAGCTAGTGATGTGTTGCAGCATGAGCATGGGAGGCAAGTACATTATAAGATTGTGAACTAATTAGAATACCATGGGAGATTGCACAAGCCCCTCTGTTATTTAAACATGTCTTTTCTGAGTGGATGTAATACTTATAAGTACTTAAGACACTGGTGATGTCATAATTCCTTAAGTAAAAAAAAAAAATATGTAATATTTTGCAACACCTGAATGTTTTGTAATTAAAACTGAAATCCTATGTAATAATCAAATAATTTTATGTGACATGAATATGAGGAATCAAAACAATTTTTTTTTTTTTTTACAAATAAATCCTGCTGTTGAGAGCAAATTCAATTAAAGTTCAATTCAATTTTATTTATATAGCGCCAATTCATGAAACATGTCATCTCGAGGCACTTTACAAAGTCAAAATCAATCATATTATACAGATTGGTCATTTATATTTCCTATATTTTCCTATATAAGGGAACCAGTTGATTGCTTCAAAGTCCCGACAAGCAGCATTCACTCCTGGAGAAGCGTAGAGCTACAGGGAGAGTCGTCTGAATTGTCCATGGCTTTGCAGCAATCCCTCATACTGAGCAAGCATGAAGCGACAGTGGAAAGAAAAACCACCAATTAGCGGGAAGGAAAAACCTCCAGCAGAACCGGGCTCAATATGAACGGTCATCAGCCTCGACCGACTGGGGGTTACAGAAGACAGAGCAGAGACACAACAAGACAGAAAAACAAGCACAGAAGCACACATTGATCCAGTAATCTGTTCTACATTAGATGGTAATAGCGGGTGATCTGTCTTCCCTGGATGATGTCACTGTTAACAGAACGTCAGACCAGGTGTACCTACTATGAAGAAAAAAGAGAGAGAGCAAAAAGTTAAAAGCTGAAATAACTACAAATGACAGTCATTTAAATTTAATGCCATGCAAAACTGGAGAAAAGTAGACTGGAGAACAGTAGAAATCAGTAGAGTGAGAAATATAGGCTCTTAGAGTGAGAAATATAGGCCCTGATGTCCTCCAGTAGCCTAAGCCTATAGCAGCATAACTATAGAGGTAGCTCAGGGTAACATGAGCCACTCTAACTATAAGTTTTGTCAAAAAGGAAAGTTTTAAGATTATTCTTAAAAGTAGACAGGGTGTCTGCCTCACGGACCAAACCTGGGAGTTGGTTCCACAGGAGAGGAGCCTGATAGCTAAAGGATCTGTCTCCCATTCTACTTTTAGAGACTCTAGGAACCACCAGCAGACCTACAGTCTGAGAGTGAAGTGCTCTGTTAGGAACATACGGGGTAATCAGAGCTCTGATATATGATGGAGCTTGATTATTAAGAGTTTTATATCTTAGAAGAAGAATTTTGATGTCATCAAGACATGACTGCAGTCGAAGTAACTGATTGGATTCATCAGGATTTATGGATAAATATAGCTGAGCGTCATCAGCATAACAGTTGAAATTAATCGCATGCTACCTGATATTTTTGCCAATCTGAAGCATATAGTAAAGAGAATTGGTCCAAGGACTGAACCCTGTGGTACTCCACAGGTGACCCTAGAGTTTGAGGAAGATTTATTATTAACATGAACAAACTGGAATCTGTCCGACAGATAAGATTTAAACCAGCCTAATGCTTTCCCCTTAATCCCTACAGTATGCTAAAGATTCCTCCAACGCTGCCTCACTTACTAAGGACGAGTTAATCATATTTGGGAAGATGCCAATTATTTTATTTTTAATGGAATAAATTTTATTTATGAAGAATCCCATAAAATCATTACTGCTAAGGGAATGGATGGATTAACGGAGCTATGACTCTGTGTAAGTTTGGCAACTGTACTGAAGAGAAATCTAGGATTATTTTTGTTCTCCTCAATTAATGATGCAAAATATGCTGCTCTAACTCTATGAAGGGTATTGTTATACAACAATAGACTGTCCGTCCATTTTAGGTAGGATTCCTCTTGGTGTGTAGAGCGCCATTTTCTCTCCAATTTCCTAACATTGTTCTTCAAGGAATGCAGTTCTGAATTAAACCAGGGAGCCAGCTTGCTGTGAATAATCACCTTATTTTTCAAGGGAGCTACATTGTCTAATGCAGAACACAATGACGAAGTCATACCGTTAACAAAGACATCTATTTGTGAATGGGAAGAAACAACATTGCTGCTATCTGCAGGGTATTTCTGCAATACTGACAATATTAAAAGGGGGACAGATTCTTTAAAGTTTGTTGTAGCATTGTCCGATAAAGATCTACTATAATGGAACCCTCTTTTGGGGGTGGAGAACTCGGTTAGATTAAACTCAAATGTTATTAAAAAATTAGCAGGACAGGTTTGTGAGGAAATACTGTTAATTATTCACAATCTATGCCATATGGCAGCACAAGGTCTAAAGTATGGAGCCAAGAGTGTGTCGGTTTATGCACATTTTGAGAAAAAACAATTAAATCTAGGATAGTTTTAAAGGCTACACTAAGGTTATCACATTCTGTGTCAACATGAATGTTAAAATCACCCACTATAATAACCTTGTCAGTGTTTATCACCAAATCAGATAAGAAGTCTGACAACTGATCCAAAAACTGAGAGTAAGGGCCTGGTGGACGATACAAAACAACAAACAGAGGAGGTTTTATTGCTTTGCAATTTGGATGAGGGAAACTGAGGGTTAAATGTTCAAAAGAACTGTAGTTATTAGTTGGCCTGGGACTAATTAATAAATCAAACTGAAAGATGGTTGCCAATCCTCCTCCTCTTCCCACAGATCTGGGAATGTGGAAATTTGAATAATTGGAGGGAGTTAACTCATTTATACTAACGTGGTCCTCTTGTAGCCAGGTTTCTGTGAGACAAAATAAATCAATCTGATTATCAGAAATCAATTCATTAACTAACAAAAATATTTGGAGGGAGATACCTTATATTTAATAGACCACATTTAATTGTTTTATTTTTTGGTTCAAGGTGAGCCGTATTGATTTTTATTAGATTTTTATGATTTGTTTCTTTTAGATCAGTTTTTGATCTGTTAAGTTTTGGCCGTGGGAAAGACACTGTCTCAATGGGGTAATGGGTGAGTAACAGTACA
Source organism: Fundulus heteroclitus (assembly GCF_011125445.2). NCBI lineage: Eukaryota > Metazoa > Chordata > Actinopteri > Cyprinodontiformes > Fundulidae > Fundulus > Fundulus heteroclitus. Next base: position 11,672,206 of record NC_046369.1, read on the forward strand.
GAAGCTGTAGAGAGGTGTGTTAAACTACGGCTCTGCTTTCTGGTCTGGACCCTGGGTTGTTAGCATTTAGGAGAACTAATAAATCAAGCCAGATTCCTAGAAATAAGAGCTGCACCACCCAAAGTAGGATGGATGCCGTCTCTCCGGATCAGACCAGGTTTTCCCCAGAAAGTTCGCCAGTTAGCAATGTAGCTCACGTCATTTTCAGGACACCACCTAGACAACCAGCAGTTGAATGATGACATGCGACTAAACATGTCATCACTGGTCAGATCAGGCAGGGGACCAGAGAAAATTACAGAGTCCAACATTGTTTTAGCAAACTTACACACCGAAGCAACACCGACTTTAGTGACCTCCGATCAGTGTGACCGGGTGTCATTACCGCCAGTGTGAATAAAAATCTTACTGTATTTACACTTATCCTTAGCCAGCAGTTTCAGGTAAGATTCTATGTTGCCCGTTCTGGCCCCTGGCAGGCATTTAACTATGGTCCCTGGTGTCTCTAGTGCCACGTTTCTGACTATTGAGCTCCCAATCACCAGGCTTGGCTTCTCAGCGGGTGCGTCGCTGAGTGGGGAAATGCAGATGGGTTGGTGGTGACCTGGGGGCTGAAATCTATAGCTATGCTTCCTACAAACCGGTTACCCGGCTGCTCGGGTACTGCTTCTGGAGGACCACTACATAAAGTTACTCTTTGTGGCTCCGCACTAGCAAAGGGGCGGCTATCAGCTGGTTTTTCCATAGCACGGGGCCGGGTCTCCAATTCTGACACCCTCACCTCCAAAAACACAAGGAGTTCCCAAGCGCGATGTGCAGCAACAGAGAATGTTTTAAAAGTGCTTATGTGTTAAAAACAGATGTTACAGCAAAGAGATTAAAGATAAAAGCGAGAGAATCTGGAGCAACAGACCGTCGTTCACACCGTCTTACCGCAAACAGGAAGTGACACCAGCAGCGAAGTGGCAATCAAGACTCAAACTCGGTTCAATATATGCTGTTACAGAACTTACCAAATGGAGGCTTACCAAATGGAGGCTTTCATCACAAACTACCACACCAGAAAGAAAAAAAGAATGAGATGCTAAACGGATAACTGGAAGATATTACTAAATAAATTAGAGTAGTGTGTGAGCAGTACAAAACATAGACACTGGTTTCCTTTGGTGTAGAACACAGTGTATTACAAAACTATTTATATAATTTTAAACTTTACCATACCATACCAACTTTCCCACAGCTTGTCACATTTTGACTATAAAATTCAATGTATTTATTTGAAAATCTGTGCTAGGTTGTCGCAAAGAAGCACATAATTGTAAAATGAGAGGAAAATGATACATCAGTATTCGAAAAAAGTAAATTAAGGAGCTGTATTCAGAGCAAAAAAAGCAGCTAGAGAGAGAGATAGAGCGAGAGAGGGAGAGAATAAGAGAAATAAATTCATTGCTTTATGGTCCCCCATGGGGAAAATTACGTTTCAGTACCACCCATCCCTGTGGTTTTACACACATGCCAGCACGTGCCTGCAGCACCTAAAAAGTATATAAACAAATGTGCAAAAGTTAACTATGAATAACAAAACAATGTAAACAAATGTGTAAAAAGCAATTATCAATAAAATGTATACAAAAAATTGTGCAAACAGTTATCAATAAAAATAACATGTAAACAAATGTTGAAAGCCATAGGCTTTTATGTCATGCACAAAATAAAAATAAAAAAAACATCCTACATCTTCAGATGGTTGTCCTTGAAGCAGTTTCTGTTGCTGTTGAAACACAAGGGAACATTACATATGTAGCTTTAGATAGTATTCTTTGTATTTTTGCCCTGTTCCCTAATGGCGGGCATACACTGTACAATATTTTCAATTTTTGTACTTCAGATACAGCTCAAACTGTACGACAAAACTGCATGGTTTAAATGTTCACAGCTCACCATATCTGTTCTTACACTGTAAGATGCTCTGATGCAATCCGAAGGCTCACACTGTACGTCTAAAAACCACACGTCGGACTCAGCGCCATAGAGAAATGGCACTTGTGGGAAGAAGCCAAACATAGACAGTAGAAGAAGAAAAAGACGGAAATGTGAACGCTCACTATTAAATATGAGACTCACTAGAACAAAACGCGCTGCCTTGGCAGTTCTATGAGTTGCTCCTCCATAGTTTGACCCCATTTCACACATACAGCCGCCATGCTTCTCTCTCCACTCCTATGTTTTTGTCTGAGAAGAAGCAGAATTGCCTTTTTTGCACATGTGCAGTGCACGAAGTTGGGGGAAATCCGCTCGTAGACACACGTAGCTCTGCTTCAACAGCAGGATGCGCTCACGATCGCCTCACGACGGCCGACTGAGTTTCAAACATGTTTGATTTTCATTTGACCATACGATTCCTGATGGGGAGGTGGTCGTGAGAGGCTAATGGCCCTCGTTACACGGCGCAGGACACGTGATGATGCTGAAATTCAGCCCGATCCAAAAAATTCTTGGTCGACTAAAGAATCGTTACCTGACTCCGCCAGATAGATTTGCTCCGCATATCCATCTGGAAACCTTCCGTTGAAGTAATTTTGGGAAGGGGCGAAAATACTGGTTAGCTGATTGGCCTATGTTGGTGATAGACGGGCCAAATAAACCAATCAGATTCGTTGTCGCTCGTAACAGAGCGACAAAAACACAACCACAAGCCAAGCTACTCTTGCTGCTGCAGGTAAAGGCTCGTTAGCTCGGCAAAGAAATACTCTGTAATTCCGATAAAACTTGCTCAATAGCCGCGCTAACGCTAGTTTCATCGGCTGAAGCCGCCATGTTCTTTAGACTGAACTGTCGCGCTTCTCGTTGCGTCACACCTCAACCCGCCTCAAAGCAAACGCTGATTGGACGTTCGTTTGGTGAACGGCTCCAAATTTTCTTTAACGGAAAGTAGCCAGACTGATCTGCGAGTGAAACCTTGAAAGCTTGCAAGATCAAGATGGTCTCACGAGGCTAAAAGAATCGGCCCAGATGGGGCAAAAATTGTACACTGTATGCCCAGCTTAAATAGGACACACTTCCTCTGTTTGTCAGTGGCATTATCAGAATAATAGACTGCCAAGCAGATTGTTGAAGGACCAGGTGTTCTGATTTAGTCTCCTCCTTTAGCTCTTTCATGAGGACCTCCCAGAAACACCTCTGTGGCAATGGAGTCTCTCCTCTTGCAGTGGCCAACATCTTCAACAAGATAAAACAGTTGACCGCAGCAATTCCCATGAAATGATAAAAGAAATCTTATACCAGTTCATGATTTTCCCCTGACTAAGTAATATGATGAGGGCATCAGATAAATCCACAACTGCCATGAACTGATTGTGCAGAGGAGAGTGGGGGAAGACGGGCAGTGGCGCTTCAAGGACATTGCTATTCCTGATTGTGTGAGGGATTACAGTCACTCCACAATAATCTTTTTGACTAGACTCCAAGTTCACTATGACATTTATAAAGAGAAACGTTACAGATATAACTTACAGCTGAAAAATGCAAGGGAATCTTTCTTCTCTGAGATCATCAGCAAAAACATTAATAATGCTTGTGCATTATTTGCCACAGTTGACAGGTTAACAAATCCCCCTATGACTGCTGAATCTGAACTCCACTCCACCAGGGTCTGCAACCAGTTTGCTATCTCCTTTCCTGAGAAAGTCCAAAGGATTAGAGGGGCAGTCTGTACATCCATATCAAGTTAAATATTAAAGCTGTCTAACACTTCCCCATTGAGTCAAATAAACCACAAAAACTTAGAAGAAATAATTTACCAGCTAAGGTCCTCCTCCTGCTGCCTCGATGTTCTACCCAAAGCTTTTTTCAAGAAGGTTTTGCCTGTCATAGTGTCTCATTTGACTCAGATAATAAACACCTCCCTTCTGTCAAGTGTATTCCCCCAGTCTCTGAAAACAGCTGTTATTAAATCACTGCTGAACAAGAACAATTTGGACAGACTACTTCAGCAAAACTACTGGCCCATCTCAAACCTTCCCTTTATCAGTAAGATTATTGAAAAAACTTCGTTTCAACAACTAAACCCCTTATTAACTAGACAGGCTGCTTTGATATTTTCTAATCAGGTTTCCGTGCACACCACAAGACAAAGACCACAATTGTCAAGGTGTTTAATGGCATCCATATAAATGCAGACTGTGGAAGAACCAAAGTGCTGGTTTTATTGGACCTCAGAGCAGCTTCCAATACTGTCGATTGCTCTATTATGTTAGAGTGCCTGAAACACGGGTCAGCCTTTCTGGTACAGCACTAGACTGGATTATATCATACTTAAAGGATAGGGACTTTTTGTGTCTGTAGGTAACTTTACGACAAAAATTATATGTTGGGTTTCCCAAAGGCCCATCCTGGGTCCTTTTATATTCATTATCTACATGCTACCTCTAGTTCAGATCATAAAAAAACATCATCAGTTACCATAACTATGCAAATGACACACAGTTCTACATCACCATGTCACCAGGTGACACTAGCCCCATTTACACTACCCTTGTTAAACCGATCCGAGCCAAGACCAGTCCGAGCTTGGATCAGTTAACCAAGCCGAGCCTCGTTCTGACGACCATTTACACACCACCTATCTTGGTTCCTTGGTTGCTCCTCGCCTCCTAGTGACGGTCTGCGGTACTGCTGCTCTCTGGGATTGAAGGCGGGGCCAAGCAAATCAAAACGGCGGCGCCCGTAACAATCAGGATGTTATGCTTGAGTATTATTGTGATATTTCGGTGTTTGCGGAGAGTCAGGGGAAGAAGGCAACCATTGGTGAATTTACTTGAGAGGGTCGGCTTTTGGGAAGTGGATGAGACAAACAAACGTCTACTCCGGGTTTACATATGCCGGAAACAACAGACGCTGAGGTTCATCACGCTGCTAAGCAGTATCATCACTGGAAATCGTGTGGCACGGTAAGGAAGCTAGTATTATCATGAATGTCTGAAATTTGTCTGAATGGAGTGTGAATCGGGACGTGCAGCCAGACACGCCGGAAAAAACGTGGACAGTCAGCTGACTGTAAGGGCATGACACGGTCTGATCATGCGCTCTTCGTTATCAGATAACCGGGACATATAAAACCAGGCCGAGACCACACCTGGAACTGGTCTGCATTTAGCGTGGTCCGATTATGTCAAGCTCGGTTCAGTTCAGTCCGCTTACCATTTACACTCCAGAGTTATCTCGGTTACCGAGCTCAGACTGGTCTCGGCTCGGTTAAAAAAGGGTAGTGTAAACAGGGTTTCTGAACCCATTCAAGTGCTGAGTACCGTATGTTTTGGACTATAAATCGCTCCGGAATATAAATCACATCAGTAAAAAAATGGATCATAAAGAGGATAAAAACATATATAAGTCGCACCGGACTATACATCGCAATGGACTAAATGCATTTATTTAGAAATTTATTTCACACAATTCCAGACTAAAAATTGACATTTAATCTGGTGAGCCAGTTTATTAGATTACACAGCTGCATCCACAACTGGCTGAAAAACATGGACCATACCCAGGAAACTGAATGTGGTAAATTAGGAACTTCAACCAGCAAGGTGCCTTTTCAACGTAATGGCACGTTGCGCTGAAAGTTTTTAAATTCCGGCTAAATTAGGCTGTGAGCATAACAGTGCTACGTTCTAAGTTAACAGTATTACACAGATGTTTCAGAGCAACATAAAGCTCACGGCCACCAGTGAAGTTGTATCCTGCCCTGACAACAGACATGTAAGATAGCTCTAGCTGTTATTAGCTTCGCAGACAGCCCAATAACAGGGTTCTGTCACAGTCTGGGGCCATGGAGCTGCACCACGCAACGCTCCCCTGCGTGACTGCATACTGAAACAGTGAAACAACATACAAATATGTGTTCAGTCTTTGTAGTCTATAAGTTAATTTTTCAATAAATGTTTAAGTTAAAGTGACAAGACTTATTTAATGAAAACTGAGGATGTCTCTGATTTTGTTGAGAATCTTTGTCTGGGGTTTGGTTTGTTTTGGATGATCTGCAACACCAACAGGGTGGGGAAGTTGCCTTGAGCTCAGCTCTTCTGCAAAATTGGGACAGTAGCAGGATCGGATAAGTACCTCTTGTTGCGCTTAACATTTTGACTCCATCATAATACACTGAAATCGGGGAAATTTCTGGGTACAGCTTTTGCCATGGAGAGGTCACCAAAAACAGGGACAGTTCCCGGAAATCGGGGACAGTTGGTCGCCCTATTTTAAGTTGTACAGGAGGAGGATAATTTTCAGCGAACCCTCTGGTGGGTATAGACGGTAATCTTTACTCCTTGGTTCATGCTGGTCCAGATGAATTACCATTTAAATTTGATATATAGGTTGCACCTGAATATAAGTCACAGGATCGGCCAAACGGAAAAAAAGTGACTTATAGTCTGAAGAATATGGTAAATGCTTAGAAGAAATTAATGCATGGATGTGCCAAAATTTTCTTCAATTGAGTAAAAACAAAACTGAATAATAATTTTTGGACTAATAGGAGTGATCAAAAGTTAGCACACTCGAAATCTGGGTGTAGTGATGAACTCAGGCCTAAACCTCCTAAAGCATCTAAACAAAAATTACAATGTCGGCCTTCTATCACCTGAAGAACATTTGCAAGATTAAAAGACTGATGTCTCAACAGGATCTGGAAAAACTAATCCATGCCTTTATCTTTAGTCAAATTGATTACTGCAATGATGTGTACACATGTCTACCAAAAAAGTCGATCAGACAGCTCCAGCTGATCCAGAACGCTGCTGCCCGTGTCCTCTCTAAGACTAAGTAGAGCACATCACACCAGTTCTAAAGTCCTTACACAGGCTCCCTGTATCTCAGAGAATAGACTTTAAAATACTTATGTTAGTCTATAAATCTCTGACTGGCTTAGCAACCAGACACATCACAGACGTGTTATTACTGTATAAACCTTCCAGACCACTCATGTCTTTTGATTCAAGCCTACTCTGCATACCCAGAACCAAACATAGAGAAGCAGCATTTAGTTTTTATGCTTCACTTATCTGAGACAAACTCCCAGAGGACTGCAAAAGTCCTGAAACCCTGAGATCCTATAAATCACGGTTAAAAACCTGTTTTTAGAGTTCCTTTTAATTGTTAATATTGAAGTTTGTTGTCCAATACTGTATCTGACCTGTTGCTACTATTCTAATGCCATGTGCTTTCCTCTGTAATGTTTCCCTCTGTCTCTTTAATGCATTTATTTATTTTATTTTTTTTACAACACTTTGAACTGTATTGTTAATGTAAAGTGCTTTATAAATAAACTTGCCTTGCCTTAAAGTATCAGGAAAACATTTTGACAAATTTTTGAATAAGTAGTAATGATACCAATTAATACACATTTTACAGACATTTTCCCAGTATTGCAATATCCCTACCATTCTGTGAGCTTAATCACGTAGGCCACTAAAAATATACATCAATTGTTGGCACTGAGGACTTTCACCATCCTCAGTTCCAACAGTTGATGTATATTTTTAGTGGAAGAAGATATATATTTGTATGCAAATTGCAGGCATGGCACTTGAAATACAATCTTCTTACAAACACTGCATCTAAGCAGTCTGCTGCAATCTTGATTGCACAAATTGACGTTGCAATGACTAATGTGATTAAACTAATTGTGTCACTCTACTTTTCAGTAAACAAAGGTTGAGCTTAAACATGTTTTATTATAAAATGTCTAAACTATGAAACTCTGTAAGGAAACATAAACATGTTTGTGGTGGCTCTATTTATGGTGACAAGCAACTTGACTTTTAATAGCTGTTGAGCGTAATGAGCAACTTCATTCTTCTAGCACATGAAAACAAGGTGTGACAAAAAATTCCTGAGATTACCATTGTTGGAATGATTACCATTACATCTTCCAAAAACATTTTTTTTTTATTGAGAATCTTTTTTAATATAAAGCAGCCATTTTGTAGATCAGTCAGCAGCAGGTTATCCTGACATTACAGTTTATTTTAGTAATTTCCAGAATTAGGAAACATTTTCTGGGTTCAGCACACCTTGGCCAATATGCTGCCGTAATATGAAATGTACTTATTTTTGATTGAATAACATCGAGATTGGCTGGCTCAGCTTTGAGGTTGGTAAAATTCTGTCCCTCTGCACATCCTGTCCTTTTTCATTTGAGGACACCTACTTTGCTCAAGATGGCAGACAGGCAGGAAGGCAGGTTTGGGTCTCAGTCATCTTGCCCTTCAAGTTTATGCAAACATATAAAAACCTTTACTTATATCTATTCAATAACCTTTGTCCGTTGTTCAGTTAAATCCTCTATAATATGTCAGCACCTTGCTTTTTATGCCAACTAGAAATATAGATGTTTTAAACAAAAAATATTGCATGCACCATCTCTTTTCTATGGTAAGAGGGGTAAAATGACTGTCAAGGATCATCAGTGTGAACGGAGTGATAACATCATGCTGCTGTTCCTCTCCAACCTCCTTTTCTTTCCCTCTAGCCCAGCAGCATCAATTCTTTCTTATGTAAATGTCACTATGTTTCCTTACAGACCCCACAGCATCCATCTCCTTGTGGAAATGCCACAGCATCAGCACCACTGTGCATCGATCCAACAGTAGGGCCGCCGGTTCTGAGAAAAAGGGGGTCAAGAAGTATGGGACTGTTTCTCGAGGAGGTATTTGCAAGCTGGAATGCTCAAGAGAGCAAGCCATGCCAGTTCAAATGACCTTGCATAAGCATGAAGTTGAGTCATTAATAAGGATGAGGTGGACAAGGAAAAGACACAGACAAGTACAGTCAATGGGAAAAAAAACAAGCGTCTATTTTTCACTCTGTGTACACAATGTGAGAGCGCTTGTCGCTCTGTGCGATAAGGAGTGGTCCTGCTTTAGATTAATGGCCTGCTTACAGTGCAGCACAAAATCAGCACAGATGTTGTGCAGTGAAAAGATGACTTTGCTGACAAGCAGTGTGTCCTCTCTGTCAACAGGAGACTCCCGGCTCTTACTATTACACCGACACCCCCACTGAGCAGTTTCACGCTGATGAAAATCTCTCACCTCGGAATTTAATCAAGGTGTTTTTCAGTTATTTCTTGCTCAAACTACATGCCTCTTCCTCTCCTGGATTGTCTCCTTATCCCCCACAGGGCAGTTCTGGAAGATTTCACCGGCTTGCTCAAACAGATATCTCTAGTGCATTTTGTATTATTAGTTACCAATATTATTTTTTTTATTCTCCATAACATTTGTAGGTGGGTGGAACTCTGTTGCTATCTTAATTTCACACACATAGCAACAGGAATTGCCAGCTGCAAACTAGTTCTGGATTTATTTACATAATCTAGCCTGAAATAATCTACTAAGCAATATCTGGTACTGTGAAGAAACTTTGTTATCATGCTTTAACCCAACTTTTTGTCTAGCTCTTTTCAAAAAAGAAATATTCTCTACGTGGTCTTCAATATCACATGAAGTCATTTTATTACACAAAACAAAATATGGAGCAGCTGTCCTAAAAAAAATTGATACAGGGTATGGTGGAGCACCTATATAAAACTAATTAGCATTCAGGTTATGAGAGGATTTGGATTGCATCTGGCACTGGTGTGGTTTCACTGTTGGGTTTGATTAAATAGCTGGACCTCCTGTTATACACAGTTGGGTTGGCACCACTTGTCTGTGCTTACTGGCTCTTCTCCTGGGCAGCTCTTCCCTCTCCCATCTGGCACTACTATTACTGCCAGTAAGCTTCTTGCACTGTTTCACTCCCCTCCCTTATAATTTTATCTTCCACTTTGAACTTTACAAAAAAGGATGGCAGTGATTGATTTTGTCAAAACTGAGTTAGACATTGTGCAAAGTTTTACGCCGTACACAATTCTTGTGTATTGCAGTAGTTTGTCTCACAGTATGAAGGAACATGTGGTTGACTCATGCAGACATTTCAAGTGTGTCAAAGTCAAGAATCTAGAGAGCTATCAAGATATTGGTTGACAAGAACACACAATGGCAAAAATTACAATGATTTCCATGAGCCAAGTTTGCAGTGACAGTGTGAATGTGAAAAGAGAAATGGTACATCTCAATAGGTATGCTGCAACAAAAGAGATACAATACATGTTTTCTTTTCCCACTTTTGCATATTACTTTAAAATAGGGTTGAAATTCTCAATGGCTTACCAGCAAAACTTTTGGCATTAACTATCAAGTATTTCCTAGAACTTTCTGTCTTCCAAAATCATGGGTTTGTTGCCTCCCACATATGGGAAGCAAGCTGTTCTTTTGTCCCAAGTTCCACTTTTCCAAGCTACCCTGAAAAAAGTATGTTTTAGCACTTGCACTGAGAATTCCATGAGAGTCTACTGCTAATCCAGATTCATTTTTAAATTAACTGTAAATAACTGTTGGATAGTTAAAGAGGAACCACAGGAGAAAAAGTTTAATGTATGAGCAGATGTGACAGCTCTCTACTGTGTATGCTCAGTTATAGTTGCAGAAAATAAAAAGTGAGAAGCATCATTGTGGAGCAGAATAACCTCGTTAGAGAAAGCAGTATATTCCGTCATAGGAGACAGATGTCAGAATAGTGGGTGCTTTAAAAGAAAGAGTTCTCTCAATGTTGAACTTTAGCAGAAAGATGTCAAGTAAGTTTCAACATTTCCAAAAATGAAGTCACGGTGCAGAGCTGTAAAGAGCAGCATAAATTGTTACTTAAGTATGTCAAGGAAGGAAAATGGATTGTGTTTTCAGTATGTTTGAAAATTGCTCGCTGTCTCTCAGCCAAATAAATACTGTACAAACATTTGTGAAAATGAAATCTTAAATTGTGAGAACAAATTGTTTCAAATTGAAGTTTTACCAATAACTTTATCAATATAAAATGTAAAATAATGTTTACTTTCCCTGAAAGGTGATTCAGTTAAAAACAATTCTCAAATTCAGGGGTGTCTAAAGGCCCAGTTCCACTGGCTCATGTCAGCTGCGGACTGCACAGCTCTCCCCGCTTGCAAGTGAGAGCATGTTTTTCTAGGGTCAGCCCAGGTTTCTCCAGCCCTACTCAGGCGCAGGGTCAAACTAAGCTGACTTGAGAGGAGTTTTTAGTGAACACACTTCTGTTCACTAATTGGCCATAGGTTTGGCCAGAAGGAACGGGGCATGCAGAGAGAAATAAATTCAACCATTACGCTTCCAGAAGAGAAGCGACAGAGTCCTTCCAAGCGATTGTTAAGTATAAACCTTGGAGCAATGATGAGATCCAGCAATTCTGAGGCTCTTTAGAGATTTTGACATTCAATGGCAGCTGGACAGCGCCACTAGGAATGAGAGTGTTCTTGATGGTACCTGAGGAAATGGCAAAGTTGTGACAAAGTTGTGGCGGTTGGTTGACTTAATGGATGGCACATATGGCCATTGCCCTGCAAGTTGTGGTGAGGATGGTACAGCAGACTCAGCAACTTTAGAATTGGATGAGTTCTACAATGATGAGTTTTACTTTGCACATTTTGTAGGTCCCGCTAGATAACGCTGGCTAAAAACAATGGTTTGTATTGAACTATGTGGTCTGTGTTGAACTGTTTGTATTAGCATGTGTATTGTAGGCCCCACTTGCTCTGTGGTCTGTTTTAGCTCAAGGGTTATAGGCTCAAAAAACATTAAATTAAGCTGGCTACAGGGAATGCTCTGGCTGGTCTGTACTATACGTTCACATTGAGTGTGAATGTGTCATGCCGAGCGACAGATTTAAATTATATCCCTATGCACAGGTGCAACATAGGAGTGATGTGTCAGAAAGCGAGTCCACAGAGGCAATTCTAGCAACACAAAACGTATGATTTTGGTGATTAAAGTGAAGGCAAAGCAACAAGACACCTGTGATGGATGAAACAAAGCAACAGTTATTGGAGTTGAAAAAGTTTAACTTTTTTGTCTTGTTGCGCCATGACAACCAACCAGGAACTGAATGTGGCTGTGACGTCGGGTAAAGGACTTCAGCAGAAGCAGTTTTCGTTCAAAATGGAAGACAAGTTGATAGTGGTGGTCTGGAATCATTGTATGACTCAACCAATTATGACTACTAACACAAGTCCAGAAAGGAGCAAGCCAGGAGAAGAATGAGTGGCGAGGCTGGAGTGGCAGGGATTCTGGCTTGTCACCTACTGTGCGATTGCTGTTGCCTGCTGTGCAAAGAGCCAGCCATAATGTCAGGCGAGCGACAACAAGCAACAGTGGCAACTTTGTTGCGCCAGTGTGAACGCTCCTTGATAACTACGGTGGACCTGAAGTGAAAACCACACCAAAAAATCTCTAAACACAACTACAAATTAAAAAAACACAAAAGTTGACCGCAGCTGTGTTTTGCACTACTCTGTGGTTCCCTATCTGGAAGTGGAAGTGGTCCTTTGTTTTTTGGGTCTGGGCAGAAATACCATTTCTTAAAGTTACTACACTCTGCCGGTGGTTAAACAGCCTGGTGGACCCTCAGTTCTTTTCCTATTAAGCAAACTCCCTTTGTTGCATATTAGACTTGAAAGAATTACGCTCAAATTAGAATACTATACTTTAACATATTTAATCTAACAAGGCAGAGGGATGATTACAGTTTCAGTACTAGACTCTCATTCATAAAACAATGCGAGACTGGTAGAATTCTGGACGCGAGTGCCAACCCTCTCACTACATCCGCCTATATGGATCAACAAAGACCTGCTCCAGAATTGGTTGATTCTTTCCATATATTTCTTTCGGATACGTGTCACTGTTAGACCTAAAGAGCCTGGCTTTAAGGATATCCACGTGTCCATTCTGCCCGAGATAACTTTCCAAATGTTTATGCATGCCACATCTGTGAAGTCCTTGTCATCCGTAAATTATCTGCCGTATCCCTATTAACTGCTTTCTGCAGCTCCAGCCTCTGTTATTGCAAAATCCTTAACAGTCCTTGTGTGCCCACTTAGGCTGAGGTAGAGATGCAGCTACTGGATATTCTTCCCATTCTAAGTCACCGACTTTAAACCGGACGCGTGGTCACAGTACTGTAATTGTTATTATTGTGTTCTTTCCTTCTTTATTGCAGATTTCCATTTTTTTGTACCTCTGCAAGATTTTGCAACGTATTCTTTGTTAAATAAAAAATAATGGAAATAATAATAAAAAAATAAATAATGGAGGGGATGACGTCGCGTCCGTGTTTCTACGTCACATCCGGTAATGACGCACAGTAGGAACGTCCACACAGTAGGAACGCCCACACAGAGCTGCAGTTATAGCTTCCTGAAATTATTGTTATGTGTGATCTATCCATTTAACACTCCCCCTGTTCTCCAAGAACCTTTTACTCAATGTCTTTGCATCACAAAAACAAATTTGGTCTGGTACCAACAACCTCACACCTGCTCAACAGAATTCCTGAACACAATGGCACACTGTGGTTAGGCAGACTCCAAAAAAATGCGATATGCTTCTGTACTGGGACCTGCTAGCCAACTTCCACAAATCAATGGCAACTTTTTTCTGTAAGGACACACACAAATGGAATGGGGTTGTCTGATGCTGTAGTGCAGGAAACATTTTATTGCACGGAAAGACTAACATTTCTCTGGACATCCTGAAGTGCTGAATCCACCAGGAAGGAACTGTGATATACCACCACTCGGTGCTCCTTTGGAAGGTCCACAAAGAGTGGTCATGATGGCAAATATGCAACATCTGAAACACAAACACAATTGGAGTATTTTAATATGTCAATATTTAATACATGTGGTATTCACAAAACACTTGCTTGTCCTTTGTGCAATCACAATTCCAATCCCATACACTTTGTCCTGGCTTACAAATAACTGTAATTAATCAGCCACACGGAATTTAATAGTCGGTCTACATAGTTACAACAGTAGCAGCAGCATGACTTGTTGCTTCAGCCATAATGTCAGGCGAGCGACAACAAGCAACAGTGGCAACTTTGTTGCGCCAGTGTGAACGCTCCTTGATAACTACGGTGGACCTGAAGTGAAAACCACACCAAAAAATCTCTAAACACAACTACAAATTAAAAAAACACAAAAGTTGACCGCAGCTGTGTTTTGCACTACTCTGTGGTTCCCTATCTGGAAGTGGAAGTGGTCCTTTGTTTTTTGGGTCTGGGCAGAAATACCATTTCTTAAAGTTACTACACTCTGCCGGTGGTTAAACAGCCTGGTGGACCCTCAGTTCTTTTCCTATTAAGCAAACTCCCTTTGTTGCATATTAGACTTGAAAGAATTACGCTCAAATTAGAATACTATACTTTAACATATTTAATCTAACAAGGCAGAGGGATGATTACAGTTTCAGTACTAGACTCTCATTCATAAAACAATGCGAGACTGGTAGAATTCTGGACGCGAGTGCCAACCCTCTCACTACATCCGCCTATATGGATCAACAAAGACCTGCTCCAGAATTGGTTGATTCTTTCCATATATTTCTTTCGGATACGTGTCACTGTTAGACCTAAAGAGCCTGGCTTTAAGGATATCCACGTGTCCATTCTGCCCGAGATAACTTTCCAAATGTTTATGCATGCCACATCTGTGAAGTCCTTGTCATCCGTAAATTATCTGCCGTATCCCTATTAACTGCTTTCTGCAGCTCCAGCCTCTGTTATTGCAAAATCCTTAACAGTCCTTGTGTGCCCACTTAGGCTGAGGTAGAGATGCAGCTACTGGATATTCTTCCCATTCTAAGTCACCGACTTTAAACCGGACGCGTGGTCACAGTACTGTAATTGTTATTATTGTGTTCTTTCCTTCTTTATTGCAGATTTCCATTTTTTTGTACCTCTGCAAGATTTTGCAACGTATTCTTTGTTAAATAAAAAATAATGGAAATAATAATAAAAAAATAAATAATGGAGGGGATGACGTCGCGTCCGTGTTTCTACGTCACATCCGGTAATGACGCACAGTAGGAACGTCCACACAGTAGGAACGCCCACACAGAGCTGCAGTTATAGCTTCCTGAAATTATTGTTATGTGTGATCTATCCATTTAACACTCCCCCTGTTCTCCAAGAACCTTTTACTCAATGTCTTTGCATCACAAAAACAAATTTGGTCTGGTACCAACAACCTCACACCTGCTCAACAGAATTCCTGAACACAATGGCACACTGTGGTTAGGCAGACTCCAAAAAAATGCGATATGCTTCTGTACTGGGACCTGCTAGCCAACTTCCACAAATCAATGGCAACTTTTTTCTGTAAGGACACACACAAATGGAATGGGGTTGTCTGATGCTGTAGTGCAGGAAACATTTTATTGCACGGAAAGACTAACATTTCTCTGGACATCCTGAAGTGCTGAATCCACCAGGAAGGAACTGTGATATACCACCACTCGGTGCTCCTTTGGAAGGTCCACAAAGAGTGGTCATGATGGCAAATATGCAACATCTGAAACACAAACACAATTGGAGTATTTTAATATGTCAATATTTAATACATGTGGTATTCACAAAACACTTGCTTGTCCTTTGTGCAATCACAATTCCAATCCCATACACTTTGTCCTGGCTTACAAATAACTGTAATTAATCAGCCACACGGAATTTAATAGTCGGTCTACATAGTTACAACAGTAGCAGCAGCATGACTTGTTGCTTCAGTGGCTGTTGTGAGCAACATGTTAACCCGCAGTTTCTACACGGCTACTTTGGCCTACATGTATTATGCAACATAGTCGATCAGATTACGGCTTCCAGCATGCAACACGGCTTGAGACCAAACCCAGCATACCTGTGTCCCAACCCCTGATGTTATAAAACCATTGTGTAGACAAAGACATGGCACATTCTGATGGCGTAAGCTGTGTCGAAGACAACTCATCATCTCTTTTGATGTCTTGATGACATCAAAACCTGGATGACTTTAAATTTCCTGCTTTTAAATTCTGACAAGACATACATTGTAATCTTTGGACCAGAGTACTCAAAAATTAAACTTCTCAATAAATCACTTAATCTGGATGGCATTAAATTGACCTCTGATAATAACTTTTTTAACCTTGGTATTGTTTTTGACCAAGATGTAATTTATTAAAAATGTTTCCAAGGATTATTTTTTTCACCTCCGGATTATTGCCAAGATTAGAAATATTTTATCCAGGAGTGACACTGAAAAACTAGTCCATGTATTTGTTACTTTAAGGATGGACTATTATAATTATTTACTATCAGAAAGTCCATACAGTGTATTTTGAAGCCTTTAGCTGATCCAAAATGCTGTGGCAAGAGTTCTGATGAAAATCAACAAGAGGGATCATATTTCTCTTATTTTAGCTTCCCTGCATTGGCTTTCTGTTAATTCAAGACTACAATTTAAATTATTCTTCTCATGTGTAAAGCCCTTAATAATCCAGCTCCATCATATATCAGAGATCTGATTAACCCATATCTTCCTAACTCTCAGACTGGTCTACCAGTAGTTCCTAGAGTCTCTAAAAGTAGAATAGGAGGCAGATCCTTCAGTTATGAGGCTCTTTTGCTGTTGAAGCAACTCCCAGTTTTGGTCAGACAGGCAGACACCCTGTCTACTTTTAAGACTAGGCTTGAAACTTTCCTTTTTGACAAAGCTTATAATTAGAGTAGCTTAGCTGAGCTATCTCTATAGTTATGCTGCTATAGGCTTAGACTGCTTTGTCTTCTCTAACCCCCAGTCAGTTGAGGCTTATGACCGTTCACTCTGAGCCTGGTTCTGCTGGAGGTTTACCTCCCTTTTAAAGGAGAATTTTTCTCTCCACTGTCGCTTCTCGCATGCTCAGTATGAGGGATTGCTGCAAAGCCATCGACAATGTAGACAAATGTTCACTGTGGCTTTGTGGTCTTTCATGAGGAGTGAATGCTGCTTGTCAAGACTTGATTAAATCTACTGGGTTTCCTTGGAAAGGAAACGTTTTGACCAATCTGTATGATTTAATTGAATTTAACTTTGTAGTACCTTGAGATGACTTGTTGTGAATTGGCACTATATAAATAAATTGAATTGAATATCAACTGAGATGTCTTCACATTTGAACACATGTTGGAGCCGGTGGTCGACGTTTTGCTGGACAAAGCTGCAAACCACTTCTACCTCTTGTCATGGGATTGGCAAGGGAGGTCTGGAACTCTACTTAGGTTGATGCACAACTGAGGAAAACAAATTGCCCCCAATTTCAGTCGGCAGATAAGGCAAGATCTTTCCTACTTCAGCCAAGATGGAGACAAAGAACACTACTGTCACATACCACACCGGCATGAAGCAGGCAAGACATGGTAATGGCCCAACGCAACCCACCAGCATAAAGTCAGTGAGAGAAACAACGGGCCGAGGCACAACCCGACTGATTCTCCCATCTCCAGGAGCAACACCTGGAAAGATTGAGAAATCTTGCCTTATCTCATCTCATATATATATGTATTTATATATATATATATATATATATATATATATATATATATATATATATATATATATATAGTTTCAGGGTGTTGGCAGTCTTCTTAGATCCTCCTTAAGTTCTTTTTCATTAAGGAGAACCTCCAATGACCAGTATGTGAAAGTGTGAGAGCAATAACACCAAATTTAGGATGAACCAAAACATAGAACTAAAACAACTTAATACTTGCTGCAAACATTTATTAGAACTTTCTGAAATAGTCTATGATTTAAAGAACAGTAGTCAAAACCCTGATGGCAGTTGCAAATGTCTCATTGTGAACTTCTGTAGTCACTCATTGTCAGCTATTTCTACAAAAAATGCTCACAGAATATAAAGGCATCATCTTTTTTAAATGCTGTGCCACATGTGTTATTTCTTTGCAAGAAATAAATGAAAACCGGTCACTCACTACTACATCTTCCCCTCATTCACCACGAATGAGGGGAAGATGGAGCGGGAGATCGACAGGCGGATTGTGCGGCGTCTGCTGTGAAGCGGGCGCTGTACCGCTGAGAAGAGAGAGCTGAGCCAAAAGGCGAAGCTCTCGATTTACCGGTCGATCTACATTCATACCCTCATCTATGGTCGAGAGCTTTGGGTCGTGACCGAAAGAACGAGATCCCGGATTCAAGCGGCCGGAATTAGTTTTCTCCGTAGTGTGTCTGGGCTCTCCCTTAGAGATAGGGTGAGGAGCTCAGTCATCCGGGGAGGACTCAGAGTAGAGCCACTGTGCCTCCACGTCGAGAGGAGCCAGTTGAGGTGATTCGGGCATCTATTTAGGATGCCTCCCGGACGCCTCCCTGGTGAGGTGTTCCGGGCACGTCCCACCAGGAGGAGGCCCAGGGGAAGACCCAGGACACGCTGGAGAGACTATGTCTCTCGGCTAGCCAGGGAACGCCTTGGGATTCCCCCGGAGGAGCTGGCTCAGGTGGCTGGGGAGAGGGACGTCTGGGCCTCCCAACTGAAGCTGCTACCCCCGTGACTAGACCCCGGATAAGCAGAAGAAGATGGATGGATGGATGGACGGTCCCTCACTAATATTGTAGTGGTGATACTCATTGAGTCATTGCCTTGGATTGAAATCTTACTTCAGCCATTCACCACATCAATGATGTTCAACATCAATGATGGGGTGACAACATTATCCATTGCTTTGAAATATACCTATTTTTTCATCTTCAAAATGCTTGAGATTTTGTCTTAATATAGTATTATGAATCTGCAATAGGAAACAACTATCAGGGCGAGATGTGTTGGAGACAGTACGGTGCCTTTGTTTAATTCTAAAGAGGCACTGGCTCTTTACCACACCTGAGTGGTTTATTACTGTCAGCAAAGCTTTGCTTCTTTATAAAAAAACAACTTAGAAGTGACTCCCCCACCGAATCTGCACACTGTGCAGGAATCGCAACTAAAGATCAGTGGCAATCATGACAGCTTTCACGTGTAGAGGGATGAAAAAAAAAACAACCACTCTGCTCCAACCTATCAAGCCACAGAGGCTGACAGGGAGACGTAAACTCCCCAGGAGCTCTGTGCTGTGGATGAAGGATAAGGGGAAGTGGAGAGGGTTGAATGAATGCAATCTGGATAAATAGATGGTTGGAAAGATGGTGGGGTTGACAGAAAATATGAGAAGATTGTGTAGTAGAGGGTACTCTTACGCCCTCGTGCTTTTGATTTTAGATAACTCTCCAAAGTCATCAAGGCTGACAGACACACCTTGTACTGATAAACAAGTATAGAGCAACACAAAATGTATTACTCATGCGCACTTGTCAAATAAGACACCTATTCATCAAGGATTTTTGCTTACAAGCTTAAGAGTAGGAAAATCCCACACCAAAAATATAGCTGCTATTGATGCCAGTGTGCTGTCCTGTGTACGGCCCGGTATGAACCAGCACTTTATGTGCAATAAAATAAGCAAGAACTGTCATGACATATAAGAAAAAATCACTTTATCTCCGGATCAAGCCATATCCTGATGAAACACAGTCATCTATGAGGGAATGCTGACACTTACCAGAAGACAGAGTTTTCACAGAAAATTTGCTTGTTTTAGGGTAGCATTCCAGGGTTATTTTTTTCCCTTGGTGCTAATGACAGCACGTTATCTGAGGGTTGCTCGATATAAACATGTACATCAAGGCGCACAGTAAAGCACATTATTACTTGCAGTTGCACGTACTACTAAGCTTTAAGAGAAATTTAAGATTTTTGAATTCAAAGATATTTATTTAAGTCAAGTCAAAGCTATTTTTCCTGTTATATGAGACTGACTTTGTTTAGACCTTTATTATGTGAAACTCTTGTTGCCATGCCATCTGACGCGGCAAAAAAAGCTAATTCTGCTCCAGCCAACATTTAAAACAATAATGAAAATGTAATTTGAAACAAACGATTGAACACATAATTTAAAGGAACAATAATTAATAATCACAGCTAGTGGTTAAAATCGGAACAACACATACACAATGCATTTCATTAACCCAACAGTTGTTGCAATGAACTTTTACTTCAACAGGATAGGTAAATGATGTCGTATTTTGTTCTATTTCTGGTCCGCTTCTCTTACTGTCTCCCATGTTTGCAATCTGCTGCTCTTTTGCCAATAAAAAATACCAAACGATGCGCTCTGTTTTGGGAACCCTGGGAATTTTCGTATGATTGGCCCAGGAACCAGAAACCTCAAGGTTTGAAAGAAGTGTAACATGACTAAGACATTGTTAATGGAGAAGACCGATTGTTTATAGGAAATGTTAATAATATCCCAGGTGACAAATGAAAATGATTTAGTAGTAAATATATTACTTATAGCTAATTTAAATATGAAATTAAGCATATAAAATAAAATAATTGATACTTACGGTAACTATTTTTCATCTCCACTGAGAAGATTATCCAGCTACTGTATGATTAAAAACAAAGCCCTTTCGGAGCGTGCTCGTGGCGCAGCGGGTAGCGTGACCCATGTACCCATGTACCCATGTACCCATGGACCCGCGGTCCTTTGCTGCATGTCTCTATCCCTCTTCCACCCCCCTTCCTGTCAGCCTACTTTCATAAAAAGCGAGCCACTAGAGCCATGAAAAATGCAAAAAAAAAAAAAAAAAACACCTTTCACAGAGGTAACGCCGCTTTCTAAATGTGACTCCATCACCCGAACATTAAGTTTTATGTCGGGTGTTCTTTTTTATTGTATTGTTTGTTTTTTTGCATAAGCAGTAGTAGGCTTCAATGCTGCTGTTTTGAACGGACTTTAACCAACCCTTAAACTTGTTCTTTTGCTGCCAAGTGTTGCTAAATTAGCTGGAGTTATAAGGCCTAACCACAAAAGCTGGCTGTGTGTTTTTAGTTGTAAATACATTTAATATAGAACAATTCAAAGTCAGGGGAGCATTATACTGTGCATATGAGGTAGTGTTAAAAGGGCGTAAGAAATTTAAGACCTTAAAAAAAATCTAAAAGTTGAACTTGATAATTGTATCAATAACATACTTTTTAAGGCCTTAAATTGTGATTATCAAATTTAGGACTTTTTGAGACTCTGCGGAAACCCCCAGTTCCAAGGCAAAAACCATTATTGGCCAAAACTAACAA
Organism: Fundulus heteroclitus; assembly: GCF_011125445.2. Classification (NCBI taxonomy): domain Eukaryota; kingdom Metazoa; phylum Chordata; class Actinopteri; order Cyprinodontiformes; family Fundulidae; genus Fundulus; species Fundulus heteroclitus. Next base: position 11,693,298 of record NC_046369.1, read on the forward strand.
AGACCTGTCTCATTTTTTGCTAATACTCTTTCTCATAAACTTAAAAAGCATCACCCTCATTTCTGTTGCAACAGTGTATTAAAGAGTTTTTATTTTTTTCGTTTTTGCTTGTCAGAGAGAAAAACAATGGAGAACAAAGGGAGTGTCGCAACCTTGATGGGATAATCTTTTTATCACTGTGTAATGAGAAGCAAAAGTGGATATTTACATTTTTATGTTTATCTATCCAAACACAAGCTCTGATTGGCTGGATAAGGAGAGAAATGAAAATAAATTTTAAAGGAATTTGATGATTTACATTTTTATGAGATCAACCTTTTTTTTAGGTTTGATTTTTATCCAGACAAAAAAACACATTAATAAGTAAAACTGTTTCCCTATTAATGTCAGCCACTTGGGATTGAGTGCACCAATACCCAAAATGTCCTGTTTTTCTATGTTCTCAAGCAGTAAATCAAAGTTACTAAACTGGCCTGCACCACCAGTACTCTTTTCTTTGTGTCCCTTGAATCTTAGATGAAAGCTAACAGAGCTTTCCAAGGGATTTAAATTATTGAGTAGCAACATGAAATCTAATTCAGAGTGATAAATGAAATTACATTAAATTAGAGTCCGAGCCTATGCAACCTGATCGTTGCTTGGAGGATATAGAGGTAATGGTGTGTGGGTGTGTGTTAGTTAGGGAAACTATGTGGGGGTATGTTTTGATGAATTTATGGCTCTCTCTGGCTATAGCTTTAGGCTTCGATGTGCTGCAGAATACACCAACTCCACATCATTAACTCTTCTCTTGAAAACAATGACCAGCACTCACTTGGAATAAATACTTCTAAATTTGAACAAGCCATACCAAACTTGAAGGAAGTGTAATCATCACTTTTTTCAATCATTTTCTGACTTTTACTTCTGCTGATACCTTTTACTACTATCAAGGAAAATAGAGACAATTGGGGTGGACTTGTCATCTGCAGAAGCTGGGAGATTTCCATCAGGGACAGTCATGTCTGTTAGCCTGGTAGCTGACAGGGAGGTGAGCAACAGTGTCCAGATTTAGAAACCCTGTTTACCTTTCAGTCGGACATCATATATATATATATATATATATATATATATATATATATATATATATATATATAAACAAAAATACTTATTGTTGTGTGTGTGTGAGGTTCCTCTTTTTCTGCAAACAAACTGTGCACAGCCATGTCTTTTCAACTACAGTAAAAAAGTTTAAGTGGATGCTTGCTTACACTGATGCTTAAGGCCAAATTTGTGCTAAATTAAGATGCACTTAAGTACAAAATGTCTCTATTACAGGGCTTATGAGCCTGCAATGCAGTATTTATTTAATACCAACAACATCCTTGATAATATATGTCTCCACCACCTGTCTGCAACATCACTGACATGTACTCACAAATGGATGGGTACATGTATGTCACACAGTTACGATATGCACACGCATTTGGCAATTGCTTTTACTGTAAAGTATTTGTCGTGTGATTCCTAGGATAAACTTTTCCTTCCTTGCCATTTTCAACTGCATGGCTATTTTTTGGTTTCCATGAATACTTGGAAGTGGTGGTGGGAGTGGCTGCCTAGTGATTAGGAAGACGGGAGTTTCCGGTTCTAAACTTACTCTGGGTCCCTGAGTAAGACCCTTCACCACAGATTGCTCCCCGTGTGCTACCCAGTGTGGTCGCATACTGCGCCATATGGGATGTGATAAACACAGACAAATGTCCTCTCTTTGGGACTATAAAGGGAAATAGTTACTTATTTATTTACTTCCCAGAATTACAACTAAACAGTTCAGCTATGGCTGCAGGCTGAGTCCTGAGTAGCCTCTAGTGACTTATATTACATGTGTAAATATTTTTTGCCTTTAACCTAATCCATGCTCTAACATGCAAATATTTTTCAACTGTTCTGGCTGATTGGATGTCAGTAAGACAAAAGCAAATATTTTCTTTTATTTATTTCCTCTACAACTGCTAGTTGCATAGACTGAGGCAATGTCCACACAAAGATGCAATTAGCTGTATCCGACAAACTTCTTGGTCAGATAGGGGCTAGCTTCAAACAAAACCGAAAACATATAAAATCTCTTGTTTAAAGCTGCTCCCTACTGCAACTTCTTCTGGACACCCCTGATCCGATTAACCAGCTCCAAACTGACGAGTTATCATATGTGAGCCAATGTAGACCTCTCCTTTCTCTTACCATGCATACGTTAACAAAATTAACAACATTGGTGGACTATGGACTTGCGGTTGTGTTTCAGTCACTGTTCACTGACACATTTTGCTCCTCTACTGCTTTTGTGTGGATCCTTTACAAAACGGTCCTCTTCCTTTCTCAAGTGTAGGAGTTTAATTATCTCAGGTTTACGTATAAGGGGAGAATGGAGCAGGAGATTGACAGACGGATCGGTGCATCTACCGCAGTAGTGTGTTGCTGCACCAATCCATTGTGGTAAATAAAGAACTGAGCCGAAGAACTGAGGCAAAGCTACCAATTTACCAATGAGTCTATGTTAATACCCTAATCCATGGTCATGACTCAAAAAACGAGATCCAACATATAAGTTGCTAAAAGAAACTTTCTCCACAAGGTGGCTGGGTACTCCCTTACAGAAACGGTGAGGAGCTCAGTATAGAGGAGTAATCTTGTCTGCAAGCTTTATTCTCACTGCATTTGTGTGTTCACAAGCACACCAGAATTCATCTTGTACCGCTCCTGCTTGTGTCCAAACCAAAAACTGTCTGGGCCAATCATTGCCAAAATTATGGTTTAAGGCGGGACATACTGTACCCCTGTGACGAAAACAATAGCTGTCAAGCCCACAGCCAAACCAACATAAACATGTCAACGCAGGAGGATGCATGCATAGCTGCTGCTATCACATCTTTAAAAGATGAAATCTTGTATTCTTACAAAACAGAACAGCAAGAAGTGCCTTCACTAGCTTACCTTGTGGTTTCTCACGACACCTGCTGCTTACATTTTCATTGTATACCGTAATTGGCTAAAACCAACCTTTGGTACGTGGGCACTAGGTGTCGTTTCGTTCAGTCAGCTTGTAAAGTTCTAATGAATGTCCTCCCTTTCCCCAATAGTGGCAGTACCAGATAATAATAATAATAATAATAATAATAATAATAATAATAATAATAATAATAATAATAATAATAATACATTTTCCGCGACCCCATGAGGGATAAAGCGGTTTGGAAAATGGATGGATGGATGGATAATACATTTTATCTGTAATGCACTTTACATTTCCAACAAATCAATAGAAAACAGATAAAATAGAAGGACATTAAAATGTCATTAAAATACACAAATAAAAGTTTTGCGGCAAATTACATGCAAGGAAACTAAAAGCAAAACAAGGAAATTAAAGAAGACTATTAAAAACATTGTGTAAACAGGAAGGTTTTAAGGCCTGTTTTAAAATGTGGTAGGGTCTGTAGAACCTTCAGATGTGGAAGCAAATTGTTCCAGAGCCGAGGGGCGGGACAGGTAAAGGCTTGATCGAGTCCTAGGAATGTGTAACAGGTCAGTGTTAGAAGAACGGAGAGTGCGCGAGGGACAGTAAAAGGGTGAGAAGGTCTTTTAAATAAGATGCGTTACCATGCGGGCACTGGAAGGTAAGCAGAGAGATTTTGTTGATGATTCGACCAGAGACAGGAACCCAATGAAGAGAACAGAGAATGGGGGTGATATGTTCATGTTTTCGCACTCTCACCAAGGTCAACGCAGTTCTGAACATACTGCAATCTCTGTAGGTTCTTGCCAGGAATGCCAGTGAATTGCAGTAGTCAAGTCTGGAGGAGATAAAGGACGAGCTTTTCTGCATCAGAGAGGGAGAGTGAAGGCCAGAGTTCAGCAATATTACAAAGGTGGAAAAACTACATTTTGCATATGTGCTTGATATGGCTTTCAAATGTGAGCTGTGGATCAAAGATGACACCAAGATTGGTGACCATATTGGAAAGATGTTCTGGCCAGAGAAGGTAATGTTGAGAATTTTTTGTTGTTGAATCTGATGTGAAGTACCGATTTGAATCACTTCAGTGATAATATGCAGAATGGAGAGTGCTACATATTATCAATCTGGCTTGCCAGGTTAATCCAGGAGGGGCTCGGAAAAGTGTCACTGCTCCTCCACATCGAGAGGAGTCAGCTGATGTTTCAGTCATGTCCCACCATGCTGAGACCCAAGGCTGGCCCAAAACATGCTGGACAATGTATTTATCTTTCCCCAGAGGAGCTCAAGGAGGTGTCTGATCAAAGGGAAGTCTGCAGCCTTTGCAACCCAGTCCTGGATAATTTGAAAATGACGACAACAATATCATAATATGCAAAACCTGCTTTCGATAAATCCTAAAGCGTCAAAACTAATCACAGCAAAACTATTCATTTTAAGACTGTTGATAGATCTGATCAAACAATATAGTCAGTTTTTCAAAATTATTTAACATTTATGAGTTATATGCCAAAACACTCAAAGCAAAATATTTTTTTATTGGGTACACACAATAGTTTAGGATTGATGAATGATTCTTGCTTGTTTCAGATGTGAAAGAGTTTTAGTGATTTTTTTGTTTGCCTTTTCTATCCGTGTGAGTTTTACAGATTGAAATTATATTTAACAATTTTTGGTTGAAAAAAAGTTTAGATATTTCCAGAAATTATTTTTTTCTGGGAATATTTTGGTAAGTATGTCATTAATTGTGGATGTTTGTATTATTATTTTTTGTTCCACTCCACCAATAGGCAACATACATTATATTGACCAGATTTTAATGAGGTAATGGTTTCCTGTGAATTCCCAACTTGGTCAATGTGTGCTAGAACCAGTAATGCTAAGCTGGTGGAACCAGTTGTTTTATTTATTTATTTATTTTTGGGGGCACAAAGGACATCACTACCAGTAGCTGCACAGAAATAATAAGGTGAGTAGATTCATTTTTAATATTTCCAGTGGCTGTGATGTTAGATCCTGTGTGAGCAGATTTTTTTGTATTTTCGGAGTCAGGGGGATGGTTCCGAATAATTAACAAAGCGCTAGGAGTGATGTGCAACTGTATATGGTGTAAAGTCCAGAAAGCAAAATAAGATAAGATAAGATATATTTTATTGATCTCACAGTGGAGTATTTCACGTGTCACATCGGCTCAATAATCAAAAGAAGATGCCAAAAGGAGGAAAAGGTGCATGAGGTATATACAGTGTGCCCACATATATGCAGTGGGTCAAGAGAAAGAAAAGAAATAAAGCTGAGATTCAAGATGACTTATGTACATTTTAGGTGACTTATATACATATAGATTGACGTTGTACATTAAAGTGTTACCAGGTAAAGAACAACAGTGAGGTAGCGAGATAACTATAACATCTCTTATTTAACAGGATTATTGCACAGGGTATTAAATAGTAATTGCTCATTAGTTATTGCACAAGTTATTGCAGTTATAGTGCAGCATTGTAAAGTCTGATGGCAGCAGGGATGAATGACCTGCGGTAGCGCTCTTTTTACAAACAGGGCGTATACGTCTGTCACTAAAGGAGCTGCTCAGCTCCTCTACAGAAGTGGCCCTTCTCATCAGCTTATTCAGCCTCTTTCAGTCCCGCTCTGCGCTGCCTGGCCCAGCAGACGACAGCGTAGAGGAGGTCTGAGGCCACCTAAGAGTCATAGAAGGTTGTAAGCAGGGGCCTGCTCATTCCAAAGCCTCCTCACTCAGCCTCCTCAGGAGGTGGAAGCGGCACTGGCCCTTCTTGTACAGGGCTTCGGTGTTATGAGCCCAGTCCAGTTTATTATTGACGTGAATACCCAGGCATTTCCTGGTATGTGTCCTGGAACGTCCTGGTATGTCCTGCCCCTGGATGTTCATGGGGGAGTGAGGTGGGGGTCTTCTCCTGAAGTCGATCACCATCTCCTTGGTCTTACTGGTGTTTAAACACAGGGGGTTCTTCTCACACCAGTCCACAAAGTTCATGATGACCGACAGGTACTCCACCTCGTTCCCCTCAGACACACAGCCCACAATGGCCGAGTCATCGGCTCTACTCTCTGAAGACTGCTACAGTCTAATAGCCTCGTGAGACCATCCTGATCTCGCGAGCTTTCAAGGTTTCACTCGCAGATCAGTCTGGCTACTCTCCGTTAAAGAAAATTTGGAGCCGTTCACTAAACGAACGTCCAATCAGCGTTGGCTTTGAGGCGGGTTGAGGTGTGACGCAACGAGAAGCGCGACAGTTCAGTCTAAAGAACATGGCGGCTTCAGCCGATAAAACTAGCGTTAGCGTGGCTATCGAGCAAGTTTTATCGGAATTACAGAGTATTTCTTTGCTGAGCTAACAAGCCTTTACCTGCAGCAGCAAGAGTAGCTTGGCTTGTGGTTGTGTTTTCGTCGTCGCTCGTAACAGAGCGACGACGAAGCATGTTGACGAGTACGTCATATGCTTCGTTGATCTGATTGGTTTATTTGGCCCGTCTATCACCAACATAGGCCAATCAGCTAACCAGTATTTTCGCCCCTTCCCAAAATTACTTCAACGGAAGGTTTCCAGATGGATATGCGGAGCAAATATATCTGGCGGCGTCAGCTTAACAGTCTAAGGGTTGTAGGTTTAAAGTTCCTTTACTGTTAGTTTTGGGGAACCGCTGACAGGGAGCAGTAGTCATTACCACAAAATTTGTAGTCTTTGCTTGTGCCCTCAATGGCAAACTCTTCTCTGGCCTTAATGTTTGCCTAAAGATGAATGTCTTCCTATTTGCACACATCCTGTAAAAGTTAAATGTGCAGTCTCTTTATTAAGTAAGAGTCTGCTAGATGTCTACTTCAGGGTTTTTGGAGAAGTTAAAAAACAAAACAAAACAACTGGCTTTCACAATTCAAATGTCTGAAATACTGTGGAGTTTTTTTTTTGGAATTATCATGACCTGGATGACTGAGAATCTTCACCAGCATATCTTTAGACTATTGCACACTGCCTTCAGCGTGAAATTGCTCGGACAGCCAGAATACAGATGGCAGTTGTTCTTAATGTCTCTCATGTGATGACTATTTTCAGTACAGTGGATTATCTGATTTCATATTCTTTTAATTATACATTAAACGGCTTGCCAGACTCATATGTAGGTTCTTTCAGAAGGTCTCAGAAAAGCAAATTCAACAGTTAGGAGCTCACCAACCTTTATGTCTAAGTTTTAAACCAGGCAAGCCTCTTACAATGTAACAGTATGATCACACGCAAGTTCACATATGACATCAATTACAAATGATAATAGAAATATATGCCGCTCGTGTACTACTACTCTATATTTTGTTTTAAGAATTTTCAGAAGGTTTAAATGTGGGGTTATAATGGATTTATAACCAGAAAAAGCATTTTACATAAGCTGAAAATTATTTTTGTTTTTAGTTTTTACCACTTACTTATTCCACTAGAATTCTGTTATTTTTGTTGAAATTGAAATAATTTATCAGAGTATGTTAAAAATAGACTTTAATAGGGTTTCCTGTTTTGGGAAGTTTATTGATTAGCACCACCTCAACTTTATTGGTTAATTGTAAATTGTCACCTAATTGTTTAAATTTTCTGTTTGCTCTGTGTATAGTAAAAAACTAAATCATTTGCTAGACATGGTTGTAAGTTGTTAACCATAAATGGAGGACGATGGTGCTTGAATTAAACATAATTTAAATATTAAATATAATCTCTTGAAATGTCAAGAACACACACAATCCCGAATAGAATGCCACTGGGAATCAGGTTATATAAATCATTTAGTGGTTTAATGTATTAAAACTTACACCGCCTTGGACAATAGTCCATCTGCTTTGCACAGTGGTCTATCTGTTTTGCATTTTAATAGTTTAGGAAGATAAGCAGCCTTGGGTAAATAACACTCTGGCTTCCCTTTCCTCTACATCTAATACTGCTGCTAACACAATCACCATGAAAGCCAGGCTGCAATGGTTGGTTTTTAGCATTCCCCCATACTCCACATGTGGGACACAGCAGTGGGATTTATACAAGTGTTACTTAAATATAGTACAATTAAGCAGATAACATTACGCAATCACCAGCTCATGAAAAATTATGCAAACACACTGTCTGCATAGGAAAAGACATCCAGCATGTTGACGTGAGTTAATTTTTTCACTATCTTTTACGAATACAACCTATTTTTTAATTCTATCCATCCATCCATCCATCCATCCATCCATGCATCTCTTATTAATTTATTTTTTATTAATTTATTTTTATTTTCAATTGATGCAGCTTTTTGACTAGTTGGGGCCACTCATATATTGTGACTAGAACATTGAACGTTCATTCACACAGTCAGCTGATCTTTGAATATAGAAAAATACATACTGCTCATAAGGGTAAAGTAATGCGAAAAGTAAGGTATACTGAAATAAAACACTGAATTTTACACCCTTCATCTTAACACAAGTATATTTAATGGACATAAAATAACTCAAAGTGCCTTTATCTCTTCATGTTTAGACCTGTTTGAAATTTTTCTTAAACCACCAAAATATGTGGCAAGATAAGAAACAGTAAGACAGAAGGTTTACTAAACATACAATAGTGGGATGAACATTGGCACATGAGCTCAGTAACAAGGCAATCCAATAGTCTGTACAATAACAGACATATTGAACATCCAATATGTATGCTCATCTACAGCAGAGATTCAAATTATGAAGAAGAAGGGAAAAGTAGTTCTCATTCTGGTTGAAATATGCTTTACATGGCTTCCGTGAAATACTTTCATTTCATTTTGGAGAGCCAAATATCAGTACACTACTAGAGACTTTTGAACAGGAATTTACACTCATTTGGAATTGCTCAGTGACGTAACTTGAGTGCCTGCAGGATGTTGTCTGTAGATATGCATTATGGGCTGCGTGTTTCCAGTTTTAACACGGCACACTCTTTTGAGAATATGTTATTTGAGCCCTGCTCCCATCAAAACAAACAGCCCATATTAATTCCAAAAGGCCAAGGGGAATTAGTTAGCTCTTGAGACCATGTCATTTTTTTTGCTTGTTTACTTTGGAACTTACAGCAAGGCTGATGCTCTCTAACACATACATCCAAGCTGCTGACTCTTTTGATCATCCTTACTCCTCCCAGTGGGCAGGTAAGGTATTCAGCCATTTCTGTGTATCTTATCTCTGCTTAGACTTTTTTTGCAGACAGGGTCTCTTCATCCCTTCATATGCACACTTCAGGGAAGAGGCCCTGCCACAGGGTTGGGATCAATGAACTGTGTTCACTGTGCTAAGCCAGCGCATCTTATTTAGAAGCCCTCCAGGTGGGGAGGATCAGTGGTGAACAGAGGGGGAGAGGCAAAGTCATCATTCATTATTTATTTCCTCATTTAACTCTGGCAGCAGGTTCCTCGCCCACTTTTATTTGTTCAAAGGGTATTGGTGTGCGGTTAATTCTCTAAAGGGGTTAAAATAAGGAACATAATTGGATTCTTGCACCAGGAGAGATTGCCGTTTGAAAGATAAGGGCTGTGTTGTAAACACGCAAAGCCTTGTTGCTGATAAAAGATCTTTTTTGTGCTGTCAGGTCTCCTGCCCTACTGGCAGCCAGGTGATTTGTTTCATCCATTATAATTTCTTCAATTAGTGGAATGAAGAATGTCTTTGTTCATATATATATATATTTTTTTTTCTTTTCTTTTCCCCATTTTCTACACAATCTCTCTCATTTGTTCCACTATTTGTTGTGCATTGTCAACATTTATCTCAACCAAACCAACATCAGAGGTCTGTATGATTGTCTTCTGTATTGTATGTCCATTGACTGGAAGAACTGTATATAATAACCCTTTTAATAGAACAACTTTCCTTAATTCTTTTATTGGCAACTTAAGCAAATATGTTATGAAAAATTCATACTAAAGTCATGATTCACAGCTGTATGTATTCTCTTTTATGCATGTGCTTTCCTCTATTCCCCACCTTGACTCTTCCCTCAGGTGATTAGTGTTATGTTGATTGTTCTCACCTGTTTGTTATGTAGTTGATTGTTTTCTGGTTGTATTTAAGTTTCTGCTTTATGTTTCTCCGTTGCTGAATTCTCTGCTTTACATTTCTTTGTTCTCTGCTGCACTTCATTACACTTCGCTGTCCCTGATTCCGTCTTGGCTGCTGTGTTTTCCCTGCATTTTTCAAGTTGCAGTTTTCTTCAGAAAATCTAATCATCTCACCATGGATGTTCCTCCCTGCCGCACTTTAGGTCCACCTCGATATCAAAATGTGACAGGTAATAGACCTATCAGAACAAAAAGGCACAAGGAATGCACCTGCTTCAGTTACCAAACCTATCAATGGATTGAATCAACTGTACAATGAAAAACTAAAAAAATATTTAAAGAAACCTACAGATCTGGATACTTTTGTTGACACCCATGGTAAAGATGTTTTAAACATACTTCGATAAAAAGTTAATTTTATTGCAGAAAAATTATTTACAAGGAGCCTTCTTAGAAATATGCGACTTTTAAACTTTATACTTTATTTTTCCAAGTTGATCCGTGTTTTGACTAGTAATTTTGGTGCATCCTATTTTTCTGAGATCCAACACAGAAAATCAAGGCATCATATGTTTCTTGTCACAATGCACTGAGAGGCGGAGGTGACAAAAGTATATCCAAAACTTATTGTTCGAGAAAGTATATCCATAGTTCATTGTTCAAGAACTGCATTGTAAAAATCTTGGTATTTCCAATTCTCTATAATCATTAGGCACTATGTACATATAAACTACATATAAACTCCGCCAAGAAAAGCAAAATCCTCCTGTCATTACAAATTCGGAGTTTGCTCAATACTACAGACTTCAACTAAAACCGTGTGATGTATTTATATGAGACCAAAGATAGCTTTTTCGTGCAACAAACACTTCAAATGATATGAAACAAATAATTTATATGTGGAAAATAAACCATGCTCACTATTCGGTAGTGATCTGGGATGATATGAGCCTGTTCTAAAATATAGTGGAAACTTGTTGAGGTACCAGACTTTCTGAACTCTTTGGAAGAAAAAAAAAAAACAGAATAAAAAAATAAATAAATAAACTGTACAGTCTGGTAGACAACCACTGTGTCTTTCAACAGATAATGACCAAAAATAAATTGGCAAATTAGCACATAAATTATTCAAAAGACCCAAGATCAATCTCCTTTCATGGCTATGTTCAGACCTAAGTCCTTCAGCTTTCTATGGGGTAAACTAAAGAGACAAGGGTATCAGAGAGGACACATGATCCTGGACTACCTAGACAGATTATGCAAAGAGGAAAGGTCAAAATATCTCCCTCTTTATGCTCCAACCACTGGCAATGTTGTGGAACAAGACAAGCACTGGCCTTTTAGCCAAAGGGGGTGACAGCAGGGGTGCCAATAAGTGTGCATGCAGAGATTTTGTCCAATACAGGAGCTCCTTAGCATGGCCTTTTCCCTCACATACTAAATGTGCTAAAAAGTGTTGTATTTACCAAAAATATGTGTGAAAATATGATACTATAGTAAATAACTAATATTTTAAGCTTTTCACACATATTTACCACATGTGCTGACAGAAATGCTCATGCCTATTGGATTATATGACTATAGTGCAGTTTTAATTTATAAATCCAGACTGAGAAAAAAAAGACCATAACTAAAACATGAATGATGAGCCAAATAGAATCTTAAATACTACTTGGCAAGTTTCAGATAATGGCATAGATACACTTTTAAGTCTTTTTTTTTGTGTCTATGTGACATCTTGGAATATTTTTTAAAGTCACGATAGCTACATATTTAGCATTCTTATGAACATGTATATATTTACAGCTACTGAAGGCACAGAGTTCAGATGCTCCTTTCCCTGGGATTCCATAACTAAAAATGCAAAGTGACCTCTTATTAAAACACTTAGCCTATGATAATAACTTCAACTGCCCCAAATGGTTGAGTGGTTTCCATTAAAGTTTAAGCTCTAATTAAAAAATAGAAAAGAAGAAAGAATGCATTCAGTAGCTGAGCCCTCAGGGAGGAAATCTGTCTTCTATTCTGTTGTAAATTGAGCACACCTAGCAGCTCACTGCAGAATAATCAGGAATTAGGAGATAAAAGCAGCAACTGTGAAGAGTAATATTTGCCTGCATTGCCCCTGTACCCCAAGTTTATAAATGTTTCTCTCCCCACATGCTTGTCTGTTTGAATACATGATTTTAAAAGTCTCAAGAGAAGCACAGTGGGTAAGTAAGAAGGGTATTAATGTGATGTTATAAGGTTCCACTCATGATATTTTCCACTCTTTTGAAATTCTCTTTCTTTCCATCTGAATGCATGTGAGTTGCGCTTTGAACTAGTAAAGAGGGAAGGCACATTTCTCATTGCTGCTTTACAAATGAAAAAGAAATAACTTGTGGTGCTTCATGATTTGACAAGTAATTAAGATTAAATGTGAAACAGCAGACAGTGAGCAAAACACAGACCCACAAATAAACAAATCCACATTCAAGCAGGAAGCATTTTAACTAACCATATTAACAATTGCTATCATTCTGTTTTTTGTTTTTTTTCATAATATAAATTTCTGGTTTTGGATATGAGTAAAATCTACTCTCTTTATCATTCATCTGCTACCATGTATCACGACAATCTGGCTTCTTTGCAAAGATGAGGGACATTGAGGAGGCTGTGTTTGCCTCCTCACCCTGACATATCCTTCAACTGATGAAGTTAAATCCCCGTGCTGACAATCAAAGTAGCTCTGGATGGCCATGTTGAAAATTGAGCGTCAGGTATTTACTTGAGCGGATTAAGCAGTGGCCCAAAGATTCCATGGTAAATTTCTTTAATCTGGACCATTTTGCTACAGCTGTTACAACTGTCCTTCACTGTCACAAAAACATGAACACAAACTGTTGGGATCATGCACCTTTTGTGTTGTAGATGTGGTTTTGTTTTCGTTCTCGGCAGGACACATAGTTTGGATCGGAAAGCTTATTTTTTGACCAACAGTATGCATCTACAGACTCAACATTGCTTCTCTGTCGCGACATTCCTTGTACTTTAAAAAGTTCAGTTTACCACATCAAAAAAAAAACATTTTTAAAGTTCTTCTAAAAATAATCCCTTCAAGGCTTAAACATTGCTTAGATGTAACTATTTAAAGCACATGACAAATCAGTTCCTTGCTGTTTGCCTCTGGCTGCTTACCTTCAACTCTGCCTCAACAAAGTTAAACAGCCTCGTGACAGAATGTCAAGTACTTTGATTATTGCAGTAAGAGGCCATTGGAGACCTTCTTTTGAGTCTAAAATGTGCTGAGTAAGGTGCTATGATCCAGGCATGGCATGAGCTTTAATTGTTATATGTTGTGCTTAGTAGGTGCATGGAGCTTTTCATCACTGGGACCAATTTCCGTCAATTAGAAAATGAGAGGAAAAAGTAGATCCACTTAATTCTGTGGATTTACTTTTTTAATTTTTTTTACAAAGTCCATTTAGACTTTTTATTTGAGGTATTAAACAGAAGCTGCTCTCAACCAACAAAACCTGGCAGAGCCGGCACTGTTCCTTTGAAGCTGCGCGCACACAAAATAACAACAAACCTAGTTATTTTGTACCATTCTGGTGAGATGGTGTTCCACGGTCCCACTCTGTGTGTGCCAGGTGCTGATCAGACCACACTACTGATTGATGGGTGGGGCACGCCTTTATAATTGGGCAGGTGGCAGGTTTGTCGGTATTCTGTCATTTTAACTTTTGGAAAAATCTCACGAACTGGCCACTGACTGTATAAATAAAAGTAGTGTTGGTCAAACTTTTTTTTTGTTGAGAAAACCAGCAAGTCAGGATGTGCAGTGAATCGAACATCTGATAACTCCCTCGGTAAGTGTGTATTGCTGCTTGTCCTTCTTTACATTAAATTAATTAGTGGTATTTCCACCTGTGGCCATGTCAATTGTAGGGCTGGTTTAGTAACCCCAGGGGCCATGGGGCACTGAGACCCACAGGCCCCCTCCCAGCCCTAACATCCACACTCTCTAAAGGAGGCAATAGGGTTATTGACACCTAACAAACTGCAGGCACACCTGCTGTAACATCTACCACACACACAGTCACACAAACACAGAGTGAGAGAGAAAGAGAGACAACGCTAAGGACTACCCAAATTATTTGAACTTCCAGCCAAGCTGGCATGCCAAAGCACTGAATGACTAGACCATCTAAGTATGTCTTTCCTGTATGACAAACCAAGCGCTGCTATCTCACTCACAAAACATAACAATGATACAATGAATTAAATCATCCCAAGCTAGTGTATGGCTAAAGCTTAGGGCAATATAGTGTTCACTAAAAATAATCTCAGCAGAAAGCACATCAGTACTGCTGAAAAATGAATGACTGAAAATATACCACATATCACACAACACAGCTAAGTGCAGGTTGCATTAGAACAGTCAGCAAGTGAGCTGAGGAAAGTTCACAAGCTGCACTTAAACTAACTCAGTATTGCACCATAGTGCAATATACTTGTTATGTAAACAGCATATCAAATGAGCAAAATGTATTCATTATCTGGTCACACAATCAAAACGGCTTATATTAGTTTTCTCAAGTCACAGAATGCATAATAGCTCTATAGAAAAGTTTTCTCTTTTTTTTTTTTTTTTTGCAAAGAAAGTCCTCAAAGTCCAGCTCCCTCACCAGCTCAGACTCAACGACCATCAAGGACAGTGCAGAAAGCCTCTTCTGACACATAGTTATGAGTTGATTTTTTATTTGTTTCAGTTGAGAAAAAGTCCTCTCCCCCGCAGTTAGATATAGGCAGTGTGAGAAATAGCCTGAAAGCAACAAAAACACTGGGGATAGTTGTCTGAAGTCCATTCCTCAGCACAACCTGCAATAGATTTGCAGGTGTCTTATCTTGCTCAGTACTGACAAAAGATCTAAACTGGATCAGCTTATCGGATAAGGCAGTATCCTAAACAGTTGGATATGACGATGAGAGAGCATTAGCCCGTTTGTAGAGATCAAAGTCATCACAATCCTTGTCAAATAGGACACCAAAACGATCATTGCTATCAGTACTGAACAAACAGCTTGATGCATACAGAGACAATAAACTGTCAATAATCACATTGAATGTCTCAACTTGGAACTTTTTACTCCCAGTGAGAATGATATCATTGTCCATTGTTAAAGATTGTTCTTTTACTCACGCGGGGCTCTCAGACTGGTAGGTCTGCGTCACACCTGTGACAACCCTGGCAGATGTCTTAAAATCAGCAGATTGCCCTCTTAGTGATGCAACATAAGTGTGAAGTGATTCCAATAGGTACACTCCAGTCCATCCATTCATCCAATTTCTAACACGTCTATCACTTGTGGGGTGGCGAGGGGTGCTGGTGCCTATCTCCAGCTTTCAAAGGGCGAGAGGCGGGGTACACTCCGGAAAGGTCGCCACTATATCGCAGGTGCACAGTGGTCATCAAGTCTATATCTTTCTTTCACAAATCTTTGCTTATCAGCTTGAATCTGTGCAGTACAGTGTCCCAAAATATGGTCATGAGTGAGGTCTTCAGCTTCTCAACTTTGTTACACAGCACAACATACTCACACCTTGTAACATATCACTCATTGTTTACAGAGGCTAACATCTGTAAGGGCCCAGTTACTTTAGAATTTCATTTCACAGAGCTCTTATTGAGTCTCCATGGCAGCTCCATCTTGTACAGGAGAGGGATTTTAGTGTCAGTGAAATGCCGGCAGTGAAAACTTTATTCCATTGGTCAGTGAAAGCAGGACAAAAAGCTTATAGTGCTTAAAGTAAGTCAAAAAAACTGACTTGCTCTCCGCCAGCTGTTTTCGACACAATTCAGACTAACCAACTTCAAAGAATGCATCGCACATGGAATATAATGCATTAGTGTTTTTTTTATTCTTCTTGAGTTGAGCTTGCATATATTTCCCTGACATGTTTGATACATTGTCATAGGCCTGGCCATGGCAGTTGGAAATATCCAGCCCCAAGTCACTGACCATCATGATCACACATTCATCCAGACTTGAACCAGTGTGACTGTGAATTAATTCAAATGTGATAAATCATTATATCACTTTTCTTACTCACAAATCACAACACAAAAGTTAGCTGGTCCACGTCAGACATGTCAGATGTAGAGTCTACTATATAGAGAAATACTAATACTAAACTAATAAATTCCTCACAGATAGCTAATGAAAAATATGAAACCTAGCCACGACCCTTCTGACCATACTTCTGCAAATGTTTGTTTAAAAAGGTATCAAACTGTGCTAGCAGCTCGAGAATTCCAAGGTAATTACCATTGTGTGGAGAGCCCAAAATTCTGTATCTCCCCTAAAATAAATCCCCCTTTCATTCAGAAAGTTTATCACCGCAACTTCATGTCTCCAAGGATCTTTCCAATACTGACCTTCTGCTTTAATCTTTCTCCCAAGAGAAGCGTCCACAGTGCTCCAATGTTTACTGCGATGAGCAAGTGCAAGCATGCATTTTCTGTACTCAAAAAAGCTACAAATTTCACTTCTGTTATCGTTTCTGTGTGTTTCACTAAACCAAGTAACAAATGTGTTGCTGTTTGTTGATGAAAACTTTACAATAAAGCAATAGATATATCCGGTGGATGGTATATACAATACATTTCCGTGTAATAGTTCCACAATTGAAAAGCTGTCAGGTCAGGACATGGTTAGTGAGTGAGTGCGTCTGTCCACACGCCTTGTTTCCCCTTCGTGATGCTGAGTACTTAGCCAACTGATTCTGAAAAGCTGAAATCCCTTTGAGTAGAATTTCCTCTCGGATACCTTCTGTAATTGATCCCCATAGTGCAGGGTCTTTAGAGATGATGGTACTTTCCACTGCCAATGAGCTTGAGATGGCATCATTACCTTGTTCTGTTTGTGCACCGGCTTCTTCGATAACATTATCTGCCGTTAGCTCATGCTAAGCAAAGCTGGTATAAGGGGATGCTTCCGAGCTAATGTGTGCTAGCTTGAAATCCTGCTCCTCATTTGTAGCTTTTTTGAAAAAGCTAATAATTGGTGGAACATTTTTAATACATCTGCTTCTTTCTCTTCCTTTTTCTTCTTTCTTGACACCACAATCACGCTCAATTGTCTTCACAGTTTGGCTTACAGACTCACAACAGACCATGGATCAGTTTCACTAATTACACCATTTCAATCCTAATTTGTGTAGACAAAATCTGATCTGGGACCAGTACGATGGAAATCACCTGTTCTTTGCCCACCCATCGATACCTTTAGCCAATCTAAACAGTGCATTGCCGCCTGCTGCTAATCATAATAAGTTCACTCAACAAACTGACAAATTAAAGAGACAATCATGAGTGCATTTTTTTGTAAACAACTTTTATTGTATTCTGATTGTAGGACTATGAAAATCGAGAGCAAACTCTTGAGTGAACTACCTGTGTAGCGGGAAAAAAACAATTCTGCTGCCAGATAGGGCCCCTCTCTGCTTGCCCATATGGTAGATCCACCCCAGGTAATTTGTCAGCATTCATTCCCTCGCTTCCAGAAACATAGCTGATAAACGACACAAGGGATCTCCTCGTGATTAGTTATTACATTTTTATTTAAAACACGAAGAAGAGTAATGTGCTAGCTCAGGCTAATTTAGCATGAGCGTGCTTTTTCTTGGAGAAGGGTTGATATTGACTGTTGATGTTGGGGTTTAGAATAAATGGAGATGGACTTGGCTGAGAGAAATGGATGAGAATGGGAAGATTGTTGGGGGATGGTGCAAGGAACTTAACCTGCAAGGTGTGTGTATGTGCATAATAATTTTAAGGTTGTTTTAATGTGTTGTGGAATACTGACTCTAGTGACAGGATGCAGTTACTATGCAGTTAAAAAATCAACATTCGCTATAGGGGGCACAGATTTAGCCCCTTTATGCATATAAAATGATATATGTCTCTACTTTATGATATTTATGCCTTTTTTGGCTTGAGGTCCGGATATATTGCAGTGGACCAGGAATCACTGAATCTTTCTGATGATGTCTTCCAACTATTTTATTTGTCCTCTTGTTTCTTTTTTTTTTTGAATACATAGTTCCTTAGCTTCTTTTTATTTTAATTTTGCTTAGTAGTTTTAATTAAGCTTCACTAGCCTAGTAGAGAGGATTTGTTGATGGGAATATAGTGTTAATTCAGACTGTATAATGGTGTTGTCTGGGTGTTCATTTTATTTCTGTTGATACATTCTTGAACTTAAACAGAAGTTGTGACTCATTTATTCTGTGTGTAGAGTTGTCTGTTAAAAGAATACCAGTGGTCAAATCACCCTTTCAACTGTTGTCCTGATATCAGTTGGGCTGCTATTCACCAGACAATACCTAACAGACCAAAATTTATGTATTAAACATTAAATAACTGATGGTACACGCACTTGAGCCTGTGTCAAGTAAAGCTTGAAATAAGACTACATCTTCAACCTGTGCATTAGTGTAGAATAGGCTGTCAGCTTTGTCATGTCTGGTTATGTTCTGAACAATACAACAGTCTTAAGTGGTGAGGAATTTAAACATTCAGTGTATACAGACTGCATCATCATCCATTTTGAGGGTCTCATCCCTGTCACTCACACTGTCCTCTCCCTCATGTGAGTGCATTCATTTTCCTGATTCTCTTGAATGTTGCCTGACTGGAGAGCAGGGGACATAGGAGAGTCTTTTCTCTGGTGCCCAATCTCCAAACAACCCAAACACCTCTTCTCTTTTATGCAGTGAAAACATGTTGAGTGCCAACTACGGCTGCACACTCTGCAGGGGGCTATACTTTTGAATGGGACAGACTGGGGTCTGATGGTGACAGGGACAGACTGATTAGTATGTTCCAGTACCCTCTCCATCATACTAAGCACTCTTTCTAGTGCATTTGACTCTGTGATGGCTGCTCCATCTTGGCTGTGTTTACACTAGTGTACTGTGCATTTCATTCTGGGGGTTCACTGGAAATCAAAGCAGTTGCTACACAGAAGGCCTGTAATTTGAGCATGTTTATGGTTGACTTTTCAGTATAGTACTTGGTCTGTGTACGTGCTGGCCATTCGATTTTGGTTTTTAATGGGTATTCTAAAATCATTAAACTGACCATAAAATAAAAAATACAAAAACAGCCCATTTGGGTTTGTTTTTTTGAAATCCCAATTCAGGAAACAAAAAACCGCCCGATATCCCTTTTTTTCAGTTCTTCAATGAACAGGACAAGTACAGATACAAATCCATTATCTGGGGCCATGAGAATATCATTATTGACATTCACCAGAGCTGTGACTAGGGGTGGGTATTGCCAAAGAAGTCACGATTCGATTCGTATCACGATTCACATGCCACGATCCGATTCTATCACGATGCATCACAATACTTGAATTATCGTGATGCATTGCGATATTTTCACTGAACACTGTTATAAAAAAAATACAGCCATTACCAGTGGCTGACTGGCTGTGTATGATCTGGATAGTGTCTTCAATTGATACATAACTGAAAGAAACTGAATTCACACATAGCTGCATTTATTGAAACGACTTTTGGAGGTATTGCCATGAAAACAAATATTACTATTACTGGACTGGACACACTGACAAAAAGTGCTCAGGATTTATAAAACTTAAAATAACAAAATAAGGCTAATCAGCGCCGTTTAGATGGCCTCAGCGGTCCTTTAAACCAATGAAGTTGTATTCCACTTGTTTTTTCCAGATGTTCGCCAACCATTCATGCAATAGCGTACTACGAGCGAGCTATTTTTAGAAACGTAACGTCACATCACGTGGTATGCAGTAGGGCAAACTTGCATAGTCCGCCGCTGTTTCGCTGTAAAAGAGACGTGCGTTACCCTTGGTTTTACTCGTTAAAACGACTGCTTTTTCCAAATCTAAGACCATGGTTTTTAAACATTGTTGCTATGGAACGTGCAACAGCAACTCAAGGTACGCTGATCGGCCGCATATGAAGGATGTTTTCTTCAAGAGTGCCAAGGAGAAATGTGTGCGCTGGGTACACCGGTGCAGTCAGCCTACACAACAGTTCAACCCGGAAAAAGTTACCAAATTCACGTACATATGTAGCAAGCATTTTGTCGGAGGAAAGGGCCCAACCGAAGAACATCCTGACCCAATTCCAGCGACATCAAGTAGTGAACATGTAAGAGTATTTTGGTGGCCGACATGTTAATAATGAAGCGCCTGCTACCATGATAGCATATAGGCTATCATGGTAGCAGGCACTAACATGATACCCTGCTACCAGGATAGCTTACTCAAAAACATTTCAAATAAGACAAACATTAAACACCGATTCCTGGACGGTGATTACAAACAAAAAAAAACGGCCGACGACGCCATGACCGCCGCGCAGGAAAAAAAAAATAAAGCTTACCGTTCGATCAACTCGGCCCATTTTCCAGTCTTTTTAGCCCTCGACACTCAAGCCATCGTTTGAGCTGAAGGTTGGTGTGTTCTTCGACAGTGCGACCAGTAATCCGTGCGCCTGGGACATCGTCTTGGGAAAGTTTAACGGCTGTAAAGTCGGTCATATCACTGTTTCTGTTGCGCGTGTAATAGCTGGTTGCTTCGGGCGTTCTCTACCTTTATGCCCTACCAAAGCGGCAAAAGGGGCGTTGCTCTTGAGACGGTGACGTCACGTGCGCGGTACGCTATTGTATTTATTAATTTTTTTAAATTAATAATCAATACTTGCCGTCAAGAATCGATGCAGTAGATCGCGAAAATTAGAGTCGCGATGTATCGTCATGACGATTATTTTGCACACCCCTAGCTGTGACAGTGCTATGAAGAGCTCTGAAGCCTGTCTGAAACTGAAACCCACAGAACTGCCGCTCACTGGATATTCTCTCTTTTTTGGACCATTCTCTGTAAACCCTAGAGATGGTTGTGTGTGAAAATCTCAGTAGATCAGCAGTTTCAGAAATATTCAGACCAGCCCGTCTGGCACCAACAAACATGCCTCGTTCAAAGTAACCTTTCTTCCCCATTCTAATGTTCGGTTTGAACTGCAGAAGATCGTCTTGACCATGTCTACATGCCTAAATGCATTGACTTGCTGCTATGTAATTGGCTGATTGGAAATTTGCTTCAACGAGCAGTTGGACAGGTGCACCTACTAAAGTGGCCGGTGAGTGTATTTACATGCTAAGACAATATTTTTAATACATTTGGACATCAAGCAAAAAGATTGAGATGCTGACCTTAGTCAGATATTGTTTGTAGGAATATTTCTTAGATATGATGTGTAGAGTTATAAACCACACCCATTTGCTTTCCGACTCTCAGCAGCAAGTTTTAAGGACATGGGGTCCTTGTCTAACCTTATCCACTAATTCACTTTGAAATCCTTGCATGTTTAAAGTGCTTATTTCATACATGCAACTGTCTTGCTAAATTTGACCTTTTGCTGCCACATAAAGTTAATTTTCTTAACAGGAGATGGAAACCCAAATGCCAAATAAGTTGTGTCATAGCGAACATTTACCTCACATGACCGATGAGCTATTTCCATTGTCGGGGTCTTTCCGGATATCCCCATCTACATCTCCAGACTGGATGTAACATTGCCAATAGAAGTTGAAATGACAGACCAATTACAACATGGCTGATGGCAACACATTCCTGAAAACCTCTCCCCATTTTTTTAAGATGTGTAAACCATGCTAGTTTGCAACCTCTACTTCCTGTTTATTACAGTCATGCATAGCGTCATGTTCTGACGAATTTCAGCTTTGCGTAGCCTGGTTAATTCACTCCAAGCCAGCGGATGGAAACAACCTTAATTCACATTTTCTTTTTTGTTTTTGCAACATTTTAAAGGTTTGGTCAAAATTTGCATGACAAGTGGATGGAAACATGACTAACAGAGGTGACAAGGACCACAGTCTTAGTGCTAAAGTGGGATCATGCAGATCCAAAAATTAGAGACCAGAACTTCTCAGGTGCTTAAAGCACTAATTTATCCACTTTTCTGTAAGATTACCCAAGCTCAATGTCCCTCTATGGTATTTTCTCTTTTTAGAGTTCTTGTTGAATATTCTTCTGTTTTACCTGTCATTCATCAACCTATATTTTGTATCGCGCCTTTCCTTTTGTCCTATTATTAAAGCCTTCTTGTCCAATAAAGGATTCTCTACTAACCTGCTGCCTCACAATGTCATCTGCAACCCTTACAGTCCACAGGGATCCTTCCTGGATCTTGTATTTGAGCTTGTTCATCAACAATGAACATACCAAAGAGCAGACAGCAGAACCTTGGTGTAATCCCTGCTTGACCTTGAACAATGAATCATTTCTACTGCACAATCTCACTGCCTTGACACCATTTCCTTAACACCGCTCCACACTGTCCTGACATTCATGATTTTACTGTTGGACATCTTTATCCCTATGAAAAGTGCTCTGTTAAGATAACTATAGTCAGACCTTAACTGTTCCTTCTTCGCATAAAGTTTTCTGCTTGAACATTTTTACCTCTCTCCTCAACTTGTCTTTCACTCATCTCTCCAGTAACAATGCTATGACTGATGTTATTTTTTTATAGCTACAATTATAGTTACAGCTCAGCACACCACTATTTCTCTTGAAACGTGGTATCAGTACACTTTGTCTTCAAACTGCTACCATCATTGTACTATCAGATATTGTTAAGTTTGAAATGCGATCTGGTGCATGTGCCTCATGCACAGAGGGGTGTGCAGTTTCATACTATAATTGGCTGTATGGAGAAATCTTGAAACTTGCAGGGCACAAAATAATTCATTAGTATGAAACCGTGCTTACACATTACCGCACACCTTTCCTTCATACATCCTAACTTGCGTGCCATTCATCGCAGTTGCATGTGCAGCCTGGACAGTCCATTCCCTGCCTACAAGTGAATGTGCAAAGTACTGCAAATACATGGATGGCTCCCACCATGTGTCCAAATAACCCTGGCAACAGCGGCAGTCAGTAAAACAAGGAAGAGGAGATCCACTAAATGTGAAATAGAGGTGTTAGTGTTTAAGATGGAGGCAAGGTGTTCAACCGTATTTTGCATTTAGTCCATTGGTATCAGTAATAAAAACAAACAAATAGCATGGCAGAAGGTGGCAACTGCCATAAATGTGGCAAAAGCAGAAGGCAGATCAAAAAAATGGTCTGGTATCAAGGTGGATGTCAAAAAGAGAGTTACTGTGCATTTGTGAATCAGTTTTCCAATTTTCTATAAAGAAGACACTCACTCCTCGCTATGTGAGGAACAATACAATCACTAAACTGATTTCAGGACGTCATGTAAAACAATAAAACTTATCTAGAAGTCAGCCATCATGAACACCCCCTGCTTGAAGTCTGTTTTCATCATTACTATTCTGCAGTATAAAAGAATCATGTTGAATCAGGCCAACTTCCCACTATATTTAAGCTACACAGTGCAGAAAAGGAAGGATTTAGCATGGATGGTGAGAGCAGTGTAGGAGATATTTGTTATATTTGACCTTTGATTTTTATCTTTTTTTAATATTTTATGCACATTATAATGTGATAAAACTGTAACCTTTGTTCATTGACTGTTGTTTTGTTATGTGTACTAGCCGGAGTGTCCAAAAACAATTTCACCACGGTAACATGTGGTGACAATAAAGAATCCTTGAATCTATTTATTAAGCACATTTGCACATCACATACGAGTTGCACATTCATTGAATGGAACTGCTGTTTATTCACAACAACAAATTAATTTAGAAACAGTGGCCATTGTTGTCAAGTCCGCTTATTGTAAGCGACTTTTGGCTTGTTTTTCTCTAAAATCGCTTTCAAATTTCAAGTCACGAGTCGCTTTTTTTAGGTTGTTTTTTTAATGTGAAGTTGGTAATTTGGGCTTGGCTTTCTTTCCAAGTGAATCCCCTTTATTATCTCCTAGCTCTCCACAATAAAGCAAAACACAAGTAGTAGGTAGTTTGACATTTATCTGACCCTGTTTTCTGGTCATCATGCCCGCCCAAGTTTACCCAGCAAACCCCAAAAAATGCTCATGGCAGACCTCAAAGTGACAGGGAAATGACTGATGAGACAGCATGAGAATGAGTTGCAGTATGTGGAGAAAATATAGAAAAAATGTAATAAAGAGTGGAAAGACTGGATCCCACCTCAGATGGGAGATGTCTCGAAAGTAATTTTCCAATTCTGCAAGTGTGAAATACGTGCTTACCATGCTGATTTAATTCATCATGTTTATGCCAAGGAGCACAAAAAAACTGGACATATCCCATGAGGCTAACGAACATGGGTTTATTGGTTTCACTACCCCACAAAAACACAAAACAAAGACATTAGCTAAGAATTTACTTTTCTTTTGATTAGAGTTTAAAAGTAAAGTTATTCAAATTATTTGAGTAACACAAAACGCATATAGGAAAAGTGTTACGCATCATTTAGCTGTGGGTTCTGTATAATGCCAAAGCAGATATACATTTATACTTTTTACAAGTGGCATCTGTATCACAGTATGGTAGGTTGTCTGTTGGGCTGCTGTTCTGCTTTCTGTTACTTGTCATAGGAAGCAAGTTCTGGAATCCAAATTCCTTGCTTGTACCCACAAGCTATTACATTTATTCTGATTGCTTTGGGCTTATGTTCATAGAGCTGGTTGCTTATTTCTCACAAGATCTGGCAACACTGACAGTGCCAGTTTGTCCATTTTATTATTATTTTTTTAAACCCCCAAAATAATTAATTTCACTAGCATCACAAGTACAGTTGATAGGGCCGATCACATTTGGAAATTTGCTCTTTGCTGCAAATTGCAAGGGCCACTTAGATGATTGACATGCAATTCATGCTCCTTAGTTTACAGACCAATGCATATTTAAAGTATGCATCTGACTGACTTTGTTCCCATAACTTTTTTAGGTGTCTAATGTTATTGTATGGGGGCTAAATATGATATGATTCAGTTTCACCATACGTGTTTAAACCATAAAAGCTCTAACTCACAAAAATCCTTGGGTTTGATCCTGCTTTAGTTGAATAGTCATATTTCATTGTATTTTGATCAGTTTGACTAATTTGTAGTTTGTTACGGTCAATTGAAAAAGTTTGCATGGTGGCCACAATTATTTACTGTAGGTCAAAGGTTTGTGTGGATTTCTGCACATTTTTTTACATTTCATTGAGTATACACATTGTGTATGAAACATTGTATTGCAAGTTTTTTGTGAGTACGCATGGTTAGTACATGAGGCCCCTGGAATTAACAGCTTTTCTGTTCTTAATTGTCACATATCTGCCATAAGTCGATCTCAGACCTAGCTTTTAGCTCATATTTTCAAACAACTGTCAAACTTCTACAATCACAGAATCTTCATTCATACAACACTGCAGGCAACCCTCACTGCTAAATTTTTCACTTCCCTTACACACCACAGAAGGACAATTCAAAACCATGGTAGACATTCTAAGCCTTACCCCCAACTCCCTCGTGGTGTCTTGTACTGACAGTATACTATATCTATCCTTCATTTCTCCAACTCATAAATGAACTATTTCTGTTCACCAGTCAAAATGTCAAAATTGAATGTTCTGACTCTTATCCCCGAATGTATATGGACACTTCCCTTCCTTTTCCAACAACATCATTGTATCCACTGACCTCGACTTCCTTATGCGTATGGATGGAGGTTTTTTTGATGAGCTGGATCTTAATATCGCTGATACAGATATTTATTTTGTGATATTAAATTTCTTTGGTATTGGTATTTTGGATCTCCTAGCTTACCTTACACTTCTATTTTTTTCTTACTTCTACATGTTTCCTGAGAGTGCTCAGTCATGTTTGTTCACAGCTTTTAGTTAGTATTGTCTACACTGGAGAGTACTGTTTTGGATGTTTTATGAAAAATTACTATGATTAGGCTTTGCAAAAATCTATTTTATTTTATTTATTTTTTTTTTTGCTTCCTGAACCATTTTTTTTAGAATACTATTCTGAAAACATAAATACACAGGGAATATGTCACCTGAGTTTACCTCGTTTTGTAGGAGTATCATAGGTTTACTTTGCCTGGAAAAAAATTGTTTTGTAGTGCATTAGTTGGTTGTGAAGATATTGGCTTTTATTTTAATTATTTATTTTTGTAAAAGCAGATTAGGTGACATTTCCAACTACTTGCGGCAGGGATGTTTCGTTGTATAGGCAACATCGACAATTGCCTAGGGTGGCAAACCATGGAAGGGGTGTTGGAAAAAAGGATGTTAAATTGTTTTATGATGATAATTCTGTTATATCTAGCACAGCAAAGCCACTGCAAACATTACATACTATCCTAAACAATTCTATAATGACAGACATTTTTTTCTAAAATTCCAAAGAAGTCTTTAAAATAACCTGGATTAATACAGATGAGGCCAATCAATTTATTACAGTAGTACATGTCACAATCTGCTGCGCCATACTTCCCCCCCCCCCCCCTTCCCGAATGGTCCCGTGTAACTGTGTCCCTGGGAAAAGCCTGGCAAAGGCCCACAAAATGGCCCTGACTTGCTGTAACTTGTATCTGGTGTGGACTGAATTTATTGGTAGAAGAACTAGGTATACATTGCTGGATGATGTTTCTCAGAGTTTAAAGTATAACACTTATTAGAGAAGAGGCCTTGGGAACTCTTTCTAGAAGTTTTGCCTCACTGACAAACTTTAACTGACCCTGTTAAAAGAGTAATTATCATTCAATCTTAAAATAAAAAAAACTGCATATGAATGTTTTTAGTTTTTTTGCTGTGTGGAATTATAAACAGTATGCAGCAGAGTTACTCTGCAGGTTCTTCTAGTGTAACAAATAATTCACAACTATATGCACTTTGATTTCTGTGCTCTAACAAGTAGGATGGCAGCTATTGCATTTTAAAAGGAATGTAATTTTGACTGGGTGCTGCAGACACATTGATATTAACTTCCCAGAGGGCGAGGCCTGCTGTGGGGCATCAGATAAAATCTAATTATGCCCACATTTATTCTCATATCTTCTGTTCTGCAAACATAGGCATATGGTGGGTTCATGTAACTGGGTTATATTAAACCTTTGTTATTATAAAAAAAAAATATGTTGCACCCCAATGGCTTACAAAGCTAACTGTAAATAGTTAAAATTATATGTGTCTATTTTGAACATGTAACTTCACTTTGGGCCACTTCTGTTAATTTCTTCTTCTTTCCTTTTGTTGAATTCTGTGCTCACCCCTAACCTCTCCCTTTTTGTAATATTCTTCTGTCCACCCATGGTTTCTGGTTAGAAAACACTCTGATTGTTTTTGTGGGTAGGACAGTGTCAGTGCAGAAGTGAATGTAAGAAAGTACAGATGATGTGCAGCTTTCTAAGTCATCACCCTCATTAATTACATCCCAGTCAGTGTTTACAAAATAGTCCAGTAGAGCTGAGCAGGCCTCTTCTATCAAAACCTCAACGGTGTTTATCACTCATCTGGTTCTGCAGATCAGGGGTTGTAGGCAGGAATCAGCTTCACAGAGATGTGATCTGATGAACCGAAATGAGGGGCTGCAGCAGCATTTTATGCTTCTGGGATGTTACCGTAAACTTGATCTAATGTATTATTGTCTCTGGTTGGGTACTCCACAAGTGACCCTAGGGTTTGAAGATTTATTATTAACACGAACAAAAGGGAATCTGTCAGAAATATACGATTTAAACCAGCATAATGCTTCCCCTTTAATCCCTACAGTATGTCTTTCTAGGAGAATATTGTGATAAACTCAAAATGCACGACTGATATAGGTACAGACACAAGTCCATTATCTGAGGCCATGAGAATATCATTAGTGACCTTCATATATATATATATATATATATATATATATATATATATATATATATATATATATATATATATATATATATATATATATATATATGAATAATGTGTGTGTGTGTGTGTGTGTGTGTAGATTCTAAACTTGACAGTCAAAAAATTACCTCAGTCAAGTTATGTTTATAATTTCAGGAACAAAGCAAAGGTAAAACCTATTCTTCCAAGGCAAAAATATGGAAGCCAAGCCTTCATTCATCATGGCTGGATTACTGTAATTCTCTTTATCTCTGATATGGTCAGACCTCACTCAAATGTCTGCAGCTGGTTCAAATGCTGCTGCACACCTTTTAATGGAAAAACTTAAAAAGAGCACATTACCCCATCCTGGCTTCCCTTCACCGGTTGTCTGTTTATCTTAGAGTTCAGTTTAAAGAACTTCTGTATGTTTTTAAGGTTTTAAACAGCTTTGCCCACCTTATTTAAATGAGCTTCTCCTTCACCGTTACACCGCTGCTTGCTCATTCACATCTGCTGACCAACTTCTCATGGTCATTCACAGTTCTGAGCAGAAGCTTAGAGGGAACAGGGCCTTCTCTATTGGGTCCCCCTAAGTTATTTGCTTTTTAATGACCCGCGGAAACCCTGTAAAGAGAAAACTTGGATTATTTTGATTTTTGTCTATCAATGATGAAACATATGCTGCTCTTACTCTGCGAAGGTTTTTTTTATACAACAGCAGAGTGTTTTTCCAGATTAGGTAGGATTCCTCTAGATGTGTAGACCTCCATTTTCTCTCCAATTTCCTAACGTTGTGCTTCAAAGAATGCAGCTCTAAATTAAACCAGGGAGCCAGCTACCTGTGAATAATCACCTTCTTTTTCAAGAGGGTTATGGTGTCTAATCCAAAACGCAACGAGGAAGTGATACCGTCAACAAAACCATCAGTTTATGAATGGGAAGAAACAATATTGCTGCCATCTGCAGGGCATTTCTGTGATACTGAGGAGATTAAAAGGGGGACAGACTCTTTAAAGTTTGATACATTATTTGATAACAATCTACTGAAAGTAAATCTTCTTTTTGGTGTGTAGAACTCAGTTAAATTGAACTCAAACGTTATTAAAACATGGTCAGAAAGGACAGGGTGATGGGGAAATACTGTTAATTCTTCGCAATCAATGCCATGTGCCAGCACAAGGTCCAAAGTATAAAGGCAAGAATACCAATCTGAAAAAAAAAAAAAAACATACACAGTTACATTCACACGTTCCCACCCTTGTGCCCCCACATATGAACACTTCTACCCAAAAAAAAAAGGGGGGACGCAGTATAGACACTCGCACTCACCACACGCATTCTATACTCCCAGGTCCAGGCACCGGCACTCCAAAAGGGTATCCAGCCTCCGAACCTGGGAGATGAACCCCAGCCTCAACTGCTTCCCCCTTCCCATGCACCCTATCCTGAACTATAAATGTCTAACTGTGAATGGGGGCAGAGGAAACCCCTATTGTTGAGGCCTACACATTCACCTCCCCCACCTCCAGATGCCTTATACAACCCCACCCTCCCCGTTAATGCCTGACATGTATGTGTGTTGTGAGAATGTCATAAATGCAAGTGTGTAAGATGTAGAATAAAATTGGGGTCAAGTACATCACCAGATGGCAGGGCTGAGAAATCCTCCCCAGCGACACCCTGCATGTGTGGGATCTTACATGTGTTGCAGCATGATGGAGCAGACAGAGTGAGGTGTCCAGGGATGGGGGGAATGACTGGGGTGCAACATGCCCTCCCAGGAAGTCAGCTCCACCACTGACTCCTACAGGCACCCCTGTTCTCCAAAAACCCTCCAGGAGAGGGAGGCTTCACTAGCCACACCTGCGGGGCCAGAGACAGACGGCAGTGTCTGAGACCCAAACGCATAGCGAGACCAAAACACCACCACCCAAACCACACCCCACCCTCTGGGGGGGAAAAAAATAAAAAATAAAAGACTTACGTCAACCAGCCTGCCCGAACCATGCAGATGCCTGTTCCCTGGATTGAACCCGCAACGAGAGCCACTTCCCCGCAGCGCTCTCCGGACTGTGTTTTTTTTTTTTTACCCTCAGCGCTTTCCGTAGTTCCAAGAATGTTACAGACTGTAGCAAAACAGACCCACGCTCACTTTTGCCAAGTCCGCTTTGTTCATGCGACTTTGTAGTTCTTTCTTCTAAAGTCGCTTGTAAATTTCATGAGTCGTATGTTGCAGTTTTTTTGGGGGTTGTTTCTGAAAGTGAAGTCACTTATTTGGGCTCTAAAATAAGTGGCGCTGCCGCACTACAGACACAGTGAGTAAAACCAGCTGAAATATCCCACAGCCTCATTACGTACTGGAGCGCATCCTGACAGGAGCCGAGGGAGTAAAGGCAGAGAGAGCAATGTTGCCCGTATTTTCTGCTGTTTACGGTAGTAATAACTGAAGATAACTGCTGAAAGTAGATTACACGGTGCAGATCACCATTTCAAGCAGAGATATAAACAGCATGCAAAAATATACAAAGAAATTATTGTTGTTGTTGTGAAAGCTCAGGATTAGATGTGTGTGAGAGACCCTGATGGTTTACACATTGTGTAACCATCAGGGCATATGGTTAGTGATTTAGCCATTATAGGCCAGAGTTTAACATTTGATGGCACCAGGAAGTTTTCATTCCAATTCTGAAAAGTGCTTGAAAATTAATATTTTTTGCACAAGCATGTTTTTTACTAGTGTCATTTATTTCAAAATTGCATATTAAAATGCTCAAATAGGCTTTTACACTTTCAGAAAGAAAAAGATAAAATATGCGATTAATTTGCGATTAATCTCGAGTTAACTACTGAAATTATGCGATTATAATTTGTAATCATTTGACAGCACTAATATATATATATATATATATATATATATATATATATATATATATATATATATATATATATATATATTATATATACTCTACCGTACAAGTCTTGCTCTTTATGACACTCTAAACATGAAACAATTATTTTCGCTTCAAAATAGAATATGCTCATTTAAAAACAAAAATCTAATGTAAAAGACAGTTCAAATGGCACAGACATAGTTCAGATCTTAATGTCATAAAAAAATTTGAAATGTTTAACAATAACTGGATTTTAAGGTATAAATTCCAACCAGGTAATGCAAATGTAATTCCACATGTTAATTTGATCTAAACTGGGAGCACTCGATCTGTGATCGTAAATCTCTATGTCAGGCTCCAAACAGGCTAAGGTCATTTCAACACCTGATAGTCCAGTAGTTTGATTAAATTGATTAAAGTGGTTTGATTGGGGGACCAAAATTGACACATTGGTACTATTTTCAGCTGGTGCTGTTAGCGATTACACTACTCTTTGTCAAACAAACCAAACTTTTTGACCAACCTGTTCAACCCCTTGCCCATGATGGCACTGCACAAAGAAAGACACTGACGGAAAGAGGTCGGTCAACAGCACAGCGCAACTTTATTTTACATAAAATTTTAGCTGTGTTACAGCTATCCTAAGTTTCGCAAGTGTGCTAAAAAAAGCAAAATTTAGCAGTGGGTTCACCTTGTGCCGAGGATGAGGCAGAGAACCACAGAGAATATTACATTTTATATAAGTTGGGGGGAGATGGCTCTGTACGAGGTTATGGCATGCGAAAAGTGGTACATACAACTTCTTTGCGCCAATGTCACCTTTACGAAGATGCCTAGCAAGGTAGAGAAACTTAATTAGAACTATTACTATATTGTTAACACTACCCACTCCTGTTTGTTTTGGTTGTATTTCAAATGCATTCAAACTGCTCCAGAGTTCACTTTAACCGAGGCAAGACCTAGGTTTTGAGGCAGACCCGAGTTCATGTTTTTTGGTCTACATCAGAGTTTGATTGCACATTCATACCTCCCCAAACCAAACTTTCTGAGCAAATGAACCACGGTCTGATTAAAGCGAACTAGACAGTGCTGGTGTGAATGCACCCTAAGAGTCAATTTTCATGCCTCAGATATGCTTGTACAATCCATTTCCTGCCCTAAAATTGTGGAGTCTTAACTCAAAACTCGAATCCTGCATAACATTATGCTGACAAGGTCAACTGCTGGGCTAGTTACCATTTATGGATTTCTTAAATATGATATATCCTGGGTTTAAGTTCAGTTCAGGGTGGATTTCTGTCTTGCAGAATGGAGAGAACTAAAACAATTAAAATTTCAAGGAGAAGAGAATAATATGACCAAACAATGTGGAACAGATTGTTTTCCCTAATCTAACTCAATTCGGAAGCAGAAAACATCAAGTTCAGAGATGCAGTTCAATAGATTTCTCTAATTATACTCTACTTAACCACATTGACCATTAAAACATGAATCTACTATTGTGTTCTACTTTATGAGATTTGTATTCTTAAAGGTAAGTACGTCTTAGTGTATTTGGATAAAAAACTCATCTTATTTAATTACAGTTAATTTACTTTTTCTGAGAAGTTGATAAACTAATATGTGCTTTAAATATATTGGATATATAATGATAGTTCATGTTCCCTCTTTTATTTTCTCCTTTACATGGAAAATTCTTCCACATGGGCTTTCTGTCTGTTTCCTTGGTGCTATCCTCCTTGTACTTCTTTCCTTCAGAGTAGAGGGTAATGACATAAATCATAACCAACGCCCTACGTGTGCCACATCTAAACCAGTGTCAAAGAGCTCATCTCTGTACTCCCTGCAAATCATATACTCAGTAACATATCTTCCTTTCTAACGGAACAAAGAAATCACTGCTTAATTCCACACTGTTATATCATATATCAACCATTTTTGTTGGAACTTACATTGCACTTCCAGATGCATTAATCTAAATGCCACGGCCAATCACCCCATTTCCTCTCTGCACACAAAACAATCTGTAATCTGTTTTTCTCCCCCGATGACTCCTCCTGACTTATGCAGAAATGAAATATTGCAAGGATAATTTATTACTTTGATTCGCACTGGTGAATCTAAATTTTGCCTCACGCGTCATTACACTTACAGAGATAGTGTAACCTGTCTGGCATGTCTTAAGTGTTCGCTCTCGACATAGAGAGTAATCTGTGCAGTTATAAACTGATTCAAGACAAATGCCAACAACAGTGAGAAAATTAGAGCTCAGACTCCTGAATAGGTCACCGAAATCCCACATTCAGTCATGTAGAGTACAGTTCATCTGCAATGTCAACCTCACAAGGACACAGTGAATCATGTTTTGGAGTCCGAATCATAAAGTTGCTGGATTATTTATTTGTGCTGGAGAGAGATATAGAAAACATGTATAGTATATGTTCCATTAATTAAAAGCTATTTGCTGAATACTAAATGCATGAGAGGAGCTTTTCCTGGATCCTAACAGCATAAATAAATATTGACTTGTTATCAGCTAGTCTACTTCAATAGGGCTGATCGTAAATGATGTCATATTGCTAAATTTAGAACAGCATGCCCCATGGGCATTTTAGATTTGGACAAACGTTGAGTGGTAAAGCTTGTATAGGTTACTTATACGAGTCAGACAGTGAACATATCTGTCCTGAATATCGCCTCAACATATTATTGTCAAAACACTGCTGTGTTGGTATTTACCCGAGTGACTCGCGCTATGGTGATCGTATCGTAATGAAGGTAGGTTTTTTTTAATAATTTTCCCTAACCACAAAGGAATGCTGAGAAATGTCATTGTTGGATAAGAGCTTGTAAGCGAGACGGCTTTGCTATGGAAAATGTGACCGAAAACACCTTGTGCTCAACATTTCATTGTTGTTAAGGGGCTAATTTCAAGACCCAATACCCACAACTGCAACGTCTATGCAGGTACATTTATTTGGTTGTTGGTCAGTGGAATAAAACATCATCATATAATTCATGAAATGTGAACACTGCAGTACACTGCACACTTGTACTGAAACTGTAAGGAACGGGGAAACGGACCCAAGAATCAACTCAGGACAGGTCAGTGGAAAGTTAACAGGCTCTTTATTTAGCAACTAAGTGTGCTGCTGGTGACGGGCAGCTCGCTCACAAGCCGGTAACCTCCGGTGATAGAGACAACGGGTTAGTGATCAGCATAAAGAGGGGAATGGTCGAGAGGGAGTGAAGCTGAATCACTAACCTGTTGAGAGCTGGAGGTCCAGCTGTGGACTGGGTCCACAGAGCAGAAGCCGTGGGGCGGCAGCCAGGCTGATGATCCGCTGGGGACTCCCCTGGTGTGATCCAGAGAAGATCCAGGGGTAATCTCCAGTACACGGGGTCCTCACAGCGTTCCAAAAGGGGAAATCCAAAGGCAGGTCCAAGCCAGGGTTCGTTAACGTGCGGGCTCGGACGTACAAAGGGGTTAGGCAGGCTCGGTAATCCAGGTACAGGCGAGAAACAGGTCATCCACAAAACGGGTCAAGGTCGAGTAACAGAAACAGGCAATCAGAAAACACTGAAAGGTACTCAGGTTGTAGGCATGAGACGATATGGTGCTGGTGGTTTGTTTGACGGTGGATTATAAGGAGGTGGAACCAGGTAAAGCCGGAGAAGGTTGATTGCAGGTGGGGTGGAGCTAAAATAGGTGTACTGAGTGAAGGAAAAACCAACCCCACTGCCAGGATCATCACAGAAACAGTCTATGAAATTGATTGGTGGTCTATTTGATTGTAAGCGGGGCTGTTTATGTGTCTGTGTGATCTTGTTTGTGTGTGTCTGAGGAGGGGTGTGAGCAGTAAAGCCTTTGACAATGCAGATAACTGTCCACTGTGGCTCTACGCTCTTTCATGAGGAGTGAATGCTGCATGTCAAGACTTGATGCAATCTGCTTGGTTTCCTTAGAAAGGAAACCATTTGACCAATCCATATGATTTGATTGAATTTGACCTTATAAAGTGCCTTGAGATGACATGTGTTGTGAGTTGGCACTATGTAAATAAAATTTAATATGTATAAATATGTGTGTGTGTGTGTATGACCTTTCTTCTGCTTTCTTTCCTGTCACTTTGAGGCCTCTACATTTCAACCAGTGTTTATACTGTTCTATGGTTTGTTTCTCGATTGAAGCATGTTAAAATGAACATCTCGGGACATCGTCATCTTCCAAAATTATTATAGAACAGGACACAACAACTGAGACGGTCAAAGAGGGGGTTAAATCGGCAACCCGTCAGTTACAGGACAAACTCCTTAACTCTTGTGCCACTATCGCCCCAATATTGTTGATGTTGAGTACCATCTGGATCCAGCAAGAGTCTTTTAATAGATTCTTTATTACTGTTTGGACATGATGTGGGTGACCCCTTGGAGTTCCCATATCATTCAACTTATTCAATTAATCAACTGCCTCCACAACCGGCTGAATAATGTGGAACATACCTGAGAGGTTGAATGGGGTAGATTATCATAACAAGGCAACTCCACCCGGGAAGGTTCTTGCTAGCCTTGACCTGACTGTAAAACGCACGTTTGGCCAGATTATGAAAAACATGCAATTTAAAGTCTGAAAAAATATGGTATTTAAGCACTAGTTAAAGCCCAAAATAAAGAAAAATAACTTGGTTGTGTTTAAATATTTTGCTAACATATTACATGCTCTTTCAGTAATGCTGATTGTCAAAGGCTGAACTGTGGGGTTTCCTTAGATATGACATTTTTTGAGCAATTGGTCTGCATGATTTAATGCAATCTGACTTTGTAAAGTGCCTCGAGATGACATGTGTTGTGAATAAGCACTATATGGATAAAACTGAATTCACTTGGTCCAAATGCTGCTCCTCGCATTTTAACTAGTACCAAAAAACTGCTGGTAGCCAGTGATTTGCTGGTCACTTTTTGATTGATTTTAAAATTCTGTTATTGGCTTTTAAATGTCTTCATGACCTTGCCCCCAAATATCTGTCAGACATGATTCATCTGCACTATCCTTCTCACTTGCTCAGGTCAGCAGATCAGTTTTTATTAGTCTTTCCAAAAACAGAGTGTGGAGACCTGACTGCACTTTCTCTGTCATCACACCAAAACTATGTTAACAAATTACCTTTACACATCAGGCAAGCCAGCTTTCTTTTTCTTTTTTTTTCTTTTTTTACATTGCTCTTAAATGCAGTTTTTCTCTTTGGCTTTTAAGCCATTTCGGGATGTTGGCTGTTGTGGATGTATTGTTTGTTTTTTATGTATCTGCTCTTTATTTAACTTTTTATTGTCTGTTTGCTTTTATTGTTTTGATTCTGTTATATTCTGGATTACTTGCTTATCAGGATGTGTAATGATCCTTGCAGTGGAATATACAGCAATAAATAGTTTATCTATCCCTTTTCTCCTGCTTTCTAGGAACTGCTTGCACAAAGCGTGTTGCAGAGATTCCATGCAGGAATTCTATATGTTATGAGTCAGCAACCTGGGTTCCCTTGAATTTGTGTGCTCCCCGGAGGTTGTTCTTTTTAGTGCTCTGTCTGATCATGTTCATATCCCTGAGGCTATAGAGAATGCAGTCACTGACTTGCACAGCTTAATTGTTGATGAAAGACAAAATCAGGTATCCACAGTATCTGTTCAGGTTATCCCTAGAGCAACTGGGTGTCCACATTTTATAAATGTTCAGATACCCTCTTACAGCTCATCTTCTGGACTATCTACACATTTATGGGAGAGTATGCCTTCTCTGTCAGAGCGTTCTACATCACCTTTTCAAAAACAGAGTTAGACATGTGCTATACTGGGCATCGCTCAGTTAAGAGAACCTTGTAGGGTGTTCCGAGTTCAGTATGTGAGTATGGGCCTCCAGGAGCTGTGTAGATACTGTTTGCATCCTTTGCCGGATTAACCAGCTAGCATCTTTTGTGCAGTGCACCTGGTCCCAAATAACTGATGCAAACTGACACCAACCACAAACTTGTTGGATATATCTTCTTGTTGGATATATCTTAGGATCTGGCACTATATAAATTATGCTGACTTGCACTCATTTCTGTATAATCTGTGCACTATTATAATGTGTTTTATCTACAGAAGTACAATGTAGTCATCTTTGATGGGTTTTTTTTTTCAAGAAAGGTGTAAACAAATAAAAAAAAAGGCCAAAACATTTAACAGTACAGTTTAAGAACATTTCGATCTCCTTGGTATATGGTGCAAACACGTCATCATTTTGAGACGTATATTTATTCTGGTATGCATTTTTCTACATTTACAATTTACATGTAATCTATTCATATTTTGTCAAGATTGCAAAAATAAATTAGTATTTTCTTAATTTGCAATACTTTTGTAAGAAACTCTGAATCCTTCTCACCTGTGTTGGCGCTGGCAACTGCAGTCGTCTTAGTACTTTTGAAGATGACAGCTCGGGGAATTGATGGAGAAGTCTACAGTGTAGTACTTGAACAGGAAAGGTGCTAGCACAGCTCCTTGCCAAAATGAGTCCAACATATTTTACTTACACAAGTGGAGCCTTACTCCTTTTGCCATTCTGCTTGATTTATAAAGGCAAGAAGCTTTATTAGATTTTATGCTGGGACTATTTCATGTTCAATGAACACTGAAATTGGAAGGTAAAAGAAAAAAAGAGATAGAAGGTAAAAGAAAAAAAAAGAGATAAACAGATGAGACAACATGCTAAAAGGGAAAAAGGGTGAAAGAGGAGAGGAAAGAATAAAACAATTATAAAAAAGACAGATGAACGGAAAGGAAAAGAGCAATATAACGGCCTCTGAGTCCGCTTCTACAATTGCAAAGAGAGATATAAATGAACAGCAAAAGCATCCAATAAAATATTACAGGTACAAAGAACCGATGCCTTGATACATCACTGAATAATATACAGTATTTTTGTAATTAATACAACATGTAAAAAGTGACAGCTAAAGATAATAATAGGGGTTATCTGTATAGAAGTGACTCTGTAAGTACCCAAATCCAATCACCTGTAGGTGTTTGTGAGAGTGTGCTTTTGTATACAAGGCTTTTCCACAAGAAAAATGCTAAATGGTGGTTGTGAGGAGCAAGTGACTCGCCCCCAAGAGCACTGAGGCAGACGCCAGGCGAAACAGAATCCCAGAGCAAAGGTACCCAATAGGGGCCAACACACGGAAAGCTGCCTCCACCATCTAAGGGAAGAGCAGAGAGGAGTCCTTGGAATACCCATAATACTGTATGTAAAAATTGCTCAACCCCAAAACAGATACAGTGCTACATCTTTTGGAAACTGGCTTTATTACAATATTGGCCATTGTTTTTCTGATTGGCATGAGTTCAGTATGTTACAAGAACTATGAAAGGAAAAACCTCTACTTTGAAGTAAATGTTAATTTCATATTTCACAATTTTAGAGCGTAAACAAGGAAAGAAAAACTTGCTAATGTTTTTCCACTCCACCTCATTCAAATTGAATTGTGACTGAAATGCAATATTTTTTTGTGAATTGAAATCGGTATTGTCAACACAGAAAAGTTTCTTTTACCGAAAGATTGTTTTGCCAGATGGCTACTTCAGCTTTTGTGTTGGATCAGTGGAATGAGATTTGTTGCTACAAGCAAGTGTCACAACATACATAAAGCTGTAGTCTTAAAGGTCACTCTGTCCCTCACCAGTACTATAAGTCATTGCTTGAAGACAATTGAGACCTGGATGTATGTCTGAAATGGTTTCTGTCAGATTTGGGATCAGCAAGCAGCAAGACAATAATCTCTTTGTTGCTGTGATTACAGCCGTTTAATTTCTGAAACAGATATAGAAAACTACATTAGATTGGAAAACCACCATGTGAACCAGTTTAACAATTGTATTGGTTACATCTGGCACTGGAGATATTGAGGAGCAATGATAATATCTGAACAGAGGAAAGGGGGAGAAATATGTTTTATGTATTCTTTAAAATGAAGTTTATTCATGGTTTATTTCTTCTTGCACTATGAGCATTTCTTTTATCCAATCAATAAAAGTGACTGCAAAAGTGTTTATTTCCCTTGCAGGTAAATCATTTTAAAATTGGTTTGATATTAAGCAAAATCCCTAAGAACATCTACACTCTTCTGATAATGGGTGATTACAAAGCAAGCTGTTGCAACCCTCCTTGACTTCATAAGACCAATGTTCCCTTTCTAATTAGGTCGTTATCCCTCCAGGACACAAGATAATGGGTAGGTGTGAATTTAATTTGGAAAAGGATTTTACTTTTTATCCTGGGAATGTGCTGCATGCTTTGTGCTTTAGGTGACCAAACCAGTTCATAAAGATGTTGAGTCAAATAGGAATTAGCCACATTATTAAAGTGTAATCTTGCCTACACCCCATGCCTACTAGCAACCTAGAGTAGAAAGAAAGAGGTATACCACTGATTTAATGTATTTGGGTGTTTAAAGGGACAATTCTATTTTTGAGTCATACTCTGTCAGAAAAAAAAACAGATACATTGCAAAGAGTTTGTAAAACAGTAAATAAATCATCAGATCGATGCATGACGGCCAGCCAGTTAGCAAGACTGTCCATTTTAGATTATGTTTACTATTTAGAATCACACCAATATGCATCTTATTTTATCCTAATTTCATTTGAAAACTAAAAAAAAAAAAAAAGAAAACTGAAAAAAAAATGCATCTCAATCCATAGAACGATAAAGGAAACTACACAGATCTGTGCACAGCCAGTCTTGAACCAACGTATATCTAACTTTGATCAGTGTTTTTGCTGGGTGATTTAATCCTTAGTTTGAAGTTTGACTTGATGAGTCTCGAAAGACTGGTGATTATTAGAGATTCCAGACATAATCTTACATGACTATCTTGTAAGTGCCTAGTTCGGTACATTAAAAACTAGGCCCAGGCAACATTTATTGTATGCTATAGAAAAGGCAGTAGAAGCTGTCAGCTTCTACTAATTTGCATTTCTTGATGATTGTGCTTATGGAATATGTTATTTATTGCAATCAAAACTAATTTGTTTAATGTTAAAGAAAAATAAATAAGCATGTAAGTTACTTAAGAATTGTAATATAACCATGGCTGCATCTCATTGTTGCAGCATGTTTCTGAAGCTAGGTAAAAGACTGTGGTGCTGAATAAAATGCACTGACACTACTTGTTACATTATGGTGGGACACTTTACAGTTTCCATAAATTATAATTATTTGAAAAGACAATAACAGTGTTAAATTGTGAAAAAGAAATAATTGTATTTTTTTTAGGTTAGTAACAGCAAACAGGTTTAAATTGGAAGCTACCAGACTTTCTCTCAGTTTTTCTGAATACGTTTTGACACTTATTCAGGGATTTTTGTCAGTTCTGGTGGCTCGTACTTGAGCAACCTGTAGTTGGCGTGCTGCTCTTTTTAAGCACATGGAGGCCTGTCCCCCTGGGTATATTCCAAGTCAGATGCAAATCAGTGACCCACATGTCACTCTCCTGGGTTGTTATAGGTTATTACTTTGTGTGAGTGGAGTAATTGGTCACCTGAATCATGATAACGCTGCTTATGTAATTTATTTGGAATGTGTTTGAGGACAGAGTTGTATACACTGTGGAGTTGGAAGTGAAATCCTTTCCCTTTGTTCAGTGTTGGAAATCCTGCTTTGTCTTGTTGGCTTTTTTTCTTTAAACTAGTGATAGACAACACTTATGATGGAGAGACAGATACCCAGATTTAAGCAAGTTTCACTTACACAATATTTATGATTTTGTAGGTATTCCTCATAAAACATGCTTGTGACATGAGGCCATGTGCATTTTTATTTATTTTTTTTCATTACTTTTAAGAAATTGCAGTTTTTGTATCACTACCCCACTATTTCACAATTGGGGTCAAAATGACTCCCAGAAATTCCTATGGAATCTTCTATGAACCTCTAATTGTTAGCAACTCTGACTGTCCCACTTGCACATCTGATGTCATCGCTCACATCTGGTGCAACAATGACTAGATATGTGACCTTTTCCTGGTCAACTGGAGGCAGAATTTCATCCCCAGTCATTGTGTAACAGTGGATGAACAACTTTCTCACGGACGACCTGGCTTCTGCAGTATATGCCCCAGCAAGCCCACCAGGCCTGGCATGAAGATCTTCTGAGTTTGTGATGTATGCACCCCTTATGCTATTGATAGGATTGTGTTCCTAGGGAGAGAACCAGGGGAAGACATCCAGACAAATCTGGGGGAAAACATTGTCTGTCAGTTGTGCGGTGGATTCAGACAAACAGGTTGACACCTCGCCATTGCTAACTTCTTCCCCAGAGTGCCTCTTGTGGAGCATCTCCTGTAGCAGAATCTGACCATTGTGAGAACTTTGTGACAGAACAAGCCAGACATTCCTCTAGTCATGAAGGCTTCCAGGTCCAGAGGGAGGTCCACAGCACTGACTTTGGGTTAAATGACAGCATGACCATGATCAGTTATATGAGGAAAAAAGGGAAAGGTTCTGCTGCTTAGCACAATGCACCACAGAAAGAACGCAGATGAAAACAGCCCAAAGACAAAAAAAAAAGTCTTTCCATTTTAATATATTTTATTTTGTTTCAATTTTCCTACATTTTTTACTGGCTTTTATTCTGTTTTTATTTTCCTATGTTTTAATCGTGTAAATCACTTTGTGATGTCCTTGTACCGAAATGTGCTATACAAATGAATACGCCCGGAATTACCATTGTACTGAAGACTGAGGCTGATTCGGTTATGTTAAATATGGATAAACAATCACTCCAGGGTGTCGGGTTAGAACAGCTGATATATATGTCCAGGTGAGTTAGTGAAAGAAAAATTGTCCGAGTCCAGTATTGAGCTTTACTTCCTTTTAATTAGCTTCTGAGGTTCAGCCATACATATAAAGGCACGTGTGATGGGTTCAAGTGAATGTGTATGTGTGTGTGTGTGTGTGTGTGGTTTTCTACAAAGATAAACAAAGAGAAAT
Organism: Fundulus heteroclitus; assembly: GCF_011125445.2. NCBI lineage: Eukaryota > Metazoa > Chordata > Actinopteri > Cyprinodontiformes > Fundulidae > Fundulus > Fundulus heteroclitus. The sequence continues at coordinate 11,735,160 of NC_046369.1, forward strand.
TACGAGAATTTGTCTGTAAATCATTTCACAATAAACCAAATATCCAGAAATGAATAAATGTCTTCAAACATCACCACAGACTAATAACTGGCCGATATCCGACCCCGAAAATGTAACAATAATAATAAACCCTGCGTTTCAACAGGAAAAGGTAACAGCTGCATCATTCAAACGAGCTCAATAGCTTAATGCTAACAGCTAACCTTTAGCTCTCAATAATACAAGTAAACAGCACTAAACAACCATAATATTCGACAGGACACAGTACAATACAGCTCTCAGACTGTACAACAATATTACTTACGTTCATTGGACGCACACAATAGAACGAAGTAAACGAAATCAGCCTTGAGAGCCGCACCACTCAATGCTCAGATCCATATACAAGATGTAACAAATATGAATGTGAAGCCATCTAGTGGCTGAAATAAAATACTACATCTAAAACACTGATAAGGAACCTAAACTAGAGGGCTGAAAACAAATAATTAACAGTCTTTTGTACAGCCGCCCCCAAATTTGACACTCAAATTTGACCAGTAGGTGTATTAATCATCTGGAGGTAGAGCATGCAGCTTTATGAGGCGAACAACTGGCCGAGTGTAGGTCCTGCCTTTAACTTGAACCACAGCTGTCCTCACGCGTCCGTCTGCTCCAGGTATGACACTTGTCACTGTTCCTATTTGCCAGAGGGCTCTTGGTGTCTGTTGGTCAACAATCAGCACTATAGTGCCTACAGTGATGTCATCCTTTTCTGTTTGCCATTTCTGTCTGGCTTGTAATGTCGGAAGAAAGTAGCGGATGTAATGCTTCCAGAAGTGATCTGTTAAAACCTGAGAATGTCGCCACCTTTTTCGACTTAACAGTTCCGACTCGGGATAGACCACTTGTGGAAGGGAGGAGTCCGGCCGCCCCATCAACAAACAGTTGGGCGTGACTGGATCTGGATCAGCCAGATCAGATGAAACGTAACCCAAGGGCCTGGAGTTGAGAATACCCTCTATTTCAATAAGAACTGTTCTCAACACCTCCTCTGGCACTGACTGAACTCCAAGAGCGATCCGGAGAGCGTTCTTTACTGATCTAACCTCTCGCTCCCAAGACCCACCAAAATGCGGAGCATTTGGGGGATTAAAGCGGAAGTGAATCTGTTGTGCAGCAAGTTGGTCCTTCACTGCTTGTTCCAGGGCACTGAAGGCTTCTTTAAGTTCTTTATCTCCACCTTTGAAATTAGTTCCCTGGTCTGAAAGGATCTCATGAGGCTTTCCTCTTCGAGATATAAAACGTCTGAGTGACATTAGGAAGGAATCGGTGTCCATATTTGGGAGGAGGTCTAGATGGACAGCTCGGGTGGTAAGGCACTTATACAGGATGCCCCACCTCTTTTCGTTGCGACGTCCCTCCTTTATCATCATTGGACCAAAGCAGTCCACCCCTGTGGAATAGAAAGGTGGTTTGTAAAGCCTCAAACTGGAGGGTGGAAGATCTGCCATCCTTGGGACTTGAGGGCTGCCTCGCCATTTCCTGCAGTCCACACAGTTATGCTGGTGCTTCCTGATGGCTTCTCTCCCTCTAAGTAGCCAGTATTTTCTTCGCAGCTCAGCAAAAACACGCTCTGCTCCAGGGTGGTTTAGCTGTTTGTCATAATGTTGGATCAGGAGTTTGGAGACAGGGTGAGAGGACGAGAGTAAAATGGGATGGCGCACATCTGGGCCTAGGCTTTCACATCGGCGGAGCCTACCTCCAACACGGATTAGACCTGAGGTCTGATCATATTCAGGGGCGAGTGTGAGCACTCTACTGGTGGATGGAAGAGCTTTTCCCGATTTGAGTAACATCATCTCTTCGGGGAAGCTTTCAACCTGAGCCTGTCTGAAAAGAGCAAACTCAGCCTTGTGATAGTCATCAGCAGTGGGAGACTTGTCACTAGCCTCTCCATCGAGTACTCTTGCAGTTGCTTCTAGGAGCTCTTGAAAGGTGTTAAACTGCTGAATATCAGGAAGAGTTAGTTGTGGGAAGTTAGTTAAACCACAGAATACTGGGTTCCTCAATTCCTCCGTTTCCTCCATAAAGTGGTCAGTTGGTGATTAAGGCCACTGGTCAGATGCTTGCCGGAGGAAAGATGGTCCGTGATTCCAACGACTTTTTTCAGTCAGTTGGGCTAAGGTTTTCCCTCTGGTGATATCGTCTGCTGGGTTGGAAGCAGAATCGATGTAGCGCCAGGATTTGATATCTGATAATTCCTGTATCTCTGCAACCCTTGTACCTACAAACACTTTATATCTGCAGGAATTGGATTTGAGCCAGTTTAGTACTGTGGTGGAATCAGTCCAGTACATCACATTTTGGATCTTGATGGTGAGTTCTTTCAGCAGCACTGAAGCTAACTGTGCTCCAGTTAAAGCACCACATAACTCGAGTCGAGGTATCGATAGCTGCTTCTTTGGAGCAACTCTGGATCTGGCTGCCAAGAATGCAACTTGTACCTTTCCATCCCCGTTATCACTACGCAGGTACGCCACTGATCCATAAGCACGTTCAGATGCATCACAAAACACATGGATGGTCTGACTGATGGTACTACGATCTGTGTTGTGGTCAGTGTAGCATCTCGGTAAGGAGATCTGGGACAACTGGGGAAGCTCTTCCTCCCATGACTTCCAAGCTTGGAGCAGATCTTCAGGGAGATTGGGATCATCCCAACCTCTCTTCTTGTCCCAAAGACGCTGTACAATGATCTTAGCTCTGGTCGTATATGGAATAATGTATCCCAGAGGATCGTATTGTTGAGCAAGAAGACGGTAGATGTTGCGCATAGTTGGTTCAAGACAGTCATGGTTGTGCTGCTTATAGCAGAGCGTGTCTGACTTACACTGCCACAACAATCCAAGTGTGCGTTCTTGAGGGTTAGCTATTTGTTGTGTGAACCAAAGTGTGCTGCTCTCTGACCTTGATTCTTTGGGTAGGTGTCTGATGACAGCAGGAACATTGCTGGCCCATTCTCTGAGCTCAAATCCACCTTCCCTGAGTACTGTGTGCAGTCGATTCACCAGCTGCTTGGCCTGGTTCTCTGACTGAAGACTCTGCAGACAGTTATCAACATAGAAACAACGTTCTACTGATTGGCGGGCATCCTCCTCTGGTGCAGTGTGTTTTTGGACATGGCTTTGTAGTGCAAAGGTGGCACAACATGGACTACACGTTGTACCAAAAGGGAGCACTTGCCACTCATAGATAGTAGGTTCCTGGTCCACCTTAACATCTCTCCACAGGAAACGAAGGAAAGGTTTATCCTCATCCAGCAGGCGCACTTGATGAAACATCCCCTTCACATCACTGCTGATAGCCACGGGGTGCTCTCGAAACCTAAGGAGTACTCCCAGAAGACTGGCTCCAAGTGTGGGCCCAGGAAGAAGGTGATTATTGATGCTCTGCTCATTAAAGATGAAGGAGCAATTGAAGACTATTCTGTACTTTCCATTGTGTTGAACAATGTGGTGTGGAATGAACCATGAATAGTTGCTCTCCTTTGCCTTGGTTGGGGTTATAGGCTTGACGTAACCAGCATCAATGAGCTTGTGGATTTCTCTGGAGTAAATGGTAGCTTTCTCCGGGTCTTTTACCAGCCGTTTCTCTGTCCCACGCAGCTGTGGTAAGACAGCTTCTTTAGGTGCATGGAGAGGTGGGAAGTCCCTTTTCCACAACAATGGCGTAGCATACCTGTTCACACCATCAACCATTACTCTGGTGGTCTTATCTTCTAGTATGCGAACTGCCTCTAAATCTTCTCTTGACCTGGTGATCAATCGTTCGCTCCTGTATGGCAGCGTATCTAACTGCCACAACTTTTCCACATGACTTAGAAGCTCTGCTTCTGGTGGATTGCACTTAGTGAAGAGGCACTGTTGTGGAGACAGTTGATGGCATAACAGACTTGTGGGGCCTTGTAAAGTCCATCCTAGTCTGGTACGAACTGCTGCAGGCCCACCTGGCGGACCGAGACGTACTGGTTCCACTGGCGTAACTAGATGTGGGTAATCTGACCCTATCAGCAACAATGGCTGGGCACCTTTAATGGATGGCAGTGGAACGTCTCTGAGATGGCGATACTTTTCCTTCAGAACTTCAACTGGGTAGGTATGGCAGGATAAGTTTAGCTGTTTGGCTGTGAAAGCTTTGTTGACCTGGTATGACTTACTAGGCTGTGAAGCAGGAGCAACTGAGAAGGAGACAGTGGCACCGTTAATGGTGCAGACTTCTTGCCGGACGGTACGAAGTGTGAGATCTTCAGGCTTCCCTTGAAGACCCAGGCTAAGAGCAGCATCATGTAGGAGTATTGTGCGCTCTGATCCATCATCCAGTATTGCGTAGGTCTCCAGTACCTTTAGACCGCTCTGGAGTATGACACGGCATAACTTGAGTAACACTTGGTTGTTTCTGGCTGGCCGATCAACGTACAGTGTATCTGAAACAGAACTCACTAGGCATGTGCTCGGCTGAGGTGGTTGAGGTTCGACAGGTGCTGTGATCATTTGGCTGGCATTAACCTCGTGCAGGATATCCAGATGTTTCCTCTCACATTGTTTGCACTTGGCTTTAAGATTGCACCTGACAGCCTGATGTTCCCGTCCGCAACGCCAGCATCGTCTGTTTGCTTTAATCCACTCTGTCCTCTGCTCTACTGACAGGATTTTGAAGTTGCTGCACTGATTCAAATAATGAAGCTCTGTATCACAGAAGGGACAGTATTTCTTTGGCTTGTCCTGAGAGAGCTCTCTCACAGCTGGAGTCCTATCTGATTTCATCTTTAACTGAGGAGACTGACTGCCAAGTAGAATCGCTGTAGATCTTTGTGACTTGTAGTCAGGACGTCGGCTCTTGGGTGGAGCTTGTCTCTCTCTATTGAAGGTACTGCTGTATTGATCACCACTAACTTGAACTCGTACTTCGTACTCAAGCCAGTCAGCCAGATCAAGCAGGGTTGGAACTGGAGTATGAACAGGGTTCACAAATCTATGAAATTGTGCTCTTAGGTCATGTGGCAACTTCACTAGGAGACGAGAGACATGTGATGCACATCTCAGTTCTGTCCATCCTTGGTTTCCAAGTTGCTGCAGCATTCCTACTAAGGCTCGAACTTGAAGGGCAAAAGACTTAAATGCTTTAATGTCCCCAGGTCGGATATTAGGTCCATCCATTAAATCAGAAATCCTCTTCAGCGCCAGCTGCTGTGGTTGACCATACATCTCAGTGAGTGCTCTTATAGTGTCTGTAAATGGGAGTGGACTGTTACTGTATGAGTCGGCTATAAGTAGCGCCTCTTCACATTTGAGATGATCTGTGAGTATTTGAAACTTAAAATGCTCTGGAGCATCATATGGGAGTAAGTTGTCGAGGGCTAGTTTCAATCTGGCAAACTCACGAGGGTCCTCGGATTTGAAGTAAGGGATAGTTGGTTTGGGACCATGGTAGTACTCTAGCGTTGAGGATTTACCAAAGGAAGGATTTAGGTGGGGGGAATGTTGGCGGTCAGATGGATATCTGTCTCCCCGACCTCTCTCTCTGTCACAGTCATAGCGTGGTGCCTGGTAATCATCATGCCGATCCCTGTAATCAGAAGATCGTCCCCTCTCTGTTCCATAATAGCGGCTATCATGGCGAGCACTTGGACTACTTGGTCGGTTGGGCCTCATTGGACCATATTCGTCACTGTGGTCTGGGTGACTTGACTTGAATGGAGAGACACCATAATAATGGTGAGATCTGTCCTCATGGTGATAGGGCTCATTATAGCGATCGTAGTCATCCTCATTGTTGGAATAATACTTGACATCAGAGTTGGATGCTGCTTTAAAATGAGGCCTTTTGCTATCACATGATTTATCACAAGCTTTACGCTGTGATTTACACTCTCTTTGATGTGACGACTCTGGTTCCAGACGATCATCAACATCAAAATCCATAGGCTTGACTTGGGAGAAGGGAGATGAGCTTCGAGATGTTGCAGAGGAAGTGTCATCTTTGCTGATTAATCCCACTTCCTGCAAACAGCGGTCAAGGTCCTCAATGTGGTCACGTCGGTGGCTTTGTGGAGTTGGAGGAACATCATTAATCACCGATGGGGCACTTACTGCCTGACGTGGGCTTATGTGGCCACTAGATGGCGTCGGCTTACTTGTAGGTGCTGGTGTAGTAGATGTGTCCTCTTCCCTGCGCTTGGATTGTGACTGAGGTTTTGATATCTGTCCAGGAGATTGTTGGATTATATCTGTAAGACGCTGGACCTCTCTGCGTAGTTGGTCGCTTTCCTCTCTCATGCTTTTAAGATATCTGAGCACTTCAGATGAAGATGGCTGCTCCTCTTCAGTAAGGTGGTGCCTTGGTGTATGGCTGACCTCATAATTCTGGAAATATGATGGTATCTGCCTTGATCTTTGCGGGCGGTTTACATCTCTCACATTTCTCTCATATGACCTTGACATATTGACTGTAGTGGTTGCTTACTCCGGCTCGAAGGACCAAAATTGTACTGAAGACTGAGGCTGATTCGGTTATGTTAAATATGGATAAACAATCACTCCAGGGTGTCGGGTTAGAACAGCTGATATATATGTCCAGGTGAGTTAGTGAAAGAAAAATTGTCCGAGTCCAGTATTGAGCTTTACTTCCTTTTAATTAGCTTCTGAGGTTCAGCCATACATATAAAGGCACGTGTGATGGGTTCAAGTGAATGTGTATGTGTGTGTGTGTGTGTGTGTGTGGTTTTCTACAAAGATAAACAAAGAGAAATTACGAGAATTTGTCTGTAAATCATTTCACAATAAACCAAATATCCAGAAATGAATAAATGTCTTCAAACATCACCACAGACTAATAACTGGCCGATATCCGACCCCGAAAATGTAACAATAATAATAAACCCTGCGTTTCAACAGGAAAAGGTAACAGCTGCATCATTCAAACGAGCTCAATAGCTTAATGCTAACAGCTAACCTTTAGCTCTCAATAATACAAGTAAACAGCACTAAACAACCATAATATTCGACAGGACACAGTACAATACAGCTCTCAGACTGTACAACAATATTACTTACGTTCATTGGACGCACACAATAGAACGAAGTAAACGAAATCAGCCTTGAGAGCCGCACCACTCAATGCTCAGATCCATATACAAGATGTAACAAATATGAATGTGAAGCCATCTAGTGGCTGAAATAAAATACTACATCTAAAACACTGATAAGGAACCTAAACTAGAGGGCTGAAAACAAATAATTAACAGTCTTTTGTACAACCATTGTCAGACATAGCTTCAGTTTAAAGAATACTTCCCCTGTCAATAAATTACCATCTGAATGAGGGAAAACATATTTAATTTTAAGCATTAGGAAAGATTGCTAGGTTTTCACATATGCATTTTTCTTGTCATATGTTCATTAATAACTCATACTGTCTACTGAGTAGTTCGTCAGCTGGAGTTCGTCTTTTTGTCTTTGCTGTCATTCCAAAGCCTAGTAATGTACCAGCCCTCCTCCTGACCCATAAACTCCGAGCTAAATAAGCATAGTGTGGAGAATGCAATGAGCACATGAGTCATCGCATGAGCCACATTTACCCTCTCACAGGATATACAACGAGGATACACCAACACAATACATTAATTTTGGGATATTAATTTTGAAGAACACACATTCATTCATACATATGAAAAACTGCAATATCTGCTCTGGTCCTTCAGTGCTCTGATTTATAAAGCCGCAACTGTGCCAGGATTATTGCTTCTCTGCTCAGCATTGCCGGGATCTCTAAAAATAAATGAGCAAAGAGACTGTAGAAAGTATCATTGGGTTGTTACTTAATCAGGGTTCATCTGTTATTCAATTGTAGATTTGAGTCTGCTATTATCTGTTCTTGTTATATATCCGTGACTGACATTTTAATGTAATTTAAGGTGAGCACAGACTTTATAACTAGAGTCATTTATTACATCTAATTGTTAGCAAAGGGATAAAGGGATGGAAAACAAATTTGTATTGTATCTGAGTACCAATAGATAAAATGCATGTGGTACTACCATATTTAATACTTTTAAAAAAAGTGTTTGCCCCGTCCTCATTTGTTATTTTTTTGCATGTTTTCCAGTAAACAAATTTAAATATTTGTTAAAGTCAATACAAGTGAGCACAAAATGCAGTTTTTAAATGAAGGTTTTTATTAGTAAGGGAGAAAAAATCCAAACCTACATGTCCCGGTGTGCCAAAGGGATTTCCCTCTAAACCTAGTAACTGGTTGGGCCACACCTAGCAACAACTAAAAGCGTTTGCAATGACTTGCAATGGGTCTTTTACATTGCTCTGCAGGAATGTTAGCCCACTCATCTTTGTAGAGTTGCTTTGATTCAGTCACACTGGAGGGCTTTTGATTTGAGGATGGAAAGCATTTCTAAGGTCATGGCACAGCATCTCATTAAGATGTAGGTTTAGTTTTTCTTCACCCATTCAGATGAGTCGTCATTGCGCATTTAGTTCTGACCCAGGTGCAGACGAGAAAACAAAGACTGATTCACTTCAACATTACAGCAATCCAGGGAGGAAAAAAATGCATGGATTACTGTTTCAAGGAGTTGTCCTGACAGAAAGGATTTCACTTTTGCGAGCCACCTTAAGTAATGAAAACATGATCTTATCACTGCTCTGATCTGACTGTCTAATTTAAAATCACTGTCTAACTTAAAACCCCAATCAGTGGCAGTTGGTTTAAAATATGCTGTCAGGGGTTCTAAATCAACAGTACTACAGTCACAGCAGCGATTTGGTCCAAACACTATTACCTTAGTTTTGTTACTGTTAAAGTTGACAAAGTTCAGGGTTAGCCAAGATTTAATGTCTTCCAAACAGTCCAATATGGCCTTTACCGAGAAGCCATCACCCTGCTTCCGGGGCAGATAGAGCTGGTTATTGCCAGCATAGAAATAGAAAAGTATTCCATATCTCCTGAGGATGGAGCCTAAAGGCAATAAGTACAATGAAAAGAGTAAAGGTCCAAAAATTGAGCCATGTGGGACCCCACATTATAAAGGAGCGCAAGATGATTCTGTGTTTGAAAGATCGATCGGCCAGGTAGTATCTAAAAAAGTGCAGAGCTGTGTTCTGAATGCCTACTATTAAGGTATTGTGGTCAATAGTGTTGAGGGCAGCAGTTAGTAAACCACATGAACAACTTTTAACAATGCTGATTCTGTACTATGACAAGCTTTAAAACCAAACTGAAAGCTTTCAAGAATGTAATTTTCATCCAAGAAACATTGTACTTGACAGAAAACAATCTTTTGTTTATGTTGAAACAAATGGCAGGTTAGAAACAGGTTACCCATCACGGAGTGATCTAGACGAGGTTTCTTTAAAAGCTGTGTAACTACTAACTGTAACTACTACTGTTGAAGTTTTTCAGGGACCACACCAGTGTACAGACTGCAGTTAAACAGCTGATATAACTAAATAAATAAGAAGAATAAACTGAAATGAACGTAGAAATAGATAAAAGCTTTGACGACAAAGACAAAAAGACCAGGAAAGACATGAAATACCAGAAAAAGGGAATTTGAGATAAGCATGTAAAAGATTAAAGGAAAAACATGACAGGTTAAATTAGGAAGAAAAAATAGAGAAAATTGGGGGGAAAGAAAGAGGAGTTGAAGTTGAGACAGCAACATAAAAGTCTAAGTTAAGAAAATAAAACCAATATTATGGTGGTGCACAGAACAAAGTGAAATCAGGAAAGGATGTTGAATAAAAATGTAAACATATAAAGCATTAAATGTAATTGTCTAAAGAAAAAAAAACAACTTAGGAATCAAGAAAAGAGACCAAGCACAAAATGATAAAGATGCTGCAGGAGAAGTAGCCCTATGAGGGGAAAAAATACTAGCAGATAAAAACAAGGAAATACTGCATCCAGGGAAAGACATCAAACACATGTGATGAATGTGCATAAGGTTGTTCAGAGCAGGGTTAAGCTATAAAACAATATTCTATGCTTTGATTATTTCATGTAGAACATTTTATTCCATCATCTTAAAATTTTAGTATGGCATAACTTCAAATAAATCTAAACACAGCGGGCCCACTGGGCAAAGGTAACGATGATCAGTGAATCAGCCTCCTTGAGAAGGTAAAAAGTGGCCCTGTGTAAAAAGTGGAAGAAACTGGCTTCCCTCATGCCTCTCATCCATGAGAGCTTGCTAATAGTTGTCATGTGAACAAACACTGAAACAAAACAGAACATGCATAGAAGAAGATACTCTGGGCAGATGAGACCTAAATGTAATGAAACTCCCCAAGAGCCACAACGCCGAAGCCCCCTGAGCCGCGGTTACAAGCCCGTGGGTTCCGCCAACAGCCAGCTACGCCAGAGCAGATCCAGCCATGGGCTTCAGGGAGCCAAGACCCAGGGGTGCTCTGGCACGGGCCCCAACAGAGCCACTTGGGCCCATGTCACGGGGTGCTGGTCCTATTTAATGCTTAGTTATATCCTTGTTCTTCTGTTAGCTGTTGCCCAAAAACAACTGTCCAGTCTTTCTAGTTCTGTTTTTTTGCATTCCTAGAGGTATTTGTAATATCATTCAAAATCAACCATGTCTGCATTTTGATGCATCGAACCCCACTTCTTATCCACCTACCCATGCCAATGGTATAGCACATAAATTCCCGATAAGTGTTTGTTTGTTTTGTTTTTTTAAAGTGGCAAAATGTGAAAAAAACTGCGATATTTTACAAGGCACTGTAACTGTCATTGTGATATTCTGTTTACACAGTGGCATGCATAACTCTACTTCAATCTCTTGTGTGAATTTTTTTTATCTCTAGTAATCCGTTACATCCAAAAATGAGGGTTATGTCCATGTGTTGTGGTCTCAGGTCTTTATCCACCTTCAAACCAATGACCTTTCAATCTCCTTTCTTTTGCTGCATGGAGACAAAGATTCGGGGTTACCCAACTTTGCTGCATGTAGTTGAGTAGAATAGAATGTTTATATAACTATGTCAAATAAAAAAAGACAGTGTTATTACATATGTTGTTGCTATTGCTGCCAGCACCTCACCAGAACATCCAAAAAGCCAGGTAATCTGCAGTGGTAGAGGCAAGTAAAAATATGAGGAGAAGAGAAGATTGTGGGCTAGCCATGGGCGTCCCCCCAAGCTTTTGTCTGCCATGCTCTTACGGTGCAGCATAGGGTAGTTCTTTTGGGGATGAAAAGTGCTGTCTGTCTGTAACTGAACTTGTAGAAAGGATAAAATGGATTTGGCAGGGAAAAGGCTGGGTGGGGTTGATGAAACATTTAAACACTGCTGCTAGAGTTGAATCCGAAAGCAGAATACACAGTGCATGATTACTTGATCTGTAGCAAGTGTCCAAACCTATATTGTACGATTCAAGACAACAAGCCGGGGAGTCAAGCTATGAACAGTGATAATGCAGCAGGCATATACCTAGGATGTACATTTTCAATCAGAAAATACTTTGCCTGATACAAAAACTGTATGTACTTATATTGTGTTAGAGCTTGTTTTTTAGTGTCAAGTCCACCTGAACCAATTTGTTTCCAGCAGATAGGCCTAGGCATAACATTATTTATCCGTATTCACCATTATATGAATATTCACTTCAAAATGATACTAGCCAGTTTTGTTTAATTGAAATTAACTGATTTGTCCTTGGTAAATGCATGTACTACAACTGAGTTCTGTCAACTGGAAACTGAAAGGAGTTTGTGTGTGCATTTCTACAAAGTTACAAATTCAATAGAACTGCTTAAAATGTAAGTAATAAAGGAAAGGCATGGCATATATAAATGCAGCTCAAAGATTATTTTATTAGCTTAGGAGAGCCAAAGGTTTACAAAGTAATGACTGCTGCAAAATACATAATGTCTTGATTTAATTTCACATGAAGAGAGATGACAGAAAAAGGGAAAACACTTGAGGTAGCAAATAAAATATATTTTCTGATGGCATACAGCAATGCAATAAAAACAGGCAGAAAAGATACCCTGCTCTATCTGAAACAGTGTCAAATTTAATTCAATGTTTTGTAAAGAAATTACAGGTTTTTTTTTTTTTCAAGCTGAATTTTATGAGGAGTATATAATAGAAAATACTGTCTATATTTCATAAAACAAAGACAGTGCGGCACTTGAAGACAGTGTTTACCAAGACAGAGGACAAAGTTTGCCGACCTATCTATTTCTGCAGTTTTATGTAGGTCTTATGTGGAAGATGTCATACCTCAGGAGGATATGAGTCAGAGGCACTGTGTGCTGCAGGATCTCAGGGTGGAAGCATACAAGGTCAGCAAAAACATTTGTCATGACCACCTTGTTTGTTCACAATCAATTAACCATTTCTAGATTAATCTGCCTTGCAACTAGTGTGTACATAAACATTTTTAGGACATAAGCAGACCAACAGCAGATGCCTTCGACTCATAACAAGAGACATTAAGACACAGTGCTAAATAGCAGGTAAGCTGTGCTGTGAAGTCGAATATGAAAACAATACAAACACAACCAAAACTGAACTATGTTTGTTTTGTTTTCAAAAAAAACTTGTGCTAATGAGTGAGGAATATTTTAGGTACAGAGCTTTGGAAAATATAAAAAAATTGCTAACATTTCTGAAAACAGCAGCTCAATGAACTTGTAATATTTTTTTCTTATTGTAAAATGTAACCTGACTGTTTTCATCATATGCCATTTCTGTAGCATGTATACTAACCCAACCTGATATAGAATGATATAGAAATATGAAATGAGTCAGTGGTAATATGAGGTAATTATAAAGGAGCTGAATGGATCCTGGGATTGTTCACATACTTTAGTATAGCTGACCCGGACAGTGACAATAGCAATTCATCTGAATATATTGCTTTTGACAGCTAACATGGATATAATTTTCTCAACCAAATCAACCTTTATTTAGAAAGTTTTCTGACAAAATCAAGTTAGATTTATTAATCATGCCAAATCATTCAGTAATCTCACAGGTTTTATTTTCATAGATGAGGTCTATGCAATATACATTATCACCATATCTTCTCATCAAGAAATCTTATTTGCCTACCTTGAAATTAAGGTTTTCAGACTGCTTGGATCTGACACTTTTATTTTCATTAGGATAACTGGTGATAAACCAGTTGTGGTAGCACGGCACACATGAAAGTTGGCTGTACAAAACTTCAAAAGAAGGCGATCTGGTCTTCTTTGTCTGTTTCTCACCCAGTCACTCAATCACTCAGCCTTTACACCAGTCCCCGTATAGGCCCAAAACCCAGCTAGTCCACTATGACTTCTCCTGGTTCCCAGGGGTAGTCACAATAAGAATAATGAACAAATAATTAACGGATTAAATTATGTCTTTTCTGATTTAGAAATAATTTTCTTTGTTCCTGAGGCAATTTGGCTATGCTTTTTACTTCTGTTCCTCTTATTAAAAAAAATAAAATAAAATAAAAAAATCCCCTGTGAAACAGATGGCAGTTCATAAGACAAGAGGTAAAGGAAACTGTATCTGTAACTGTAACTGTATTAAAATCTCTACCCAAAGACTAATGTTGCATTTTATTTGCAGTTGGAACTAACAAATCCTGGCTTCTGATTGGACAATTAACTGCATAGGCCGCTAAGGTCAGACTTTCCCTCAGGAAAGTCTGAGAATTTCTTTAAGGCTGATTCCAATATGGCAACTTCTCATATCAACAGCAGTGGGCTAGGATGAAAACATGTTAATTTTACAAGACACAGTTGTAAGAGTGCATCTAAAATCAGTTATGTTACATGCAGTGGCTGCAACTCTATACCAAACAAATCAAAAGTGGTGTTTGCATGTGGAAAGTACAGCTTTAGAGGACATTTATAAGAGGTACTACGAACAAAACAATAGCTTTCCTGGCCATCGCCATATTGGAATCCTGACCTTTTGTTTTGTATTTTTACTTCATTTTGTAATCCTCATTCCTAGCTCCTATTTTTGATTTCTAAGGCAAATGGAATGCAACATAATAGCCAAAAATATGTGGGAGACGGCAGTTAGCTTTTCTTTTTTATTTGACACTTTGCTCAAGTTATTTATACACCTTATATACTATTGCATTTCTGTCTTTCAATGCTAGAGCATATAAAGATATCAGCTTTAAGAAATACAACCCCAACTCCCGTCAACATTTTATACATTCAACAGTGCAGCACACTTAATGTTCTAAGCCAGGCTGCCATGGATTTGGGAGATTTTGTGTGGTGTTAGTGTTGATATTCAGAAACATCACAGGTATGGTAAATATGTGCCACTCCCACAAAATGTACATAAATGATATGCAAATACTGTAGGGATGATATAGTAATGTCACATTACACCATGCAAATGCTCTTTCAACACAGGTGAAGGTTTTATTCCCTTAGATAATCAGATGTTTGAAATATTTGTAAATTAATGTAGTCTGGTAGATTTTACAGTGAACTCTGCAAATTTTATTTGACTACTTGAGGCCACTCCAGCAGTGTATAGAAAATGTAACCTTTGCCTCAGATGGTGCTTTAAGTAAAGAAAAAAAAAGAATGATGGTGATATTGTCAGGGTTCAGTTTTGATTTGGGTTTTTATTTACTATTGTTTTTGTTCTTCCTCCTGTCTGGATTTAGTTAGGTTCTGGCTTTTGTTATGGTTAGTTCAGTTTCCTCCTACCACTCCCACTCAGCCTTCCCTTTACTCCCGCTCCAGTTAGTCACACCTGCCAGCCACTAATTAGCCAGATTCACTTCACCTGCCAGCCTCCCTACTTAAGCCTCACTCTGCTGTCACTTCTTTGCCGGTCCGTCATCATTCCACACCCTCTCCATGCCTGTCTGCTTGTTTGCCTTCCGGAACCCTGCCACCTCTGCGTCTCATTCAAGGTTAGTTCTGTTACCATGCTCTGGCTGACTTGGTGCCAAACTGTGGACTCCAGCTGCGGGTCTCTGCCGGGCTGTGGATTTCAGCCATGCTGTGGGATCTCTGCCGAGCTGTGGGATCTCTGCCGAGCTGTAGGATCCGTGACAAGTCTTCCGTCATTCCCTCTGCCGAGCTGTGGGATCTCTGCCGAGCTGTGGATCCGTGACAAGTCTTCCGTCATTCACATCATGCCTGTCTGTCCCTGTCCTCCCGTCTTGGTCTCCGCTCGTCCTGTTACTGGTTGCTGCGCTGCTGGACTCTGCACCTCCACTCCCGTATTAATGGACTCTGGCTTCTCCTTCGTTGTGTAGCAGCACAGCTTTTCCCGTCAGACTCTCCGCTCTGAACCTGCCAGCCAGCTCCTGCATCCTTCATCTCCGCCTGATAATAGACTCTGGTTCATCATATCATCATCCATTCTTACAATAAACTCTCTAAAGACCAGCTCTGTGTGCGTGCTACGTCCGGGTTCATCCATAAAAATATCATGACAGATATGACATACATAAAACAATTATTTTCTACGCGGGGAAGCACAGGGTAGATTTAACATTATTTACAATGCAAATGCATTATACAATATATATATATATATATATATATATATATATATATATATATACACACGTGTGTAATGAGGCCACATCATAAACAAAGACTTCAACTATGTCACAGGGCCTAATGTTTCACTAAGTCTGCTTTATTAGCTAATGTCTGTACACAGGGAAAACACATTTGAGATACACAAAATAAAATAAAATAAAAAAACTACTTGCTGTAGCTTTATGGTTCTGATACTTTTATATAAAGTACATTGTTGGCCAAGAGGGCAAAAAAATAAAGTCATCAGCACTGTGGTGTTATTGTTGAGGAGCAGAATAATATTTCCGTGGCAACCTGTGAAGCTCTTAACTCCATGCCCAAGAAAGTTAGAGCAGTACTGAAAAATAGTGGTGGCCTCACAAAATTATGACCGGTTGGGTACACTTTTGAAACGTTTACTTGGGGGGTAAACATTTCCAAATTGTGCTTACACTGCTTTACATTGCATCAAAGAGCCACGTGTGTGTGTGTGTGTGTGTGTGTGTGCGTGTGTGTGTATATATGTATATATATTCAATGCTGTCCCATGAACTGTTGAAATAAAATATTAACAAAATATACTGTATACATGCAATGCACATGAAAGTGTTGACAAAAGCAAAATAATGCATGTTTCTTAAATATCATAGAATGCAATGTATCTATTCAATAATAGCAATTGCAATGCTGCCACCACTTTATAGTGGTGGGGATTTATGCGCCTGTCTTTTAATGAATTTTCAGTTCTTATTTGCGGTTTGTGTATCCTATTACATATCTGTTTATTTCCTTTCTTATTTTAGTTTGTTTCCCTCATTTTGCTATATATTCATTATCTTTTATATTATACTGCTTTTTTTCAGTTCCTCTTCTAAACCTTTATCACCCCTCAATCTGTCAGGGACTAGAGATAAAATTAAGCTCATATAACTACATCTGTTACTTTGTGTTGTATAAAGTGATTGTGTGCTTTTTTTCCCTTCCCAGACCATATAAACTTAAACAACACAATAAATAAGCATTACCTTATTGAGTCCCTCAAGTAATTGTACCTGATTGATTTCAAGGCCTAAAGAGCTTGCGAGTGATATACGTAATTCTACTAATTTATATTAATGGAAAATGTCCCCACATGACGGTGCTAGTGTGTGAACTGACTTTCAAATAACATAGTAAACTTTATGAAAATGAAGGAAAAAAGGAGCCAGTGGTGACAGGAAGGAATATTCATGAATAAACCATGAAGTGCATCTTCCCATCATAAACACGGAAGCGCAAACGTCTCTACCAGTGTTGTGATGCAAAACTGAACAGTGCTGGAGTCTTCACAACAGGCAGATGTAATTTTATGTGACATGCTGCGATGATGACTCTAACATTATGCAAGGCTTTACCTTCATCTATCACTATGAGAGGGATACAGTTTTTCTGTCTTTCTTTGCTCACTTTCAGCAAACCTTTGATATCAACATATGTATTGCCACACAATTCTTAACCAGGCAGAGAGATGCTGTTTGATGGGACTGATGGAAACCTGGTGGTGGTCTTGGCTGTTAGACTGTTGTGCTCTGCTGGGTGGTAATTTTCTCACCAATTTGAGATGCATGGCATTTTGTTATCTTGCAAAGACGTCCAGCTCAGCCAGCGATTACTCTCCGAATGTCAAGTGGGACTACTGGCCCTCTTCCTTTCTTTAAGGTGCCTGAAAAACTCCTTTAAGACAATAATTCATACTTTTTCAGATTTTCTAAAAACCCATGTAAGACACTACCATTAGGTGGAAATGTCTTGATACAATCAGAGCTGGATTAAAAAGTGAAGCTACAGATGAGGTGGTATGATAGATTTGAAAAAAAAAATCTCTTTTATATGTTCAAAACAAGTGATTGTTGCCAACACAATCCAATGTCTCAGAGAAAAAGCATATTCAATTATTCATGTCCCATATATTCTGCTTTTCATTTGTTTCTTGATGTGATTAAATCAAGCAACTTTTATTTAACATAAGCTACAATTCATTCTTCTTTACGTAGAAAAAAACAAATGCCATTGCTGGATACCAAATTGATTTCTTGCTATCTCCCCAACATGTTTTTTAATAGGGGTTGACGAGTATATTTGCTCACATTGAATTATTCTTAACATAGGCCTTCCCAGTTTGCAAGCATATGTACTGAACAGATAAAGTATTGTTTTAAAGCAGTACATATGAACAATGTTTATGTGCAGAACTCTAAATTCTGCCACACACCTTTTTAAAAGGTGCATATACCAGCAAAAATAATAAAAAAAACCTAGATGATACACAGATAATCCACAGCCTGAGCTTACTATCATCAAACTCTTTGTATCTGTCAATCATAGTGACAACTGATACAGAACTGTGAACTGAATAAAATCTTTGTCCCGCCATAGTTCAACAGCAATAAGGTATGTAGCTATCTCCATCTCGAACTAAATTTCTCTACTGAAATGCTATTACTGGTATATAAGTATGTTTAATTTTTGTAAGGAAAATAAATGAAAACTTGGGTGTCAACCAGGGTCCGAAATTAACACTCGCCAGTCGCCAAATGCGAGTAAATTTCCCGTTTGGCGAGTGAATTTCAGAGGGCTAGCTGCCACATGGCGAGTAAATGTTTGTACCAAATAAAATAAAAGTAACATAAAAATAACAAAACCCATACGATCCGTTCACAGCTCTGTCCATCCAGAGCTCAGTCTAGACCCGCCTTCTGCGGTGCTGGTTCAGCTTCTTTCACATTCAGAACCAGTCATGGCTGAACGCTGGATCAGAAAACAGATCTGCTAACCAGATACAGTCTAAAACGCCAATTAGTCTGTTTATAAGTTTCGTTCTTATTTATTCTGGGTTTGTTTAACTACCTGCGCTGCTGCTCTGTGCTTCACCGCTCTTACTGCGCCTCCCCCGCCCCCTCTCGGAGCAAGGTGCTTTTATCAGCGGCCAGGTGCTGAATTCAGGTGCGCAAAATTACGTTACATGTAACCTGTAACATCGGGGGCGCAGCGCACGAGGGTAAAATCCAGCAGCGAGATCAGCGTAAAGACGCAGCGTGAACCCTGAGTGCTTTAAGTGCTGCAGCTGAGGGGAAAATTTTGAACCATACACAGGGGCGGTTCTGAACAGGGGCCAACAGGGGCCTATGCCCATGTAGAACTGTTCCTGGCCCCTGTTATGGCCCCTGTACTGAAACATGATGTTAAATTTCTTAGGATGATAAATGCTGACAAAGATAACGTGACTGACTGGTCATTTGGATCAGTTGCATTTTTTTCATTTATGGTTTTACCCAATAATAAAATAACAAAATAATAAAAAAAATAAATATAAAAAAAATAACAATAATTAAAATCAAGCTGTTTCACGTTAAGCTCCCGCTGTATTGAGAAAAGATCAGGGGTCTGCAACCTGCAGTTCCAGAGCCACAATTGGCTCTTTGGCTTACTTAATATTTTAAACGATGAAATGTTGACCTGTTAAGTCCCCCCCCCCCCACCCCCCAATCTTTTGTTCTGTGCCCCTGTGAAAAAAACACTGGCCCCACCCTGACCCCCCCTGCTACATTTGGTCTAGAACCCCCACTGACCGTACTGGCTTGATGAAACTCTGCCTCATTCACAAATAAGGCCAACATGGATAGAATAATGATAATCTGTAGTGTTTTTTATCGGCTGGATGTGAATCTGATAATTCATATTGTGTCTTTTATAATCAACTACAATATATATATTTTTTTTAATTCAGGAAACAAAGATTTCTCTTCCAGGTTCCAGTCAGCCACGCCCCAACCACGCCCGCCATAATTAACATAATTTCACTCTTAATTTTTATAAAAGTTGAGGTCTGGTCAAAATTAATATTTTGGCCGGTAAAAAATATGCCTGGCCGGTTGATTTTTACATCTACCGGCCAACTTGGCCGGTGAATAACAAAGTTAATTTCGGACACTGGTGCCAACGCAACGGCCAGTAGAATTTAAACAGCCCCATGGTAACAATTTTGACCCAGCCCAAATCATAACAAACGCTACATGAAACTTAAAGCTGCAGATGTGCACACAGTCTGTCAAAAAATATTGGTTTCAAACAGTAGCTGAAAGATGGAACCACGTCATCGTTCTTTTCAGAACTTTCGCTGGCAAATTGTACCTAGTGTACATGAGCAAATAAAAGCTGTAGCAGTCCAGAACTCCAAACGTACCTACTTGGCCACATTGTGGAAAGTATTAAAATTTCCCTACTGTCTCTTTTTTAAGAAAGGGAAAAAAAAACTGTTGCCAAATCTAATGATCTCTTTTTTCTAGGAGTTTTGGAGAGAGATGTGAGAGCTTATATTGTGCTTACTCTTCTCAGTGAGCAGTAGGTGCTGCTGTAGAACCCTGTTTGTCATGCTTTGCGGCGATGAATGACTCAAGTGGCAGCAGGACATCGGCAGGCACATTGTGGATGGATATACTCTAATGAAGTTACGAAGGGAGCACAGGAATCTTGGATGACAAAAGACAACCACACAATGTGGGAACAGAAAACACAGACTTAAATACAACTGTGGTGAAAGGAACATCATGGAACACATTTGGGTGTAATTAACAAAACACGCACAACATGACACTCCTATGTTCCAACGCAATTAAACGTTATCAAATCCTCATGCAGCAGTCCTAGTTTGACATAATTTTCACACATTACAATTGACAGTTTTTTGAACGTTATGCTAAAAAGGTAATAATGTAATTTAGTACCTTTTTAAGAAAACCACAGCGTGTGTGAGTGTTCCCAACTCCTCAGCAAGGGACTAAGACTGAAAGAACATTATTGATCATGAACACTCAATGTTCTAAATGTGCAGTTTGACAATTTTTGACGATATATGACACACTAGATGTGTGCTACTAAATACTTTGTCGGCGGATGTTTCTGCATTTCTGAAAATGTTTTGTCTTCAAAAAAATAACTGTCCAAGACACAATTCTTCTTTCTTCCTTTAACCCATTTTTCAGTCTTGGCCAAATTGATTAATACATGACATGGATGCTTCATAACATTTCCAATTTTTAAATCTCAAATGTTTAAAATAATTTTTTTTTAAATAATATTTTTACACTATATTTACTAAAGATTGTGAATTGATAGTGTTTCTACATGTAACTGCGTTCCAAATCAGTGGGCCTATTATTTTTTTGTTGTTGAAATTATTTTCATTGGCAAGGTAAAGATTTATTTGTAAGCCATTGTTTGTTTCAAAACTTTCAGAGAAGATTGTATGTTGTCAACAAAATCATTCGGGGATGAAAATGAGAGCCTGGAAATCTTTCAGTCACATTTTAAAGCCTGCCATAGTACATAAGCAGTCATTAATTATATACTTTAAGTATGTGATTCTGCTGACTACATTGTTTTGGTTCTGCTTGATCTAACTCCTGCCTTTGACACTGTTGACCACAGCAGTTTAAATATCACATTTACATTTTGGACTCAGGATCATCCTGCACTCCTCATGTGGGGTAACACAGAGCTCAGATTTAGGACCATTGCTTTTTTCACAGTATTTGCAGCCTTTGGGTTCCATAGTTATAAAGTAGGGAACTGCATTCCACTTCTACACCAAAATATTATTTTTTTTCCGTCAAAGCACTATTGGATTGCTGGGAGGATATCAAAGCTTAGATGGCCCTGAAAGTCTTAAATTTTAATGAAAATAAAACAGAGGTGGTGATATTTAGACCAAGTGGCTTCTATGAGTCCACCATGGTTGATATGGGACCCCTGACAGCATATTTTAAACAAGCTGTTACCAATTTGGGTTTTAGGTTAGTAAGAAATTTTAAAGTGGACAGTCAAATTAGAGCAGTTGTAAAGTGCTGCTTTTATCATTTAAGACAGTTGGCAATAGGGACATTTTCCTTTCCAGACAACTCATTGAAACAGTTATCCAGGATTTTATATTGTCCTGTGAAATAAAAGCACAGATTCATGTATTGACTTTATGTTGAAGTGAGCCAGTCATTGCTCTCTCATCTGCAGCTGGTGCAAAGGCTGCTGCACATATTTTAACTTGTATTCAAAAAGCACCCCTGTTCTGACCTTACCCCACTAGTTGCCGATGAATTTAAGAGCTCATTTAAAAAATGTTATTTTGGCTTTTTTAAATGTTTGAATGGGCTCTCCCCACCGCATCTCTCTGAGCTTCTTCATCCCCACTTACCTTCTCAGTCCATCAAATCCGAGAAGGTAAGTAGAAGCAAAAGCTGCTTTTACTAAATTAATGTTTGTCATTATTAAGGTATCTCTGAAGCTGACTCAAAATAACTCCCTCTGGCACTTCCAAAGTAACTGAAATGTTGTCTATTCCGGCTTAATCTTAAGGATCCTATTTAATAACTTATTATAAAATAAACACTCAAGAATGTCTGACTTGACTATTTGTTATGGCCATCTAAATTTAACAGTCTTGAAAGAAAAGGGTTAAAACTATTCATATATGCAGCTGGACAGACATTATAGTTGATCAGCACCTGTGTGTAACAACACAATAACTTACAGTCCACTTTAAATTAATCGGAATGTATAATGCAATGGGTGTATGATAAGTGATGAATACATTTTGTCAGAAACCAGCTTAGGTCACAGCATGTGCCTATATGGAGGTAAAAAGAGCAAGTTTTGCCTGCATGGTTTGCTATGCTGAACCCTGGCACTTACTACTACGGTATAGCAGCCTGTATTCGTTGAGTGTAAGTTTTATTGGTTATATGACAGGTGTTGGAGGTTGGTTGCAGGACCAAGAATAGTGGGGTGGGTGTTTCAACAGAACAGTGACAGGCACAATTCTTTTTTTCTTCCTGGGCTGCAGAAGTCCATAGCTACAGTTTACTGTCCAAAATTGTCCCTCCAACTACACTGAGGCATTGTTTTAGGTCCAGTGCAAGCTTGCTGTCCTGCAAAGTCCTCTCTGCTGCCACTCCCTGGGAGAAAAATAAGAAACACCTGTCAACTCAACCTGTCCCTTTCTGGTTTCTCACTGTCACACGTTCCGTCCTCTGTCACCATCTCTCCCAAGATATTTCTGTCATCCCCTCGGGCTTCTCTCTCCTATGAGGCTGCTACAGTCCTCTTTCTCCTGTATTTCTGAACCTGTTTTCCTCCATTCTTTTCTAGAGCTCTTCACCTGTTACCCATTCGGTAATTATACCCTGGGGCTTTATTTATCTGGGCAACTGCACTTATTGTCCTCTCACAATTTCTTACTTTAACACTTTTGGCTATTTTGTATTTATTCATTTATTTTTCTTTATTTTTTGATGAGTCTTTTTATGAAGAACCCCATGGTCAGTACGGAAGAATTTCCTACTAACTCTGCACCATTTCCTCCCTTCTGTAGGAATAAGCAATTCCCTATTTTACCACTGAAGGGTTTGAAGGTAAAATTGGTCCCTGGATCATGGCGCAAATACTTGGGATTTGAAGCGTATTGCTGCAGATCAATGTCTATTTTTCTCTGCTTTGCACCAGTCTGCTGAGAAGCGCTCCGTGTAGCAATCAAAAGCGAGGAGATGACATAAGTTGTTCTGAATTGACAGTCTTTAATAGACTATTGCATGTGTTGAGGAAATTAGAGAAATAGCTGATGAAGAAGCAAAGCTGTCAATAAAGTCTGGTGTTAAACCATTTTCCACGAAATTCTGGAGGGCGTTTTTTTGCTGATTCCGCCATAAAAACATATTTCCCCTCAAGTGCACAAAATACCCAAGCTCACAGCCTAACAACTGTTAATGAAAAGAGTGATGATGTTATTTCATATATCTTTCTCATGATAGGTAATTTTGTTGCATATTTGATATCCTACATCAACTTCTTTCAATTTGTTTTGAAGTCTATGCTTAATGTTTAAAATACAAACAATACTTGTATAAATCATTAATGACACTATTAAAATCTGATATGATGGGAACATTGTTTTGCAAAGGCTGACAGCTGAAAAAGCTTCATCCCTCTATTCCTTCTATTGCTTTAGCAGTTATGGGTCAGTGAAACAGCGCATTCTAGTCATAATCGGATAGATAAGAGAAAATGGTTTAACGCTTTTTTTTGCAATATAAGTAGCTCCAAACAAATGTTGTTTTTTTTCCTTTATAATAGAAGCAGTGTTTCCTTTCCTGAGTTGGATGTGCTTCAGTTCCTCATAAGGCTCCATCAAAAAGATGTCGGCTGTTTGGTTTGAAGACTGGTGCACACAACCCATCCATTGTGGCATCAGTGAATGTGTGATCAACCTCATTTCAGCTGGTCTGGCCACCACGCCGGCCGGCATAAGTGCGATCAGTTGTTCTCTGGAGTAAACAAAGTCAGCATGTCCCGGTGGGAGCAGCATGATAAAAACAACAACGAAAAAAGCACGAAAACTCTCTAAAACGACCTCATTAGAGAAGACAGAACTTTACAGAGTTACAGCGGAAAAAAAAAACGAGAGCAATCAAAAGAAAACAAAAGTAAGAAAGTTAATTCCTGAGTATTTAAATTGTGTCCTTCTTTTGGTCAGAATCATGGGGCAAACTGCTGACTTGAAAGATGTCCAAAAGACAGTCATTAATACCCGGCACAAGGAGTGTAAGCAACCAAAGGTCATTGCTGAAGGCTACACGTGATTTACTTGGGGTATGGAGAAAATGAATTGGACTGTTTCTCAATGGTCTTAGCGCCTGTTTTCAGATGAAAGCAAATTCTGTCATTCGTTTGGAAACCAAGATACCAGAGTCCGGAGGAGTGGATAAGCACATAATACACATTACTTGAAGTCTAGTGGAACGTTTCCACAGTTAGTTTGGGGTGCCATGTCATCTGCTGGTGTTGGTCCACCATGTTTTCTGAAGTCCAAAGTCAATGCAGCCATCTGCCAGGACATTCTAGAACACTTAATGCTTCCCTCTGCTTACAAGCTGTATGGAGATGCTGATTTTATTTTCCAGTGGGAATAAGCAGCTGCCCACACTGCCAAAGGTACCAAAAGTTGGTTCAATGACTGTGGTGTTCCTGTTCTTGATTGGCTAGCAAATTCCCTTGACCTGAAACCCACATAAGACTTATAAGCTATTGCCAAGAGGAAGATGACACCCAACAAGGAAGATGACATGTTGGCAGCTAATAAAGCATTCTGGGCTTCCATTACACCTTATGCAGTGCCACAGGTTGATCACCTATGTGCCATAGTGCATTGATGCAGTGATTCATGCAAGAGGAGGCCCACTCAAGTATTCAGTGCATAGAAGTGGAAATAATTTATTAAAGCCTGACTTACTTGCTCAAAACATAATTTTTTGATTAGTCTAATGTGATATTCTAATTTTCTGAGACACTGAAGTTTTGGGTTTGCTTTACCTGTAAACCAAATGTTCATGTCTGAGGTGTTTGAAACATGACCAAAATGCAGATGTGAGCTGGAGAGCTGAATAATGGAGAGGGTCGTGGCAGGTTAAGTAGGGAACAGATCAAAGGGAATGACAGAAGAAAAACAATTAGCACAGGTGACAGATATAACAGAAAATTACCTGAAGAAGATACCAAACAATAGATAACCAAAATATGACAAAATAGCTAAACTAAAGGCAGGCAGGAAATAGGGGATCTAACAGAAACCAGATCAGCTACTAAAATTAAGAGGAAAAGAGAACTAACTAAAGACATCAGCAATAATCTACAGATAACAATGCTAAAGTGAGAGAACACAAACAGAACCACTGGATCCCCAGGAACCTAAAACTAAGTTATCAAACCCCTGGGGTTCCTGACATCATAATCATCAAAAGTGCAAAAAGTAAAAATATATATGTGTATTTAAATCTTTGTGTAATGATTCTCTACAAAATAACCATTTCAACTTCTGAAATGACTGGCTAAAATATTGCACTTTTACGCATTATTATTATTATTTTTTTTTCTTTCATATTTACTTGTACATGTCAAATAAAAATGAATAAAATAAATAATAAAACCAGAGCCACAAATAAATCTCCCTCAGTTTGGTCAAATGTAAACAACATATTTTACAAAGGAACAATGTCTGCTAGTTTCTGCTTAAAACAATTATTTCAAGTTTTAATCATTTATTAGGCACTGGTTTTGATTTTGAAGTGGATTGATCTACAATGATTTTGACTGAACTAAAATGTACATAATTTGAATTGGGCTTGAATATCACAACATATTTTTTTCTGAATTTATTCTGTGTGATTACACACAAAATTAACTATTTTCATTAATGTTCAAATGCAGAGGAAGTCTTTCATTTACCCTGATCAGAGACGTGAAATCCAAGTAGAAAAAAACCTGCTGAACAGGACTCCCGCTGTGATGCCTACCTTCAAGCTGAGAACCTTTTGTACGTTATGTGTTAGGCCTGGCAACCTTGGAATTAATTTAGAGAAACAGAACCTTTGCATGCACTCAGCTTTTTTGCCTTTACAAATGATATCTTGGCACCAGTTTCAGTGCAGCCATTCAGGGAAGAAAGCTGTGACATTCCAGATTCCTTCTCAAAAGGAATCCTTCAGATTGACCCCTGAATAAAAAAATATAGATCTATTTTTGACATAAGATTATAACCAAGACCTGCACATAATTCAGTTGGGCTAAAGATGATAGATCTAAGTGATAATCAATTGTACATAATAGTCAAACAAAATATAACATGCCATAAACCATGCAATGTGTAAACCTATCAACGGTCTAACACATGTCCACCCTTCAAACAAGACGTATTGTGCTAAAAAGGTATATGGAATTTATCAGAAGCATTGGATACAACATATTGATCTAATAATAATTTGTCTTGATGGATAGTGTGATTTCACGAATCACAAGCAGTTAAAGCACCCGTCAACACTGTGGAAACATAAATAAAAAATATAGATATAGATAAAACATGTGAATAAATATTTGTTGACATATTTGTTGCTCTGTAAAAGTAACAAATTATGAAAATAAAGGTGTAATCTATAAATGATAGTGTTAATATCAATAGAACTGGTATAGATCTGCAACTTTGTTTTCAGCTATCTGTCTCTAATATTGTTGTGTGTTTCACTATTTCTCATGTTTGTTCGGAATGTCTTCAACACGGAGTAGTTGAAAGAGTTTTTTAAATCTATGCAAATCCATGTCTTGTACGTGTATGTATGAGTATGTGATATCATTCTTTTGTAATTTAACATTTTACAAGGTTGTACAGCGTTTTGGTCAGCTGTTGTTTTTAATTGTGCTTTACAAATTAATTGACTGGACTTGAGTAATTTGTGTTACTTCTGGCTCCACATTCTGCAAGACAGTTTTTGAACAATAGTGGGGAGCTTTTTTTCCGTTGAACTGTTGTGTGCGTGTGTGTGTGGATGTGGATGAGAAAGTGAAGATGTTTGTGTTGAATCCACAAGATTTCTCAATCCTGGCGAGCCACCTACCAGTCTAACTTTGCAGTCTGCTCACACTCACACAGCCCTCTACTCTGGACAAACACAGCAGTCTCCTTTGTGATGGATGTGGAGTCTAAGTGCCACCACTGTTTTTAGCCTTCTAAATATTTCTGCTCTTGCACAAATGCTTCCATGTGTTTGACACTGGCTTCTCTGTTTTGCCTCTTCATGGGCAATATTTGCACCTGCTCCATCCATCTCGTTTTCTAACATGCCTCTGCTGTTCTTGTTTTTTTTTTCTTTCTGTTTTGGGGTTCAGAACATTTGGTTTGCTTTTTCCCTGCTCATGTGTTTCAGAAAAAAATCCACTTGGGGTTATGCTAATAGAGTGTGTAAAGAAAAATTTTCCCACTTATAGGAATAATTTGTGTTACCTGCATACTAACTTGCATGCACATGTCATGAATATGTCCCCCTTCTGCCTACTTGGTATGTAAATGTGTTCTGTATGCCCCTCCAGCATCAGTAAAGTTTAGGCTTATGGGGGATCAAATGATGCGGCATTATTAGAGGTGCTTTAAACTTGCAGTGGAAGATGGTGAGCTCCAGTTGCTCTTTTCTCTAAGGAATAATAATCTGCAAGCGAGGGTAAGTGTCTGACACTAGCTTTCATATCTCTCATGGCATGTAAAACAATATAACTAGATGTAACATTAAAAAACTTCCCGATGACATTGTTTACCTAAAAAAAAATCAGTACCATAATGTCCTCATTTTTATTTTAAGTTCAGTAATTACAGTTGAGAAGCTTTACATAAACTTATCAATATTAATGTCATATTAATTATAATTTAATTATTTAATGATTTATTTGAACCATTCTGTTTTCCAGGTGGACTTATAGTACAACATGCAACTTTAATGACTTTCGAAAAATAATAATATAGGTTGCACTAGATTGAAGTTATTATTAACTGCTGTAAGTACACCTCCACTAATTGTCAGACAATTGTCCCTCACAACGTTGTAGAAAAACCACGTGGGTATTATACCATCAACAAATGTGTTGCATTGTTCTAAAAAGATACCTGATCTTTTCTATGAATATGAGACCTCATTTGGATTAATTTATATTCTTGGGTTGGCCTGATTTATGATAGTCCATCTGTTTCCAAAAGGGTTGAGGTCTGGGCATTGTGGACTCATTCCAAAAGGGTTATTACCCTCTTTGTTACTTCTTTTATCCATTTCAAAACTAAAATTTATTAGTGTTTGGGATCGTTTTGGTGTTTGAACATTGCATTTAGAGGTTGCATTTGGAGGTAGCTTTTATCATGCGGCTCCCAAGTTCTTATCCTGCATTTTGGTCCTGCTACAACCACACCAAACCTTTTTCACTTGCATTGTGGTGCTGGTGCATTAGACTCACTGCAGAACAAGGACGACAAAGTAACTGATAATTTATTGTAGCTAAAATAGCAGAAACTTACAGGCAGGTAAGAATGTTATGACATGAACCGAGGCTTCGAAGCACGTGTCGATTATTGGAGGGGACATATCCACAAAGCGCATAGTGAAGCTTACTTCATTTAGAGAAGGAGCCGAAAATGATGATGACCGAAGCATTGAACACCCAAATGGACCTCCTGACTGCTTCATCGAGTGGTTCAGTTTGGCTGTGAGTTTTGACAGACTCTTAAGTACCTCAGTATTCAGTGAAAATGTGGGTGTTTGTTGGAGAGTTGCAGTCAGTTCAGGTTTTGGATAGAATTTTGATAGCAGGGATAGTAGAGTTTGGATAGAGTTTTCATAGTTTGGAGACAGTTTCTAAAGTTTAGGTGAGAGGAGGAACTTGGAGATTGTAGAGAGTGAGGAGAGGATAGAGGATGGAGCCAGCTAGGAAGAGGAGGATTTCACCTATGTGGTAATATTTGACTTGATTTCGCCCAATAAGGCAAGGTAAATCTAACAGTCTTAGGATTCATTAGATTTGTCATGATTTAGGTTTTTGTTTGTTTTGCTTTGGACTTTTCTAGACTTTTCCCATCTGCTTGTCACCTCTCAGCCACCAGCCACTATCCACTGAGCTCAGTCACCAGTCAATTAGTCCGCATTAACTCCACCTGCTGCATGTAATTACTGTCAACTCTGGTCACCTGTTCAACTGCTTACATATACCTGCTTCAGCCAACTCATCCCTGCCAGAATGTCTCTTCTCATCCAGTGTGATGTGCCCTGCCTCTACCAGTTCCTATGTGCTCAGCTAGCTGGACTCTTCTGTTAAAAGTTGCCTGTGTCTTCCTGCTGCAGTTCTGCCCGTTTCCCCATGAGTTTCAGCCGGTTGCTTTGCACTCTCTGGTGGTTGCCCGGTCCATATCGCCTGTTGTCGTCTGTGACTACCTGCATCTTCTTGTCTCCTGCTCATCCCTGCCTGCCTGCA
The DNA here is from genome assembly GCF_011125445.2 of Fundulus heteroclitus. NCBI lineage: Eukaryota > Metazoa > Chordata > Actinopteri > Cyprinodontiformes > Fundulidae > Fundulus > Fundulus heteroclitus. The sequence continues at coordinate 11,764,588 of NC_046369.1, forward strand.
TCATCAGCCATTATTCATTATGTCAAGTCTGATTCTGCTTGCCTTCCTCACCTGCCAAAACTCATTCCCTTCAATAAACATTTTAAATCATAATTCTTTGTTTGAATATTGGGTTCACCACTGTCATCCATTACACAGTGAGCTTTAAAAAGCTCCTCAACAGCTGCCACCGAATTGGATGCTTTGCAAACCAATGCGTGTTTGTCAATTACAATCAAGTAAGACTGGATCCTATTTTTTTTCCAGCTCTTGTTGCTGATAGATACGATTGAAGACTTTTTCTAATGCCATCCAAGTGCCCCTGAATGCTCACACCACTCTGTAAACGATTTGGGTAAAAACAACCATCTGAATGTCTCCTGACAAAGCAAACTGACAACTTGCATTTGGAATGAGTATAACAAACTTGGGTCCTATCTCTAGATGAAAGAAATGCAGCTTTAAAACTTCACCTTGATGAAGTTCACAAGAGAATCGCATGATTGTCTTGCTGAGATTTTTCCTGGTTGTTTTCTGCCTGGGCTTGAAGGTGGCAAAGGGTGTACCTGTAACAAATGGAAGTTGAAAATCTTGTTCAACTTGCAGTAAATGGTAAAGTAAAATATTTTGGCTAAAACCTGAAAAATTAATCCATTATGCTGCAGCCACAAGTACATCTTAGAAGCATTCAATGTTAAAAGCATCTCATTAAGATCACACACACCAGGCCTGGTATGTCCAAGAAATGTGGAAACATTGACATAACATCAATTTGTCAGGGTCTTGTAGAATTAGTAGAATTCGTGGAATCACATCTTCTCAATAAACGTAACCAATCGTTCGCTTCACCTCAGACAGTTCACGTCTCCCAAAGCATTTTCAGTTTCCTACAGCAAGCCTTCAGTAAAAGCAGGCTTAGTGCAACAATTTCAACCCCAGAATGAAGGGAATACATGAGTGCTGAGCTGTCTCCTGCCTCTATGGGGGTGAGAGCCAGCAATACCAGGAGATTGGCTAAGAGTCAGGGATGCACTGAAGGATGTCAATAGAGTACAGAATTGAATTAAACTGTAATTAGGGAAATCATTACCTGACACTTCCGCAGTTGAGGGATTTGGTTAATTTACTGAACAATCCTTCAGTGAATGGACTGTGTCTTTCAGAATATTTCTATGTCAAGGGTGACTGAGTGTCTGTAAGTGGTGTAGTAGCATGAATCCATAATGAACTCTGGTAATCTGACTTGCTTTAAAAGTGAATATGTATACAGTTTCAAAAAAATGTCTAGGTAAGTGGTGATAGAAGTATTATTTTGCATCAAATCATGGGCAATTAAGTTGAAATGCAAAACCAATCTGATTCGTGCTCTTCATCTGAACAAATATTTAGCTAAAAGACTAAATAAATGTTTGGTTCACTGAATGTTTCTTTACTTCTCACACTGAAGGTTTGATTAAAATGCCTATTTGAAGAGTTTTCTAAAATTATAAAAAAAATATTCAATATGTCAATTGAGAAAAAAATAAAGCCCATCAAAAGCTGTAATTGAGTATTTAAAATGTTAACCTCCTTAATAGGCATAACAGCTTAAAAACATGTTTGAAAAATAAGCACTTTGACTGAAAGTCAAATGTACTGTTGTTGATCTTGAACTTGGTGTCCACAAATTTATTCACATATGTTGCTTACAGCATAAATGTATCTTAAATGCTATGGTCACAAGGCAAGTAAATGTAAACCTAGAATTGGTGATGAAGCAAACCATTTTAATCGCAAAAAATGATGACATTGTGCGTTTCTTATCCAAAAAAAAAAAAAATGCATTAAAGGTGTAAAAGAAGGATGACTTCTCAAAAACAATTAACTAAGAACGCAGACGGTGTGTTAAAAAGATGCATTGGTTACCCAAGCTTCTCTTACATTGGACTTAGCATATTAAATGCTTTCCTCTCAAAACTCACATCTTATTTTTTTTACATACACAGATACTTGAAGAGTTCACATGCAGCCGCCTTGTATGAAGCAGTTATGTTTATTTGTGTGGGGAAAATAAATAATAAATTATATATATATATATATATATATATATATATATATATATATATATATATATATATATATATATATATATATATATATATATATGACTACACACAAACTATACATGAAATTGCTCTGAACTGAAAACATTCAACAAATTAAATCAGAAAAATAACTTTATTATTTTGTTTATTATTTGTTAAAATATACAAGAATACTTCTGAGATCAATAAATATTTCTGAGACCTTAAAGAAAAACATTAAATGGAAGACTGATGGAGCTTAAGCTGTAATAATAACGACTTATTGTTGGGGCGACTGAAAGATATGATGTATATTATTTTAATATTAGACAGTTTAATATGTTTAGTAAAAAGCTAAAAAAAATACGAAGTGTCTATAATGTGGCATAAAAGGTTGTCAAAGCCAACTGAAACAGATTTGACTAAATTAATGCCTGCAAACAATGAGTGCAAACAGCAATAACACGGTAGGTAAGAAAGCAAAGCATTCCTACCAAAGTATGTAAATAAAAAGGTCACAATAAAAACTGGTCAGTGTATTGCACTATTTTTCTGTTCCTGAAAATAAGTAAACAAAATTTCCCATTAACATTTAAGAAATGTAAACTGAATAATTTTGAGTCTTTGCTGACAGGTAGTGTGGAGGAAGATTTTGCTATAACAAATGCATATGCCCTTAGACCATTCTTGCACATTTTAGTTTTTGCATAAACATCCACTTTTCGATATAAATCAAGCAGTATCATTGATGACATTGTTGCAAGTTATGTGCTAATCTTTTTCAGGCTAAACAAAACAGCTACACACAAGTTTCATGACCGCAATTAGAAACAGTTGGTCCCTTGAGGGGAGAGATTTATGAGCAGGTATTGTGTGTGAGTGTGTGTTTGTGTGTTCTGAAAAGTGTTGTGCTGGGGTAAAGTATTATGGTGTATGTAACTGCATTATTTTCACAGAAAGCTTGCTTTGTTGGTCCTTCTCAAATGATTAATTTATTCATGACGGTTAAAAATAAAACCAGGAGAGGACCCTTGTGAAAATATCAAGGCAGCAAAAGGAGCTGGAAGGGTGTCAAAACATCTGTTTGGTACTACTGCAGAGAAGCATTCAGAAGTGATGCAAAAAAAAAACCTGAGATGTACTCACCCCTTGTGGCAAAACCAGTGCTGGTACATCTTGTTTTGCTTGTGGGCCTTAGCACTTCATTTGGCAAAACACACTATTCCTAGGTAAAAATGAATGATATTGGGACTCTTAATCTCCAGGAGTTACTTTTTTAGGTTTTTATATGGATGAAACAAAGGAGTCTAAGAAAACAACAATAAAAAATAACAAAAAATATGTTTTCTTTCTGTGATAGTCAGCAAACAGGAAACAGGAAAGTGAATATAGTTAAAACCATAATTGTACGATTGAACAAACAAAATTGCTTTTGTGACCAGTGCAATACTTGTCATGATGGGATGAAGATTTACACCGGGCTGTTTCACATAACCAACATAGAGGAATAAGATAGGAATGTCCAGATATCGTGACTGAATAAAGCCTGGACTCAGTTTCACAAAGCAGTAGCAAATAAGTTACGATGCCGATTTATTCTGTGCACCTAGCCTGCTCCAGACCAGTCTAACAGCCAGGCTTAGTTAATCCTGAAGCCTTCTCTGTTCAGTTGGTGGTCACACTGATCAGAAACCAATGTCTCATCAGTGATTCCATTTTCTCATCTGTGTTTTGGTATTTTTTTATCAGCCTCCATTAAGATTCCACATATACAGATTGGCAGTTCAGTCAAGTACTATCATTTTTTTAACATTATGATGGAAGCTTATACCAATATTAACTTTGTTATTGTCCATGTGGAAATTCTTATTGTTTGATTGTGTTTTTTTAAGACTGTTGTTGTTCTAAGCTTGACAGAAAGCCCACAGAACAACATCTAAAACCTGACATGCACATTGCTTGTATAACAAAATGAGGGACACTCTCAGTTCTGATGAAATCTGTTGTGCTTTGCCTGAACAGCTTTACTGTATATAACGCAGGTGACACAGAAAATCTTTCAAACATATTAAAGGCGCATTCAGTTACAGTAAAGTTTTGTGGTGTTCCCTGGTCATAGGCCCATAAGCCTGATAAAAAAGAACTATGCCGAATTGAAGATATTTAAATAAATAATTTATACTGTATTGAATTTTTAATCTTCAAACACTAATTTTCGACTCATATATTTTAAGTTTTCCAGGCATGATTGGCTGCATAGATGACACTGACATTCCTATCACTGCTCCTTCACTAAATAAAAGAGATTTTTTGAATAAAATATTTTTCCATTGTATTAATGTGCAGGAAGGCCAAAATACACTTAAACCTATACTTGATAATCCTGTTCAGAAACACTTGGTGTTATACTAGGTGAAATGGTCCCTCCATGCAGACAGTAGTCAATACATACATTTTCAGAAAAAAACAAGGTTAAAAAATTAGATCTCTGTAAAAGGTACAGGCCTGTAAAAACTCTGACAAATCCCTGTCATTCGGACCGAACAGCAGGGACTGGTCAGTGGATTGGTCCTACTCACACACCCCTCTGTCCCTCGAATTGTGGGGGTTTCACCTTATCTCTTATTAAAGTCTTATGCTGTGAAGATCATATGTGATGCATCTTCCATAATCAGCAACATGGAAGCCCAATGGCCTGGGTCAGTGCAGGTTTCATGAGGCTACCCTGAATATATATATATATATTATATATAAATTACCATGACAGACTGGCATCCTGTCCAGGGCATACCCCACCTCTTGTCCATTGACTGCTGGGGATAGGCACCAGCCCCCTCTGTGTAGGATACACAGATGAGCAGGTATGGGAAATGGACACTATATAGATCCTCATTTACTAATTGGCTGTTTGTACTAAGAATACAGCTGATTCCAAATTAGATTTAAAAAATGTAATCAAAATCCTTGTTAAACAATCCAATCATATGGTCAGATTCAGATCCATTAGAGTACATTATAGTCTAACACAGTTGATCAAGTTGATCAATTTGTTCCACTTGGTAAACAAGTTATCAACTAAAGCCCTGCATCAACCAGCAGTGTAACAGGTGTATCTTTATGTATTTTTAAAGATCATCTATATTATGTTTGTTTTGTTATTACTGAACAAAATGTTACACGTTAAAGTTTGGGACCATTTTTATATAAGATGCATTCCAGGAGAAAATATCCCCAGACTTAAACTTTCTTTTCTTTTTTTTTTTTTTTCTTTTTTACATTTGGTTCTTTTTCTATTTTGATTGTTATCTATTATGTTTGTCCATGTATAGCACCTTATCACCAAAGCAAACATTAACATGTAAAATCTGATTCTAATTCAACCACACCTGCTTCAAACTTTTCCACAACTGATAATTTGACATGTGTTCTGTGTCTCTTGCTCTGTGTCATGCTGTTTGATCACTAACACACCGCTGGGCCCTTTACTGGACAGCTGTCTTTATACTTTGATTAAAGTACACAAGTGGACTCTATTTACTAATAGGCTGATTTCAAAAGCCAATTGGTGGCATGGACCTTTTTAGGGCTACAAATTCACACCACAGTTTTCAGATTTTGATTTGTTGGAATTTTGAAAATCATTTATAATTTTTTTACCAATACCAAATACATGTAAGCACGTTTGTTGGGTATTGATCTTTTAAGACTAGTACCTATGAACAGATATTGAGACAAACACAATTGTTTCTTAATTTACATCGTTGCTCACAATTAAAACAAAAAGGTCTGGTCTAATATTTGTAATGGATAGCGTAAAGGACTTGTAATATACTATACTTTATATTACAGTGATACGCTAACTTATTTCATACCTTTTCTTTCAAGTTTACTTTCAAGTTTATATACATGAGAACCCAAACACAGAACCAGCAGTTCATAAGTTCATAATTGTCCCTCCGAGACTCCCTAGATGCCTGGTGTCTCCCTCTTGTCGATTCTTGTTGATTGAATGGTTCTGATATTGGTATTTTCAATCATGAGTGAAGCAACACTGGGTCTGTTTATGCGTGCTCGGGAGTGAGCATAGAACATATGATATGGAGCCTGTGCGAAATCATTCACCACTGTCAAGGCTGGTAGACTTTTCACCTCATCAGGGAGTTGAGCACATTTGCGCAAGCAAAATTGTTATTTGCAAGTGTGGCCACTTCACTTGAGAAACCATTAGCTCCACAGATTGAACTATATATGAGGTTGCATAGTAAATTGTAAACATTATTGGGATTTTATTGAGTGGGAAAACACATTCCTCACAAGCAGATGGCAAACTCCAGTGCATGTAACATTGAATATGCTGTAGTTTAAACATATGTAGTACATCCTAGCGTTTTGTGGAATATCGCTGTGTATAATATAAACATAGGTCTTCACACAGTGAAATGGTAGAACTTACTTTGCATCTTTTAGTAATACTGTAAAGAAAAGTGTAAGAAACGGAGAGATTTATGATGCTGGGTTGACTTCGTATATAAAAAATGAAAGCATATGAATAAATAAATACAGAAAAATACCAGAAGCAGCTTGCTGTCTGGTCAGAAAGTGTATCCATTTTACATAAATCTCCACAATGTGACTTGGCCTTGATGATTTATGACTCCTTTTACAGAAATTGGGAATATTTCAGAATTCCTTTCTTATACAGTACATTGGTTTTTCTATGGTGAATTGCAGCAGTGGTTAGTGAACAGTTGTCATTGATAGCTATTTTTTTCTGAAAAGCCTGTGTTTTATCATAATGAAATGCATCTCATTCATTTTAATGGCATAAGGAATTACTGATCATGTAATTATTGCCTTCTACATGGTAAATCATGAACAAAGAGGTAAAAAAGACACATCTGCTTCTGCCATGTACACAAAAGTACCAAAATCCATCATTAGCTTAACATTGTAAATAATTAAATCTGATTTAAGTTTTCTTCCCCTCCACACTCTCTGTCCTATCCTCTTATCTTTCAGCTGCAGAAAGAGTGGTCCCTGTTGCATATACATCTGATGTTGGCTGCATCTTGTCCTACAGTTCCATAAATACCTTGTTGTGACTTCCAGATACCACCAGATCATTGGCTGACAGATAGCACTTTGTTTGTTTCAAGCCAAATGTTATGTATTAAACCCAAAGCTGTTCTCCCCTGTCAGGGTTGACTAGATCTTATCACCAGATTCCCTGTGCTCCTCAGCAGAAGTTCAACATCTTGCCCCACTGATTTAAGGCCTTGCAAGAACCAAAATCATCATTTATGAAATGACCTTGACCATTTCTAGAATCTGAGTTTATAGCTGGCTTCTCAATAACACATACTTGACTGTACATTTAGTAGAAGAAAAGGCAACAGCATTTTCTATACTAGAATCGTTCAACTTTTGAAGAAGTTGAAGAAGGCGCCCGCCTGGTGGTGCGCATAACCGTCAAAGGCAAAGCTTTCTTAGTTCCTTGGTCGTAGGCTCTCATCGCTTGGGGATTTTAAATCAAATCTTCTGAATGAAAACGATTTGTCTTCATCAAAACCTGCCGATCGGGAAAACTTTGTGTCGGCAGAGATGCAAACTGCGTATATCGATCTGAGATGCAGCTAATGAGCTAATTGGCGACAGCCGACAGTCAACGTTTGCCATTCATTTGCTATGGTAGTCCTAAACCACTACTGACTTAATATACTTTTTGGCCACAAGCGTCATTTTGGGGGCGTTGTTTCCACCTCTTCTCTTAGAGACGTTTTTAATAGAAAGAAGAAAAGGCAAAAACGGTCCAAACAAAAAGTTGTAACAATTACATTTGTAACCTCTGCCTTACATAAACACTAGAATTAAATCTTAATAAATAAACGTATAGACAATTATTTCAGTAACTCAATTCAGTAAGTGAAATACACTATATACAGGGGTTGGACAATGAAACTGAAACACCTCTCATTTTAGTGTGGGAGGTTTCATGGCTAAATTGGACCAGCCTGGTGGCCAATCATCATTAATTGCACATTGAACCAATAAGAGCAGAGTGTGAAGGTCCAATTAGCAGGGTAAGAGCACAGTTTTGCTCAAAATATTGCAATGCACACAACATTATGGGTGACATGGGTGAGTTCAAAGGAGGACAAATTGTTGGTGCACATCTTGCTGGATGTGTCAAAACTTTCTTCAGTTGAATAAAAACAAAACTGAAGTAATAATATTTGGACCAATAGAGGAGAGATTAAAAGTTAGCACACAGCTACAGTCGCTTCAGCTAGAAACCACTGAAAAAATATTATACTAATATTATACCCAATATTATAGAAAAATATTGGGTACCCCCAGCGGGTTGCAAACCTGCGACGTTTGGTGCACCAGCCCAACACCTAAAACACTGTACCAAAAAAAAGTGCCATGCTGAACTCTGCATTGTGGAGAGGTCAACTGTGTCTAGGAAGTGGTTTTGAGAAGTGGTTTTTGGTTAATTTTGTCACCACGGTAACTTTAAATGGCGTCAAGTACAAATAGCACACTTTGCGGCGTCGAGACGCACGTTTTGATATATAGTTTGTGGGGGTACAGCCTACGGTTCGGGCTGTATTAACGATCATTAGATAAATGATCAACTTGGCTGTTGTACAGTTCCAAACCATGATAAAGTCTCCACAGTGTTTTATTCAGTTCAATTCAACTTTATTTATATAGCGCCAATTCACAACATGTTAACTTAAGGCACCTTACAAAGTCAAATTCAGTCAAATTATCCAGACAGTCAAAATGTTTTCTGCCCAAGGAAACCCAGCAGATTGCATCAATGGCTACACGCAGCATTGAGTCCTCCTGAAAGAGCATGTAGCCACGGTGAGCAGTCATCTGCATTGTTAATGACTTTGCAGCAATCCCTCAAACTGAGCATGCATGTAGCGATGGTGGAAAAATACAATACACATTACGCTTGCTGCAATATTATGACGCAAGGTGCAAGGAAAGTTCTGCAGTTATTGCCTTGAGAATAGTGGCGAATGGTGCTGTGAGCTCCTTCCTACTTCCCCAAGCACTGCCTCCAGTCAGCTGCAGCTGCCTCATCCTGAAATCCGCCTGCAGTCAGAGCAAAGAGAGCAGGGAGGAGAGTCACTCCTTTCCCACATTGCAAATGTATCCCGCCCTGGATTACAAAGTGAGATGAATTATAATGTTTTTGGTTTAGTCTTTTCTTTTCTCTGAAATTGTTGCACTAAAAAAATTCCCTGAATTTGATTCACACACAGCTTCAGTCACTTATTTACTTGTTCACTCTATGTGCCTCTGCTAACTGTTGTTTTGGTAAAAAGAAAAATAATAAAAATAAAAAATAAAACTTTTATGTAGTGTGTATTGAAGCAATATATTAAAATTCATAAATCATTTCATAAGGCTCATTTGTATCTTGTTATTTCCTTTTGGACCCTTTTTCTAGATTTATTGAATAGTTGCCTGTATCATGAGCATGGCGGGCCGCCCGTCTTTACGTGCCCCCCGTATCAGGGTCTGGGAGACTTTGTCCCTCTGTGTGGTAGTCTTCTTCTTCCTCCACTAGTTGGGGTCCAGTGAGCATGGTGGCTGGGTCAGGCAAATGTGTTCTCCATCAGTCCTCATCAGCAGGAGGATCGGAGGAACTGGCTGCCAGCACTTCTTTGCCAGAGTGTTTACTCACAGTGGTAACTCTAGCCTCTGAAATGCCGGGTGTTTGTGCCTAAACGTGACTCTGATAGCCTTGTGCTCTGTTCCTCAGATTCTAGCCTGTGCACTCCTGCACCCAAACCCAGCACCCAAACCTGGCAGCAAATCTTCCAGTACACTTCCAGTACTAGGTTCTCTACTCCCAGCTGGCAGCCTTCTGGCTTTGTGGCCTCAGTCCTCCTGCGATCGTGCCCTGCTCACTCTCCACCATGCTCCCCTTCTCAAGACCCAGATCCATTTGACGACTCACCTGCTTCCTGGAACGGAACCCGCTCATTCCTCCCTGGCGGATCTCCACCTGAACCCCAGTAAGCCTTCGATCCTTCTTTTCTGCAATATTCCTCTTTATCAAGTCCCTAACTGTCCATTCCTTCTTTAGAGCATCTGCTGCTCCTGACCCGAGCTCCCATTTCTGGATTCCTGACAAATTGCATAATTGTTTCAATTCATTTTTAAACGACCGTGTTGATCCCCTGAATGTGTTGTGCATGTGGGTTAAATCATTGGCAAAAATCATGACACCTTTCCAGGGTAAGCATTGAATGTTTATTTTTGCGTTTTTTATATATCAGTAAGAATGGTATGGCTGTCAAAATACTTGAGGTCTCGATATAATCAATACTACAAAATGAATTATTCAAAGACACATATTTTAAATGATCTATATAAACTGACCTATTCACATCTGCCCAAACTTGCGCTTCTTCAGCAAGCGGCACATGGAGATACCCCCTTGTCCTCTCTGCCGCCCAGCAACTATATTTTAACATATTTAATCTAAAAGGCAGAGGGATATTTACAGCTTCAGTACTGCACTCTCATACACAACAATGCGAGATGGGTAGATTTCCGGACGCCAGAGAGTGCCCGTTCATTTCTCACATTTCGCAAGTAGGACCAATTGTGTACACCAAGGGCGTGCACAGTATGATATTTGTGTGCCATTCATCACATTGGTGGAGAAGATCATACTATAATGTAGACATGTCAAAGCAGCCACATCTTCCCCTAATCAGTCATTGTGTCCAGTCTAAGTATGTCAGGCTCTGTGTCTCCAATGTCTGTTGTTTGTCTGTTTTTTTTCCATAGTAATAATCAGGGGATACAAAATTAACGGTAGGAATTGGTGGAAATTACAGCTGAGCTGTAGCTGTCAAGATGATACTGTCTATCTAGCACTACCTAAATTTGTTATTACTATATTCCCTGCTTCTTCATCCCTTTTTTTTAGAGCTTTTACATCTTGATGGTGGTCTGAATTTGCTGAGAGGACCAAGGACAATTAGACTGAATGGAAAACAATTGGCTATTGGGAGGCTTTTTTGGAGTGTAAAACAATATTAGAGCCACATTATCATGGTTTATAGAGAACATTGCTCAGATAAACAAAATACCAATCTTCTGCCTTTAGCAATTGGCTACTGATTAATTTTCCCAGCAAAACTCTTCTTATGGTAGTGTACAGCAGAGATACCTAACAGCTCTGCAACGATCATCCATATGCTTGATGGCGGCAAATGTCAAACTGACTTGGAAATTAGTATTTAAGTGTGTCTTGGCACTGGGAACCCTTCAGTTATTTTCCAATAGACTTAGGCAGATTTCATTATCATTCAACTGCTCATTCATAATGTACATTTCAGCAAAATTTTCTTGCAAGGTTCCAGGTAAAAACAGAAGACAAATGAGAAACAAAATAAATATAAGTATTTGTTATTTGTTAGGAATGTAGCGTGCATGAGTGCAAATTGGGCTTTTCATGGTAATAAAATTTAAGTAGGAGAAGGGTGGAATAGCAAAAGGGACTATGAAATAAGGGTATGAATTGTGTTATTACATTGTAACCAATAAACAAGGGCTTTTACCCAGTTACTGTGATTTTCAAATTGTATGTCGTAACCCAAGGGGCATTCGGGGAACACATTCTCAGCCAAGGCCAGTGGCATTTTTTTTAATTGTAATTAAAAGATTGATCTGCTATAAAAAAAAATTTTTCACACACTCATGTGCCAACTCTAAATCTGATTTGATTAAATTTAGCCTTGGAGATTTTGCATAATCTTGTTGACAGATAAACAATGCTTGAAAAATGTTTTCCCCCTGAGTGGTGACTCCAAAAGAGCATCAGTCTTCAGTAAAAGACCACTGCAGTACATTGTGACATTTGATTAACCAAAGGACCAAAATAAGATGATGTGTTTTAATTAGAATTCTTCTTTTATGGCATTAAAATGTGGACATTTAAAAAATAACTCTCTGTAAGTTAGCTAAGGCCTTGTCTAAGTTGATCAAGTTAAAAAGAAAAATCCTTGTCAGCACACCATCAATTCTAGAAATGTATTAATCTATAAGGAGACCTAATACTTGTATAGTAAAGATCTTTACAGAATATTTATGTATTGTGTTTCAAATACATAGGTTAGATATGTCCATCAAACAGGCCACTGCTTCTTCGAAAAAAAGTCCATATTTAACATTTACGGCCATAGTGCTGCATGATGCATGGCCATAAATGTTTTCCTAAATTGTATTATGGCAACAAAAAAGCAACTTTGGCACGCTTGATTAAACCCACAGTTATTAGATGAGCAGGGCTTTATTATTTCTCATTAGGAGTGTAATCATACACCCAATCATGATTTGTTGAATTTTTAGGTCACTTTTCTGGTGTGTCAGTTTAAAAACTATGTTGCACTGTTTTATGATCAATGGTGCCTGTTTGCTTAGTAACTGCTTTATATTAAACATAATGTAGTGAAGATTATATGTTATGGAAATCATACTGAATAAACACAAATGCCATGCTATGCCATAAATGCAGTATTATGAACATTAGTTTACCATATTTTTGATCTTCACTCATGCAAGTGTGATTGTTACCAGGCATTATTGCATTAGTTTGGTGTGGACTGCTTTAAATAGGACCTTAACTAATTTCCCAGTGCAACTTTTGAAGTAATGCAAATTGCATGCGTGTGTGTGTGTCTTCTGAGTAAGAGCTGTGATCACCTGTAACTGTACTATTCTTCTGATTGTAAGTGATAACTGTATGGTGATGGTTTGCTGCAAATGCTTGTATCATTATAGCCCTATCACTCACAATGTATTTTATCTGTGTAGCTCTAAGTTTTAGACCTTTATGCCTGACATTTTGAAATAGCATGGACAACTTCCAGTATGCTGAGACGAGGTGTGAAAGTCTCAGAAGTAGTGCAGTGGAGAAAATCTGGGATATAATGAGATAAATATTGAACTTTTCAATTGTTGGACTATGCTGCACAAGATGTTTGCAGTAATTTTACGGTCATTGTTTGCCCACATTATGAATAACCTTGTTAAGGTCACCATTGTTGTGGGCCAGAAGCTGCATTGGCTAACTCATTACACTATAATGACATGCAAACTCCACCTGAGTGGGGGGCTTTGATTTTTTTCTTCTCTTCTCTCTTCTCTTCTCTTCTCTTCTCTTCTCTTCTCTTCTCTTCTCTTCTCTTCTCTTCTCTTCTCTTCATACATTTCTTTATGTATTGCTGCTAGCTATCTTTAAGATACTACTTAATTTCAATGTGGAATGGAGTAGAAACATAGGAGAGCCGGCAAGCAGAGTTTAACTCCAAGGCTGTTTTTTTCAACTATTATCTTTGCACTATAAACATGGTTCAACATTCTCCTCCACACTTTTTTTAAAAAACGGCTTTTCTCCTGCACTGTTACATTCTAATCCATGTTGCACTCTTTATTGTATGTAGTGTTATTTTATTTCAATTGCAATGTCATTACAGTGTCGTACAGTGTCGACATTTTGTATGCACTCTGTGCATACAAAATGACAATAAAGTTTGTCTAAGTCTAAGTCTAAGTAATAAAAAAAAATATCAGCACAAATCTCATGTCTTGCTCCAGTTCTCTTACAGTCTGACGTTTGCTGAACTCTGCGCCTTTATTTGGAAGGACAAACTTCTCACCAAATACTTCTTTAGATTTGAGTTATTTCTCACCAAGGCACTTTTTTTCTGCTAAATATTTTCTATGAACTATAAACGCACAGCAGGATTAAGGACAGCAGGATAGAAAGGAAGCTGACAGACAACTGGTTAGAGCTAACACAGCTGTGAGATGGACTGAACTGTTTAAATATAGTTTACATTGTGTGTGTGTGTGTGTGTGTGTGTGTGTGTGTGTGTGTGTGTGTGTGTGTGTGTGTGTGTGTGTGTGTGTGTGTGTGTGGCTGCTTGTATGGCAGACTTTGTGTGTCTAGCTGTGAGGCATGGCTAGATGCTGTTTTTGGACCTGATCTCAAGGGAATAAAAGCTTTGGCACTGTAAGACCTCATCAGCTGCCATCAACAGTGGAGAGAAAAAAAACACATTACATGAGATCACAAACACTTACCAAATAAATGGAATGTTGTGATCTGAAGGTGTAGCTGGAGGATGACTGATGCAGGGTAGAGAGTGCTGAAACCTAAACTGTCACAACTAAAGCCAGAGAGAGGTGGAAAACATAACACAACAAACATATTACAAGAGTATGGAAAAAGATAAGAAACCAGTGTAAAACACGTCAACTCGCTAACCTAGCAGGTAAACATAAGGGAATTGTTATTTATGTACTTCATAGCTTCCTAGTTTCACAAACGTTTGGGGCCATTTCACAAATCACAGCATACAGACATGAAAATCATAGGATACAGACTGGTCAAACCTAGCCTTACTTCTTCTACACTGACTGCAGATTCTTTAAGACTCTGTTTCTTGTCTCGTTCTTATAAACCCAAAATTGTGTATTGTCCACTCTTGTAAGCTTTAAAAATAGTTACATTCCCAAACACATGGGAAATAAATGCTTTCCTTTAAATGCGAGCAGTCGCTACATGCATGCTCGGTATGAGGGATTGCTCCAAAGCTGAAGACAATGCAAACGACTGTCCACTACGGCTACCCACTGTTTCAGGAGCAGTGAATGCTGCTTGTCAAAGACTTCATGCAATCTGCTGGGCTTCTGTTATGAATTCCAACAAATGGAAATATAAAAGACCCATCTCTTATCAGCTTTCTACCAGACGTTTAAATGATGAAACACAAGACTGACAAGAAATGCACGAGATGCTGCAGTGGAAAGGAGGCACGGGGGTCAGAGGTCAGCTGTCTGTCCCGGAAATGTCCCAGATTTCTGTGTATCATGATGGAGTAAAAAAGTTTAACACAGCAAGAGGTATTTACCCGGTCCTGCCACTGTCCCGGCGTAGTAGAAGAGCTGAGCTGAATGCACCTTACCCGCCCCATCGGCGTTGCAGATCAGGCAAAACAAACCAGCACCCAGACAGAGACTTTGTGCCCGCTTAGCAACATCAGACACGTCCTTGGTTTTTTATTAGAGAAATGTGGTCACCCCTTAACATCGATGCTGCTATTTCATCAGCGTTGTCCAATCTACCAAATATTAATTATTTAACAGAACACCAGACAATGGCTTTGAAGGCTTTTGTTAGTGGAAACGGTGATTTCGGTTTCAATGTTGTTTTCGATGTGAGTGGTTGAAGTAGCACATCAGTAAAGGAGACAGACAAGTGGTTTATCCAATCATATGCTAAGGTTTTTGATAAGGCCCCTCCTTCTGAAATACATCTCCAATGGAGCAATCCTAGATGGATGTGTGGAGCTCTGCAGAATGAAATCCATATGGCGAGAGTCGAGTTAGCTCATTCCAGCTCATTCTGTTTGTACGGCCTGCAGTGTACCAAGATACTCCCTCCTTGTCTTAGAGAGTATGTATATATATATATATATATATATATATATATATATATATATATACTTGGAGTACTGTTGGAAGAACACATTTTGTAGGCTTTTGGGATTTTTGTAGCTTTTTGAGAGCTTTCTGGGGGTACCTCGGGTCTCAGAGCGACATTGAAGCTTTTATCAGCTAGTTTTCATTTCTGCTTTTTAGAAGTGCCTGACGAAGAAGCCTTTTTTGAATTTTTGTCTTCTTTTTTTTATAAAACCTGATTTTTGTATCTGTTCTTATTAATCTTTAATACATTTAGTCCTTTTTGATCACATTTTATTTACTCAAAAACTTTGTTTCTTGGAGTTTTTCTTTGTTAAGTGTCCTCCAAATATATATTATATAATGATATGAGATATTAGACAATGTATAATACTACCCACCTCTTCAGACATTTTGTCAGGTTATGTGTCTTCCAGCTGCTTTGAGAGTGAAAGTGCGCCGTTGCTGGGGGTTGCAGCCGGGACACGCAGAGGGCAGTCAATGTTTACAACAGTGCTATTTTCAAAAGGTCTTGTGGGGAGAGCATCACTTAAACATTACTTAGTGCTACTTTAAGGTCTGCTCGTGATTAAAATGTAAAAGGTCGATTTGATAAATACTATAGATTTAGCAGTAAATTTAATAAAATCATAAAACTCCAGATAGTTTTCCTCCCAGAAAACAAATGCAGCTGGTCCTCCAGGTACACCTCAGAAAAGAAAACAAACATGATTAAACAATCAGGATGAATCCCTGCACACAAAGGTGCCGTAACAACCCCGCCCTCAAAGCGTACGTTCCCACATGTGAATCCCGAGCAAAAAGAGAGAATCCAGAATCCATTCCTTTTGTTTAAATACAGGGGGACGCCCATCTTGAAGAACAAGTCACAGCAATACCATTGTCCAACCTGTATCTCACTTCTCCATCAAGGTATTTGTGCTTTTCAATGTTCACCCTATAAAAGCATTATTTAGTTGGCTTGGTCTGTCCAACATCGATGCCATATTCCAATAAATCTGTTCAGCCAGGTGTGTCTGAAAATAAAGTGCTATGAGTCAACTCCGCCAATTGTTTAAAACGAGGTTCAGGCAGGTGTGACAACAAAACATCCAACTTATGCAGTGACTTAAGGTGCGTCTCACACCGGATATGAATTCGGCCACAATGTCGGCACTTTTGCATGCTGTTGCTCACATATCGCTGGCAGTCCACTTGGCAGGCAACGGCAAATGTACAGTGGAAGACAAGCCTGTGTACAAGTACTGTAGTACAATTACGCAATCTAATTATGCTTTCACTTAAGTACTACTCCAGACTCCTCACTCACTCTTTTGCAGGCTTGGTCTGCAAAAGAGTGACTCATTACTACTTGTCGTGGTAGTAATAAGTCATACAACTCAGTGTGATCACAGATTGTCACTATCAGCTTTTCTTCAGTGTTGAATGAAAACTGCTTAGTTTTTGCCACAGTCCTTCACCTCACGTCACGGCCACATCCAGTTCCTGATTGGTGGTCGTGACTCGACAAGACACAAAAGTTCAGATTTTATAACTCCACCAACTGTCACTTTACATCCAACGCAGGTATCGTGTCGCTCTGGCTTTGCTTTAATCGCCAAAATCACACCCTTTGCATCACTAGAATTGCGTCTGTTGCATTGCTTAGCGTCGCATCGCTCCTGTATTGCACCCGCACATATAGATAACATGTAAACCTGTCGTTCTGGCTGCCACATTAGTGTTTGGTGTGAAGGCACCTTCAGAGTTGTTAAGGTGACCATGCGCAATTGTGCTGTCCATGGTGCACAAATCTGACCAGGTCAAGACTATACATCAGACTCACAAGCGTAGTAAGGTGTAGTAGGTGTAGTAACGTCTGGTGGAAACACTCTAATGCGCTTTGACTTTCTACATGATGCTGTAGGTTTGTTGTGCTTATCATGGAGCTGTTTTGATATCTGAGCGAAAAGACATAACAGGAAATTAGTGCCTTGATCAGACTGGATTATTTGAAGCAGCTGGATAGCGAGTGCTTTGACACATTACAGTAAGAAAATAGCATGCCCCGGATTTGGATCTTAGCAGCGGCCCCACACAATAAATAATTACGTGCTGAAAGGGTTCAGAGGCAGTAGGTATTGGGGACAAGAGAAACGGCTTTGAAGCTTGACTTGGATGGGCCGTTAACTGACAAACATGACAAGTCCTTTTGTAAGAAGAAATTTCCCTCTTCAAACAAGGCCAAAAACAATGCCTAAGGACACGATCATAGGTTTTGCTCACCCCAACATGTCCAGCTCATCACATACCACTTTCCACACTGCATGGTGAAACTTTGATGGAACAACAATCTGAAAAACAGAACTTTCATCCAAATCAACCTAACAAGTTGTTACCTAAAATCACAGAGACCTTATCAATACGTAACACCGGGCGCACTGCTAATGCCACCTCACCACCACAAAGCTCATATTCTAATGAGACTATGTAGTGGAAGACACAGAACATTTAGACCCATAGCTTACACAGGGACACGACTGCTGGTTTCAGATTCTTCAGTGTAGTGGCCCAGACTTAATCAGACATCAACAGAATGCAATCAGTATTTCCAATGGCTATCTTTGTGACAGTAATTACACACTTTGCCACAAAATCCGGGTGCTTTATGCGCAACCCTGGGACAACTAAACAATTCCCTACATCCACCACAAGAACCAGTGTTTGCGGACTTGTGCAAATCATAGTCATCCGCCAATGCAGCCATCGTAGCTACAGTCTCAGCTTTTTGTTCACAAATGTATGTGGCTACTGTGTCAGGAACTGAGTTCTTAAACTGTTCTAAGATAACTAACTCATTCAACTGTACGAACGTCATGACACCTGCAGTGGAGCATTTTCAGATCCCTGTCAAACTCTAAATGACTTTGCACAGCAGTCTTCTTACAACATTGAAACCTTTGCTAATAAGCTTCAGACACCAATTTATATGCTTTAAAAATGGCAGGATTTACTTTAGCATAAATTTGGCTAACAGAATCAGACATAGTAGAAAAAAAAACTGTTGGACACGGCTCACAAGCACACATTGCAACAGCATGACCCAGGTGGAATCTGACCAGCCATTGGCCTCGACATGCTCAAAAATCAAAAAACAAGTTTGGATCATGATTATCAAATGTAGCCAACAAATGTAGATTACCAATCACATCAAAAGACACTTCAATGTCAGTAGAAGCCGCAGGAGATTGCGCTCAACTTTAACCATACTTTGTTTCACCAGATTCAACCTTGTGCATTCAATCTCCAATCTGGTTTGTGCCATCTAAAGTTGTGCTATTAGTTTAAATTCATCATGCTCCAACTGCAGCAACAACAACTTCCTTTATTGCTCAAACGTTAAGCCGGGAGGTAATGTAACAGATGCACTCAGCAGGTGACTGCTTAAAAACATATTTTGCATTCAAATTTGCTATCAACATAGCCTTGACATTTTACTTAGAACGACGACCATCAATCTCAACACTGTAGTGCTTACCTATTCACAATAACTGCTCTTTAGTACAGTCATTCAAAAAGTCCTGTGAGGGACAATCAAACAACTCAGAGGCAGTTTTCATCCTTGCAGGATTCCGGTTAAATAAATAAATGATAGGTGTGCAAAAATGAAAGGCAGATGTCAAAACGTACCTATCAACAAGCTGATTCCTAGTCTTCACGCATTTTGGTGGCAGGTTGTTATGCACCAAATACCAGGGGCATGTAAGGCAATGTATACAGGTGGCTCCACAAAAATCCCCAGGATGTGCTCCCTAGATAACTGTGTAAGCAGTGTCTGAAATTAACTTCCTGATTCATCAGCCAAGTTGGCCAGTAGATGTAAAAATCAACCGGCCAGGCATATCGGCCAAAATATTAATCCTGACCCGACCTCTCAATTTTTATCAAAAGTTAAGAGTGAGATTATGTTAATTTTCGCAGGCGTGGCTGGGGGCGTGGCTGACTGGACCCTGGAAGAGAAATCTTTTTTTTTTCCTGACTTTGATAAGAAAATATGGTAGTTGATTATAAAAGGCAAAATATGAATTATCAGATTCACATCCAGGCAATGAAAACACTACAGATTATCATTATTCTATCCATGTTGGTCTCATGTTTGAATGAGGCGAAGTTTCATCAAGCTTATACGGTTCAACATTTTCCCCTCAGCTGCAACACTTAAAGCACACAGGGGTTCATGGTGCATCTTTACTAATGAGCCAGCTGCTGTATTTTACCCTCGTGTGCGGCATGCGAGGGATAAACAGTGGGGAAAATGCATAAATGAAGACTGTAAAGGGCTCCTTTAGAGGGAAGAGAAGGAATAATGGGTCTGAGCTGAAGTCCCTGATGTTACAAGTTTCTTAAAATGACCCTTAAAAGTGCGCATTTAAATTACATGTAACGTAATTTTGCGCAATGCACCACGCCCACCGAAGCACCACTGGTTCTGTGTGATTAAAAACAAAATAGCATAAAACACAGCTACTGACTCTCCTATTGATTTTAATTGGGACATTTTGGTACGAGTGGAAGGACATTAAATGTAGTGATTCACGTTTTGAAGGCTGGCCGCTGATAAAAGCACCTGGCTCCAAGGGAAGGGAGGAGAGAGGAGCAGTTGGAGCGTTGAGGCACAGAAACACTGCGCATGTAGTTAAAAAAAATGCAGAATAAATAAGAACGAAACTTATAAACAGACTAAGTGCCGTTTTAAACTGCATCTGGTAAGCAGATATTTCTGATCCAGAGTGCAGCCATGACTGGTTCTGATAGAAGGCTTAATCTGGCAGCCACTTTCCCCCCTTGCCTCATGCTTTGCACTTTCACCACTGGTTAAGACCAACAAATCATAACTCTGATCGCTTTTCCTGCTGCTCTGTTAACATGAACTGCAGCAGAAATAAACTTTGAAAGAAGCTGAACCAGCTCCGCAGAAGGCAGGGTTTAGAGCTCTGGATGGACAGAGCTGTGAATGGAGCAGCCGCAGCTGATTTTGTTATTTAATGCGCGAGAAATGTGCCATGTGTTGCATGTGAGAGTGCGAAGTTAGGGAAATGCGTGTGTCACAAGTTGAGAGCCCTGATCCTGACTGACTCCTGCTAAATATCTCCATATAATCCTGCTACCTGATTAGCCTGAGCAAAAAGCTAGTTGTTAGCAAACGGACACGATGTAGTTCCTGTCGTTCTCACGTCACGTGTGAGTGTTTGCGTACGTGTGTGTTTGTTGTCATATGAGCTGAAACATAAAGAAGAATCCACTCAAATGATGACTGAAAAACACAATTTATTTGGTATAAACACTTACTCGCCAAGTGGCAGCTAGCCCTCTGAAATTCAATCGCCATACGGAAAATTTACTCGCATTTGGCGTCTGGCGAGTGTTAATTTCGGACCATGTGTAAGCACATTTAACAGTAACCACCTTCCAGCGACATGACGCAAAACAAAATGCCTATATGCCTATACCTGGGGTCCAAGCTTCTCCATGATAAGAACAAATGCATATATTTAACTCTTCATCCACCTTGATGAAAACAGTGAAGAGAAATAATGCACTGTTCCAAACCCAACAAAATCAGGACACCACCAAAATAATACTCCAAGCCATGTCTCCAGAAAGAACATTTCTCACCACAAACAAAGGGAAACGCAACAAAAACCCAGATGGGAGATCCCAACCAATCATCAGGCTGACATTAGCAAGAGGGCGATCCTTACCCAAAATCAGGCCAAACAAGTTCCCACCCAGAGACTCACCACACAATCTGACAAATATATAGACCAGGTTCAACTGACGAGCCCCCACTTGGTTACTGCCTGGCTCTCTTAGCCAGAACAAAAGATCAAAGAGACATGGAGTTAAAGATGTCTTTATTGAGCCCCAAAAGAAAACAACACATTGAAGCTGCAGCCCATAGCTGGTGGCATGGCCACAGCAGAAAGCAGGTGGAGTGAGTGGGGTGGAGCATACACAACAATGCTCAGCTGTGGTTTGGGTGTTTTGTCTTTGGGATGAGCCAGTTTTTGCCTGAGAGTGTTATTAGGTTTGAAATTAACTGGTATGCGGTGTTTGGAGAAAATTCTCCTGAGTTTCTCAGAAACCTGACACATATGGAATGACAATGTTTTTGCGTCTCTATGGTTTCGCCTCAGTGTTCGATTCAGTGTTGTGTAAATGTGGTTAAATGAGGTTACAGTCATAGACATTTGTGGTGCACTTTACATAATATTTTTCGAACATATAATTGCCTTAACTATAGCCTGAAGATATTTCTCCCATTTTATCTTTTTTACTTGTAGCTAATGAATATGTGAATATTTGAAAAAATATTCTTGTATGATTTTTCTTCTTGTTTTACTGTGTAAATCTGGGCTTTGGAGACTGAAGGATCCCCATCCTAGTTCTGTACCACTGCTCTGTTAATAATTTCCATTGACAGAGGCATAATGTGTTGCTTTTTTTTTTTAGACATTCTAGCGTAATACATGTTGTTAGGCAGGTTTTATTTAAGCAGATTATTGATGGCATAGATCTGATAATTATCAGGCCTGGGTGTTATTAGTGAAACTGAACCCCCTGAAAAATGTTAATCACACTTTGTTTGGATAGATGTTTCCCCCCCTGACATTGTTTTCATTGCTTTGTATATATAGTATGATTATTTTTGTCTGATATTAAAATTTGGTTAACGCCCTAAATTAGATAGTTGTGACAAAAAAGCTGAAATATTTTTACATAGGTCTGTAAATTGGTAATGCCTTTCTGAGCAACAACTGAAGTTAATCAAATAAGGTTTTTTTATGTAAATGAAGGAGAACATTATATGTAGTTTAAACATGCTGCTCATGCAAGGTTTTAAGAAAATATTTTTTTTTAACAAAAAACTGTTAATCTACCAACAAATATTATTTATTATTTAACATCTGTCCATTAACATGTAAAATGTTTAAAACATACAAATATACCTTACAGTGTCAACAAACAGATCAAACAAAATGACAACAAACAACAACAAAAAACACCAGCAATTAATTATTCTAAATGTACGTATTACAAGGGGAAGAAAAATAAAATATGTTTAAAAAAATCATGTAAGGATGTTAATGCAACAACAGAGTAAAACAAGCATGGATATGATATAGCCAGAGGACCAGAGAAGAGAAGAAGGCTTCTTTAATAGATTAATGGTAGTCCGATGACCCAAATAAGCAATGAGTAGTCAACATTTTGATTAAAGTTTAGACAGGCTCCTTACTCCTCTAATCTCTGCTTTATTTTCTGACCCCAATAGGTTTTTCTTTTGTATGTGTGAGTAATTATTCTGCACAAAAATTAACATTAATTGCCATCATTGTGGGCTGTACAGTGCCACCGTTTGTAGTACTGTAGCCCTGCAGCAGGTCCTGGATTCAAAATAGGGTCTTTCTTCCTGGTGTTTTCCCTTGCCATGTGTGAGTTCTCTCTGGGTCCTCTAGCTTCCCCCCAAAAACATGACTGATAGGTTAATTTATCTCTGTGAATTGTCCTTAGATGTGAGTGTGTGTGTGTTGTTTGTCCTGTGTGTCTCTGTTGATGTTGCTCTGTGATGGATTGGAAACCTGTCCAGGGTGTACTCTGCCTCTTGTGCAGTCACCGCTGGAGCCCCCCTTGACCCCACATGGATAAGCAGGTATAAATAATGGCTGGATGGATGCTATCAATGCTGTTGTCTTTACCATCTGATCACACTGACAGAACAAATGTTAAAGATTCATACTTTTGAGCATAACATTTTGATTCAGAGCTATCTGAGTTAAGCATACAGACTGTGGAAAAAAATTTAAGCAGTTTTCTCCATTGTGCTTTGCTCACGTTCAAAAAAAAAAATACAGGTGAAGCCCACGGTGCTGTGACAAAGCATTGTCATAGTCTGACAGGTTCTCCAGCTAATTAAAACCTCTGACTCATTCTGTTCCCTGATCACTCCTCACAAAGACTCTTGAGTGGCTTCAATAAGCACGCGCAGGCTTAAGTGAATGTTTACCTCCCCTAATGACTATCTGTCTCAACGCTGAGCAAATGGAAGTGCTTTGGTCCTTCACATAACTTACTGAGACTACAGAGACTCACAGATGAGTCCCCTGCAGAATGTTTTTGGGCCAGCTATATGACTACAAAAGGCCATTTGCAGGTTGTCATTATTTTTTGCTGAGTGTAATAATTGCAGAACAGCGTTGCAATTTGCTAATGCACTAACACAAGGAAAGGGGTAAGGCAGTGTTCTCACCTCTTCTCTGCTGGGAGATTAGGCTCTTTTTTTTAAAAAAATGGATGGAAGAGTCTTAAGTACTTTCATGTAATAATAATAATAATAATAATAATAATAATAATAATAATAATAATAATAATTAATTAATTATTGTGTTTATCATATTTATATATTCCCTTACACTGGCAAACTAATGAGTAGTTAAGAGATGAATCCTTGTTGATGTATTTCATTATATAGCACCAATTTATACCAATGTGTCATCTTTTTTTTTGTCTATTTCCAATTCAGTTTTAAACCTGTTAAAATAAAGAGAGAGAAAATATATATATATTTACAGTCAGGTCCAACATTTGTCATGGTCCTGAAATATAGCAATTTTGTATTGTGTTTATATTCATAAGTAGTTTATTTATTATATTTTGCTTATTTTTTCATTTTGAGCATTTTGAATGTTAAAAGAAAAACATACAAGAAAAAGAAAAGAAAAAAACATAACAGCTGCAAATATACACAAACAACAACAATAATAAAAGAGCAACAAATTTTGTTTAGCACAAATAGGAACAGGAAAATGTGTGAATTCCTACCCCTTTCTTTTTTTTTTACATATTCAAAGTCTATCTCTCCCTTGCACACAAAAATAACATACAACTATTTACACATTAGATAATAAAATTAAGGACAAAACAAAATGTGTCTATCCGACTCCATTTCAGTTGCTCACAGTTAAAGCAAGAAAACATAACTTCACTTCTAGTTTCGTCCATGTACTACCACATATCTCCCAATCAACTTTTCATTGTCTCATGTTTTTTAACTGATTTATGTGATTGCATGGTATAAAGTCATTGTCCAACCTTATCCACAAATCCACACACACAAATATAGAGAGATTCTTAGCAGTTATCTGGAATGTTTTTTTTTAACATCTCCAAATAAATTTTAATTTCCTGTCAGTGAAAATGTTTTGAATATTTGGAAGTAAAGTTTTTCTTGACTTGAACATGACTTGTGCAATTATGAATTTGACTAAGTCCCAAATGTTTTAAATTGTAAAAGTTTATATTCCCTAAATGCCACATTATTTATAATTCTAATTCCTTTCTTTTCAAATATGTACAGTGGTTCTAGATCGCTACACATTACCTAAGATATGGTAAATGCAGCAATGCATACAAAATAAACAGTGATTTATGATCCAGCATGTATACCGCAGTTTTCAATCATTTTGTTTTCACTTGGTTAGTTTGTTTCTAGCAGATGTTATGGTCTAAGGTCAGACCTAGATATTTTACTTCAAAAGCTTTGCAGATCAACGTCAATAGTTATTTTTATTACTGTTTGTGTATATATTTTATTTTCAAATAACATGAATTTATTTTAACCCAGGTTTAAGAACAGTTTATGTTAAGCCAGTATTTTATTTTTTACAAGCACTGTTGTGACCACTGCCAAAAGCTGCTGCAAATTCTTACCAGTGCAAAAATACTGCGTCATCTGCAAAAAAATCTTATGAATTATATGTCAATAAGTTTGATAGATTGCATATTAATTTATGTATAAGATAAACCGCTTGGGCCCCTGCAGAAGCCCACTGGTTAGATCCAATAATGATGACTTATGATCACATTTGCACAAATTGCTGTCTCTTTTTCATAGCAACTTCTCTATCAGTTTAACATTACTCCCCTAATTCCACATCTCTCTAATTTCATAAGCAATATTTTATGGAGACAGAGTCAAATGCCTTCAGTAAGTCTATGAATACTCCGACCGACAGGCAATGAGAAGAACAAAGTCAAATAAACTTTAGATGCTTCTTTTGGATGTTTCTTTCTGAAACAGACATGCAGACACAGAAAGACTTGGTGAACTCAATTGGAGTTCAGATTCTGATCACTATCATCGAAAATAGGTTCAGTATTCAATTCTCACTGTTCACTAATTTTTTAACCTCTAGGCAAATTTCTTAACAAAGTTGTTAATCTTAAGGCTGAGTATGAGCTTTGAGATGGTGAAGTTTTATGATATCAACATACAAAGATGAATAGATGGTTAATTTACCCTTTGGGTCTATGTGTATTTCATTATCAGTACTTCTACTGAAATACAAATAATTTCAGAGGGTAAAGTGGAGTCCAGTTACATACTGCTGCATCCAACGCATTACAAACTTCAAAGTAAAAATTCCTTTGCAGTTTACAAAATCCAAAGCCCAGCTGGATAATGTATGTCAGAATATAGCTGCCAAGATTCAGCTTTTGTGATATTTGGCTACCAGGGCTTCAAAAGAGCAAAGGTTCACTCCCTGTTACAGTTCACCGCTCAGCCACTGTGACCTGCACATTTTGCACACCTTCCTCGAGCGTTAATGAGCACTTTTCAGTGACATTGTCTTTGATCCCTCTCCCTCTTTGCACTTGGTTTACATCCACGTGGTCCAGACGGACAACCTTATGTTGCATCAATTGGCAATCAATTCTCCTGCCTCGCCAGTCTCTCCTGAAAACGAAATAAACAAGCCCACTTGCTTCAGTGCACACTCCAGTGTTCTACATATAGGAAATCATATTCTGCTCTTGTGCACTGACACTCTCAAACTGATGAATGATTTATTTGAAATTGTAAATATGAAGTATGGGGACTTTGCTTCCACTCTGCTCATATGAGTTTTGGGCCTCTGAAAGCGATGGTGCTCCAAGAACTGCCTAAAATGCTGTTTGAAGCTATGCAGGTAATGAGCCATGAGCTATCCACTATCTTTTATTCAAAACTTTAAATAAAAAAAAAAACGTTGTGTGTTTGCAGACAAACAAGAACCGGTCAACCAGCAATGCAGTGTAAAAGTATACTGAAGAATAAAATTCCCTTTATTCAGAAACAACACAATAGACCAAAGACTGTCTGTTTCTATTAGGTAGTTGTCCTTCACAAGTCCTCATTGCTGCGAGGCAGGGTCAGAGGAAAAAGGCACCCAATCCCAGGACATGATGATGAAACCGTGACAAATCAACTCATTCTTTCACTTCAGATTTTGCAAGTCGCTGCGCCACGGGATTTCAGCCTCTCTTTGAGTTTAGAAGCTGGCGAATCTGGAGACTCAATGGTGTTCATTTCTCTAATCCAATCCCTGTATAAAACCTCCCTTTGAACGTCTGCTGAGAAGCTGAAAGGCAGCGCATATCCTTCCCTCGGTTCGCGTGCTCTCTGCCTCTATGATCCACGCTCGGTGTCCGACGCACAGGCGCGCGGATAGAGCAGATCTAATTAAGTTTGCTGATGGTAAAAGTGATGATTATTGTGGAGCATATAGGGACGTAGGAGGACCAAGGCATAGGAGATAACGAGAATAACTCCGGGGTGGTGTATGTGTGTGTGCGCGCGCGCGTCTCTGTGTGTGTGTGTGTGTGTGTGTGTGTGTGCGTGCGTGCGTGTTGGGGGGGGGGGGGGGTCGTGAACGCACTATGGTAATCCTCCTTTCTCCTCTTCTTCCTCGTGAAGATGAAGATCGTCGCCTTAATTAACGACATTATTCAAGTAACTTATTCTGTTGGATTTATATATGAGATAAAATCAGTTTTAACAACCAGCACTTAGACTTTCCTTTGTGCATTTTAATAATAAACCAGATCCCGCTCACCAATTCTTTCCTTGTCATAACCCGCATCTCTCTTTTAAAAAAAGAATCTGCTTTAATTCAGTGCTTAATTTGTTGTAATAAAGTGGTTTAAGTCTTCTAATTTGCTTTTATCATTTATAGCTGTAATCCGTAGACAGGGTTTCTTTACATATGTCCCTGTTGTATTTATTGTATATTAATACAGACTGCAGGTGCCCTCCATCGGTTCTCTAAAACGAAGCACCCAGTTCACCATCAACTGACCATCCTCGCATGCAGCCTGCCCTCCACCCCCACTTCTGAACGCCTCCTACTCTCACTTCCTCCAGTTACGTCCCAGCCAACCGGGAGTATTCTCGCTGCTGGAATAAATTAAATTGCGGCGGTATGGGCATAGGAGGGAGAGAGAGCGCGCCCTGAATGCCATTCACACATCCCGCGCGCTGGGGAGCTCAGTCACCGTCAGGATCATCGGGGGTTCTCCGTGCGCTCCGCGTACGCCCCAAGAGCGTCGTCTCCAATCAACAGCGACCTGGCATATAGGACAGCCGCTTACCCCGCTTCAATGGACTTTGTTCGTTTGCTCATTAGGAAGATGCGTTAAAATTATTAGTACACCTGGAAGAGCCGAATCTCTTACACATCACGTCCGCAGCAACTCACTTGGAGAGCACTTGAGAATCCTTCCTGCTGAAGCATCTCCAGCGCTTCTCCGCTGGAAACATAACGTTTTCTTTCTTTTTTTCTTTTTTTTTAAGAGAGGAGGAGTTCTGGATTCATCTTCTGTTTAGTTCAACTTGCGTAGCCCTTTTTAGGGCGCAACATATCCGATCATACTTTATCCGATGCCCCCCAGTATACGCGCCCCGCTGAACAGAACTTCGCGGTCCTATGAGAGGATTTTGCGGAGATTTTTTCTCGACCAGCCACGGACCAAAAGACTTACAGAATAAGGTAACGGCACAATAGTTGAAGTATAAAAAGTTACTTAAGCGCAACATAATAATCTATTGTAACAGTAGATGGGATGTCATTAGCCCCAGGTAGTTATTTGCCACGCACAATTTTTTTTTTTTTTTATCACGATATTCCAAGTAAAATTGCATGTTTTCTTTCTTGGTCTCAATCTTGCTTTCTGTCCTTGAATCAGGACTCATTGTGATTGAAAGGAGAATGACGAGTCACCGGGGCCGGGGGAAGCACCATGAGTGGCCCGTGCACCACCACTAGACTGACGGCCCTCATGTTTCTATGGAAGTGGTTGACATTAAGCCTGCTCGTGAGCTGGTTGTCAGGAGGGGCCAGTGCCGCGGACACCACCGGCGGTGGCTTCAGCGGCTCAAATGGACACCTGGGCTGGCTCCTGTCAGAGAAGGGTCCTTTTCACAACTCACAGGAGTTTGTTGATTTCACAGAACGCTACCAGCAGGGATTCGCAACCAAGTACAAAATATACAGGTAAGAAAGGAGAGTTTGCATATCTAAACAGCTTTAAAAGGAAAACATTTTGTGAATCTCATTCTGAATAGGAAAAAAAAAAGAACAAAAAACATAGAGGGAGTGCTGTCACTTTGGCTCGTTTTGTAGCCATGCCTTGAGGGAAAAGGGGTTGTTCATCAAAGCATAGGCGAGAGATGACACTATGCTTTTCTTTTCACCACAAAAGATGCAGATTTAGGAGGTGGCAAACAGAGGGATGAGGGACTGAGAAGATTACTCCGTGGAGTTTTGCATACAAATGAAAGCTCTGCGTGCATTCTGCATAGATCCCAGCTTCTTTTGCTGTGGCTGCTTGCCTCCTTTTTAGTAGGTAGCAGAGACATATGGTTGGAGTATGATACAAACTCTAAATGGTGCATATCAGTGGAAGCTCAAAGTGGAGATACCACAGGAGGGTTTGAGCAAAGCAGTGGGACGTTACAGATATCAGACTGAGCCTGTTGATGTGTGACAGTGGGTAGACCGAGTGGCTTTAGAAGTGTGTGGTGGTTGTGTGCAAAGACACAGTGGGGTATTGTCTGAAAGCTTCGTTTAATGTATTATGGTATTTTTTTTTTCTTTAGACCAGAGGAGAATTTAGTGCGACACAAAGTTTATCCAAGTGTATTCAGAAAATATATAATGTCACACAGTTGGCCATATCATTTGAGTAAATGACAGAAAAATTCCAAAAATAGTGGTGTATTTTAAACATCAAATTGCAATTGAAGATTGTTATTAAAAAAAAAGAATAAATAGTTTACAATCACAAACCCCTTTTTGATGGACAACTGATTATAGCATCGCCAGTCAGTTGGCCTCATATTGGATTCCACCCCCCTTTATTGACTCTAATCTGTCATTTGCAGGTCAAATAATTAACAATCACATGTAATTTCCTATTCAATAAATGAAGGGAAACTAAGAATCTCCACCATACTTTGTATAAATACGTCAACCAATAGCATAATCCTCTGATCCACTTGTTAAATAAAAGTTTCATAAAATCAGGTCAAGGTTTGGGACGAAGTTAATATTGATATCCCTCCATTATTGTACGATGTAGAACTGCTACATCTATCATAAAACCTCCACCACATTGTTCTCTGTTTTATGTGATTTTGTCCGTAGAAGAAAAAAAAACAATTGCAGGTCAGCTCTCAAAGGAAACCTGAAACTCAATTTTGGCCAGTACAAAGCCTAATTGGTGCATCTCTACTGTAAATGTACTCCTGAGCGTTCAAGTATTATAAGACCGTTAAACATACTTGATGTTAATAGTCCAATAGATTTTTTTTCTTGTTTTGTCCTTGGGAGAGAAAGACATCTGAGGCGCTTGAACACCAACACTGAACCCAGGGCTCTAGACCAATTTGGTTGCACATGCAACCTAATTTCTCAGTGGTGCAACTAAAAAAAAAAAAAAAAATCAGAAGTTGCACTAGTGGAAAATGATAATAATAAAAAATCCATCCATCCATTTTTCTATACGCTTATCCCTGTTGGGGTCGCGAGGGGTGCTGGTGTCTATCTCCAGTTGTCATTGGGAGAGAGGCGGGGTACACCCTGGACAGGTCGCCAGTCTATCCTATGAATTAATATACAAGACAGATTTATACATTGTCCTTTCTTGAAGCAAACTAAATGATTAAGTTATTTCCACAACACTGTCATTTCTGCCTCGACATGGACATGCCTCGCGGTGGAGTTCAGCCCTGTCACGCAGACGCTGCGCCTCCCTCCCTCTGCTGCCACTCACTTGATCAAAACAATGAGGTTCTTCTGGAAGTCATAAACATTGCCAAAAACGAAATGTTGTGAACAATATCGCATGCTAGCTGTGCTAGTGCTAACTAATGCTAGAAAACTAATGTTACAGAGCAACATATAAAAGCATGTGATAACGTCCAGTATATGAAAAAGTGAAGTTGTAAACTTCCAGGACAACATAAGGTAAAGCTATCAGTGTAAATATTAGCCTTATACATAAAAAAAGCTCAAAGGTGGTTCTCTGTCGGCCCAGTCAAAATCCACTTCTCAGGTGCTAAGTTCTGAACCATGTAACACCTGATTCTGCTGCATTATGGAGAAAAATGCAGGATGATTGGTCGGCTAGTATATAGTGAAGCAATGAAACAAACCTGTTGTAGCTGATAATAACACATGGTGGTTATGGTGGAGCTACACTGAAGCTGACAAATAGAGCCCCTCCAAAAAAAAAAAAAAAAACAAGTACGAATCCATAGCAGCCTATTCTGCTGCAAGAGCTGATCACAAAGAAAAGACAATCAAAGACAATATTCAGCAAAAGTACCACAGAGACAGGAGTTGTGTAGGGCTGCTGCTGAATATCTTTTATTTGTTTACGCTGTAAAAATATGATTTGCATAGGCCAGATCCATGTTTGTTTTGAAACTAAATTTAAATAAAAATATAATGACCCTCCCTCAGCGATATGTTTTATATGTATCAACAGCAAACTGACAGAAAAATGGGGTCACATAATGGCTCACTAAAGATAGGCAATTATACTAATAAAAAAATTACATGACTGAATCAATGGTGCGCACACACACACCCACACACACACACGCATATATATATATATATATATATATATATATATATATATATATATATATATTGTTTCAAAGTTTAAATTTCATCTCAGTGAAGCACTTTAAGCACAAACACTTTTTCTAGTGGTAAAAGATCTTGTGGGATTGTGTTTCAAATAAAGACTTTATGTTAACATTGTTAGTCATTAACAATTTAATACTGTCTATATGAACAGTGATTTATACATAAATATAAAAATGGCAACCTCCTAAACTGCGTTGCTAAATGTGATTTTGTTGCACCTGACATTTGTGCTAGTGCGCCTAAGAAAGAAAAATGTAGTCGCACCAGTGCACCCAGAGTGGAAAGTTAGTCTAGAGAGCCCTGGAAACCCAGACTGATTAAATCCTTTTAGGCTGGTGGTTCAGCAAACATCTGTGTCAGGCAGTGTGACCTACACACACTGCATACTGTATCTGAAAGAGCCAAATCTTGTTTGTTGGTGTATGTTTGTTGCTGTGAGGGATGGATCTTTGTATATCAAATATTAAGTTAAAAAAATCACTACTTCACTCTATTTTTGTATGTCCGGTTAAGATTAAAAAATTCCTCTGATTAGTTTAAATCCCCCTCCCTGGAAAATTTTATGTCTATGCCAAACTAAATGATGACCTTGTTACTGTACCAAAATTGTAGTGCTTTGTTTACCCACCAGCAATCTTCATCAGTGGACGCTATGCAGGTTGATTGAGCAAAACTCGCTCTGTAAAGATGAGTGTCTGTACTTTTAGCTGTACGTGCAAGTAAGTGTTTTGATAATCTGTGCCGAGGGTGTCGGCCACTGTTCAGTGGGAGGGCTGTTGCCAGATGAACGGAGGCTTGACTGACACTGGCATTTTGCAGCTGACAGGGGCAACAATGCCAAGCAAAGAAAGAGAATGTAGCTCTGTTTGCTTCCCTACATCCATCATTTCCTCCCTTCTTACATCTCTGCTGGTGTCCTCTTTTTTTTTTTTTTTTTTTTAGAATGGCAGACCTTGTTCTCCCCTTCTCGCTTTCTCATTTTGCACCTCAGCTAAGGCATGAAAAGCTGACAGGTATTAGAATTCATTAGTTAAATTGACGCGGAAGATTGACTAATTTACATTCTAGAAATCTAAACATATTTTACCATTACTTTTGTATGGAAAGTTGTGCACCCATGGTTTACAATGTAGTTTTTTGGTTGTTGCAAGAATTAGCGAGAACTCTAGCTGACTACAGCAAACTATAGTCAGAGATAAAATGAAAAGGTTATATAGCATCTCGGTAAAGTAAAAAGATAATGTTCCCGCATTTGCATCTGCTTTCCACTGCCTTAAATAAAAAAACAACCTTTTAACGCTTTAAATATATTGCACCTTTAACACCACCATTCATCAAAAAGCAATCAAGGATGTTGACGAATGAAGAGATCACAGGGTTTTTTTTTATCTGGCGGAAGAAAAGACTCATGATTTCAGGAAGAAAAAAATAATGGGATTAAAGTCATTTATAGGTTTTGCTGTTTGTTTGTTTTGGGCCTGTAAAGTGGAGCAGTTTTCAGCATTGCTGCCTTGCAGAAAGAAATCCCCGGGTTTTCAATCTAGACAGGGAGCAGTGTAGAGAGGTTGCCAGAGTGACTTTTTTTGCATCCCACAGTCCAAAAGCTTTCATTTTAGATTAATTGGCCAGGGTAAATTACCCTTGGGTGTGGACGTGTGTTTGCATGCTTGTTTGTCCAGTGTGCCTCTGTGTTGTACTGCGATGGACTGTTGACCTGTCTTGGGTATACCCTGCTTCTTCCCCAGTGTGACCGATGGAGATAGGCACCATCTCTCCTGTGATTCTACAAGGACTTAACTGGGTCTAAAAGGGAGATGAATGTTCTGATTTTTCACATTGTTGCACTTATTGTACATATGATAAGCAAAGGTTTAACCTTTTATACCCTCACCACTACACATTTAATATTCTGAACATAAACCTTTGAAGCTTACATTCAACTTTGGAGACAATACTCTCAATCTGGACCACTTACAGCACATTTTACCAGTAAGAA